>NC_043709.1:43694253-43833733 GCF_006229205.1 Suricata suricatta | reverse complement strand
AATACCTCAGATATGGCATACATTTTTTTTGGCATGATATTCATATGGTTAAGTTGGAGGAACTAGGAGTGGGTGGCAGTGATGGTGAACAATTGCTGCCATGGAGCCTAAAGTTCACCAGGTAAGCTGTGGGAGTCAAATGTCAATGGAAGAAAAGCCAACCAAACTAATTATTAGGTTGGTTTTGTGTTATGAAGTTCAGCCTTTTCTTTTGCTTTATTTAACATGAGTTTAAGCACAGAAGGCATACATCAAATTTGGTTGTGACATAAACTTGAATGGCTGGAATGGTGGCTTAAAACCCAAACAAGAAGTTATTTAAGGAAAAGATCAGACTTTTATTGATTAATCACTATTGATTCTCTTTCAATTATCTCCTTACTCTCACATTCCATATCTTTTTTTTAATTACTTCATACCTGCTTTCTTCATTGAACTTGTGAGTAGCCAGGAGAATCCTTTCTTTCTTTTTAGGTTATTTCTTTTTATCATTTCCCCCAACATATTTCTCTGCATCTCTGAATCTTAGCTAGCTTGCTTTCTTTTTTTTTTTTAACAATTTTTATTTATTATTTATTTTTTTATCTCTGAAAAACATTTTTTATTGAACTGTAACATATATAGGAAAATGAACAAATCTTAACTGTCCAGCCCAGTGAATTTCCAGTGTGAACATATGTCACAAATCAGCACCAATCCAGAAACAAAGTTGCCATCGCCTCAGAAGCTCTCTCACGTTCCCTTCCCCACGTCTTCCTGAAAGGGAATCAGTCTGCTGACTTCCAACGCTTTACATTTGTTTTGCTCGGTTTCAATCTTCTTTTATTATTATTATTATTTTATTTTTAAAATTTACATCCAAGTTATCATATAGTGCAACAATGATTTCAGGAGTAGATTTTTTCAATGCCCCTTCCCCATGTAGCGCATCCCCCCTCCCACAACCCCTCCAGTAACGCTCAGTTTCTTCTCCCTATTTCAGAGTCTCTTACGTTTTGTCCCCCTCCCTGTTTTCATACCATCTTTGCTTCCCTTCCCTTGTGTTTACCTGTTTTGTGTCTTAAAGTCCTCATATGAGTGAAGTCACATGATATTTGTCTTTCTCTGACTAATTTTGCTTAGCATAATACCCTCTAGTTCCAGCCACGTAGTTGCAAATGGCAAGATTTCATTCTTTTTTTTATTGCTGAGTAATACTCCATTGTATATACATACCACATCTTCTTTATCCATTCATTCATAAACGGACATTTGGGCTCTTTCCATATTTTGGCTATTGTTCATTGTGCTGCTATAAACATTGTGAAGCTTAGCTTTCTCTTGATGTCCTATTTGGCCAGAGTGGTAAGGGAAAAATAGAAAGTCCTCAGGGTCTCTCATCTTTTGCCTATAAAATGGAAGCATGTGTATATGGTGAGGAAAGTTGAGAGAGTGGGAAGATTGGTCTGTTCCAGTTGTGAACCATGTATATTCCTTGGTTTCCTTGTCCTTTTATATCACCTTTTCCATGTCTTTGTCCTGACTGACAAAGCCTCCTAAGCTGGGGGTCCTTCCATTTTCCAAATGATTAAAGGATGGCCTATATTATTTCTCTCTTGTTTTCATACCTGCCTCAACTGGTATCACAAATGCCTATGTTCAGGATTCACTGATGTTCTTAAAATAAAACTTCCCTAATTTCCTAGACCCTGCCTCATTTCTCAACTTTTTACTTGCCTGGCCATTAATGATTACATGGCTCTCTTCATTTGCTGTGTTTTGTATTTGAAGGTCTTCTCATCTGACAATATCTATTTTTATACTAACCCACTTCATTTTCCACTTTCTGACTCTTTGACTGCTTGGTCCAAACCAATTCTGCTTGCTCATCTATGACTGTTGGTTGCCTGCTCATCATGAACTGTAAGGACAGCAATCTCATGAAAACCGATGTGTCCACATCTCTTTAATTTCTGCCAAGATTATAAACCAATGCCAAATTTCTATCACTCTGGTTTCAAATCAATGAAGAACAGGGAGATAACAAACACGTTGAGCATCTAATATCTGTCAGGCACTGTGATAAACACTGTAAATACATCCCATTTAGTTGACATAACAGCCCTATAAAATGTAGATATTTATCACCCTGTAGAACGGAAATGGAGGCTGAGAAACATGAAGAAACATCCTCAAATTCAGGTAGGTAAGGAGCCCAGCAAAGATTTAAACTCAGGGTTATCCAAAACCAGTGTCATATTTTGATGCAGTATAATTTATTTCTAAAATTTTAATTTTTGTAATTAATGTCACATATGCACATGGTTTCCACAAGATTTATTGTATGAGAAACTCTTTTTTCTTCTCCCCACTCTTCAATTTCCTTTCCCCATTGGCAAGATTTTCAGCTTTTAGCTAATTCCTTTGGAACTTACTTCCATAATTCTTGATGCTATAATACGCTTGTGTTGCTACTACTTTAATTTTCAGTTTAGGCATTGTCCACTGACTCTCCATCTTGGAAGACCCTCTTTCTTCACCCCTCAGCCCTCACTATGCATATGCAAAATTCTTTATCTTTCCAGCTTCCAATATAGTTGATACCACAATATGGATTAGGTCAAAGCAATTAGCTGAGACAACTTAGCCCCAACGTTCATTTTCCTTTGGTCTTTTGGGAGCTAATTCCTTTTTTTTTTTTTTTTTTTTTTTAGTTAACATACAGCGAGGAGCTAATTCTTATCGAGGTTTTTCACCTACTGATCTTATATATAATTTTCACTAATCCAACCCAAGCTCTCTACCAAATATTTAAATTGGGGCTTGTCAACTATGGGCTTCCCTGTAGGGTGATCTGACTGCTCCATTTTGTTCAGATGCTTTAGCCTTTGCATGCCTGGAGGATAAGTGCCTGGCTGTCCACCTTCTGAGGTTTGTGAGTCTCAGTATCCAGTTCAATTTACTCACTCTCCTTTTAGGATGATACCCCTATTCTCAACTTTGACACCCTTCAGAGCCCCTCTATTTTACCCCTTCCAGGGAATAAGCTCCATTCATCTACTGGGGATAGGAAAGGAAGTGGCTTGCTTGGCTATGTAGAATAGAGGTGGAAAATACAGGGTTTTAAGTGTCTTTAAGAAAAAGCTTTAAAAGTAAAATATAATTTAAATGCTGTAAAATTCACCCTTTTAAAATACACACCTCAGTGTTTTTTAGTATATTCACAGAGTTTTGCAACTATTGCCCATATCTAATTTTAGAATATTTCATTATCCTCAAGAGAAACTCTATACCTGTTAGTAGTGATTCCTACCTACCCACACCTCCTTTCAGCCCTTAGCAACCACTAATCTACTTTGTGTGCTACTCTGTCTGTCTCTTTTTTCCTCTCTTTTGCCCTCTTCTACACTTTCATGTAAATGGAATCATAAAATATGTGGTCTTTTGCAACTGGATTTTTTCACTGAGCATGTTTTCTAAGTTTATTCATGTTGTAACACGTATTAGTACTTCATTCCTTTACATTGCCATTGTGGATATGCCATGTTTTGTCATTTCATCAGTTGATAATTGAGTTGTTTGCACTTTTGGCTATTTTGGGTAATGTTGCTGTGAACATCTATGTACAGGTTCTTGTGGGGACATACGCTTTCATTTTTCTTAGATATACACCTAGGAGTGGGATTGCTGAGTCATATGGTAACTTTAGATTTAACTTTTGGAGCAGGGATCAAACATTTTTCTGAAGCAACTACACTATTGTACATATATCTAGAAGTAAAATCACTGGGTCATATCATATGGTAGCTATATGTTTAACATTTTGAGAAACTACCAAACTTTTCCAAAGTGGCTGTACCATATTTCAATCCCGCCAACAATGTGTGAGGGCTTCAAGTTTCCCACTTCCCCCCAACACTTACGTGACTTTTAAATTTCAGCTATCCTAGTAGTTTGTGAAATTATGTCTTAATTGTGTTTTTTGACTTGCATTTCTCTAATGACTAATGATGTTGAACGTTTTTTCCATGGGCTTATTGGCCATATACTCTCAAGAAATGTCTATTCAAATCCTTTGCCCATTTAAAAACTGGTTTATTTGTTTTTTCATTGTTGAGTTGTAAGTTTCTTACATATTTGGGATACTGTCTCCTATGAGACTTTATTTACAAATATTTTCTCCCAAACTGTGGGTTATCTTTACATTTTTCCTGTTCTTTAATTTTCTTGATTGTGTTCTTTGAAAAACAAAGGTATTTCATCTTGACAAAATCTTATTTATCTATTTTTCCTTTGCTTATGTTTTTGGTATCATATCCGGAAAACAATTGCCTAACTCAAGCTTATGAAGACACAGCCCTATGTTTTATTTTAAGAGTTTTATAGTTTTAGCTTTTACACAGGTCTGTGATCCATTGTGAGTTAATTTTTGTATATGATGTAAGGTAGGAGTCCAGTTTTATTGTTTCTCATGTGGATATCCAAAGTGGTCACAGAAACAAATGTTACTAAGATTATTCTTTCCCCATTGAATTGTCTTGGCACTTTGGTTGAAAATCAATTGACCATAAATGTAAAGGCTTTATTTCTGGACTCTAAATTAGTTTCAATTTATCTGTAAGTTTATCCTTTTCCATACCACACTGATTTTGTTGCCCGACCCCTGGTACCAGGTTCTTAAGTCAATGTCACAGGAATGAGCACTGAACTTGAGAGAAAGAAAGCAGGCAGAGTTTATTAGAGATAGCTTGTATATGAGGGAGCTGACAAAAAAGAGGAATGTCACTCTCCAAAGGGGTAGGTAACATGTAAGGCTTATAAAGGCTCTTTCCAAAGGGTGAGAGGCTGGGAGTGGGGAAGTGTCCTTCAGTCCCATGGTCATTATCTTGTGGTCATTATATTTAGTAGACACAGGACAATCGCAGGATACCTTTCTTCATGGTCAACATTCTTTAGGCTCCTGGAAAATAGAAATACTTGTGCAAGGAGACTTTAAATTGTTACTTCTAATTTTGCTCAACCATTACCCACATTAATGGCTGTAATCTCTCATTTGTTCTCTCTCCCAGAAGGAGGTATTTGTTTCTAAGTGTATGGAAACTTTTAACTTTTGCCTCAGACCAGTGGCTTTACGAGAGTTAAGTCCCTCCTGCTTTCTTTCCCTATGCAGCCTCAATTTGATTACTGTAACTTTGTTAAATTTTGAAATTAAACAGAATTTGGATCATTCTATTCCAGTCTCCTCCATTTCCTCTTCTAGAGGTGTTTGAGCCATTAGGGAAACCTACAATGTAAATTGATTTGCTTCTCTGTCTTTTTTCATAGTTTAGTTTAGTTTTTTCAGGTCTGCGAAGTCTGTGATCACTCTTTCATCTCCCATCAGCTTCCAAATTTCTGTTGCTGTTGTTTCTTGAATTTATGCTATTCTTTTGTGCCTTAAAAAGGAAAGGAAAAGAAATCTTAAAGTATCATTTTAGCTAGATTTCTCGAAGGAGTAGAAGTAATTAAATCTATGTTCTTAATTAGGAAGTGTCTTTTGATATCTTATACAGGTGATCTAGACCAGTGGCCTGCACTTCAGCACCCACACTCTTTTTAACTCCTGTAATCTGGGTTTTATGTTCTCTCTTTTGCTAAAACTGCACTCTTTAGGGTCACCAACAGCAATTTCATAGCCAAATCTAGTGGTCTTCCTCTGGTCCTCATTTTCTTCTTCTACTCTTTAGTATTTACATATTTTTTAAAGTTTATTTATTTATTGAGAGAGAGGGAGAGAAAGCACAAGTTGGGGAGGGTCAGAGAGAGGAGAGAGAGAATCCCAATCAGGATTCACACTGTCAGTGCAGAGCCTTATGTGGGGCTCAAACCCATGAACCATGAGATCATGACCTAAGCTGATGTCGGATGCTTAATCAACTGAGCCACCCAGGCACCCCTACTCTTTAGTATTTAAAACTATTGACCACAAGTCTTTCTTATCTCTTTGCTAATCTTTCATGTTTCACCTTGTTAATCATCGTTACCTGATGGCTTCCCTTTTTCACTCTAATTGTTTTTTTATTTTTTAATGTTTTTTATTTATTTTTGAGAGACAGAGCAAGCAGGGGAGGTTCAGAGAGAGAGAGGGAGGTACAGAATCTGACGCAGGCTTCAGGCTCAGAGCTAGCTGTGAGGACAGAGCCCGACGCGGGGCTCGAACTCACACACCATGAGATCATGACCTGAGCCAAAGTTGGACACTCAGCCGACTAAGCCCCCCAGGCACCCCAGTCTCTCTACCTTTAATTGTTAGTATCTTACATGGATTAGTTCCTGGGTTCCCTTGGGTTTTATTTCATTATTAATAAAACATTTAAAAAAACTGTAAAACACAGGGGTGCCTGGGTGGCTCAGTTGGTTGACTCTTGATTTTGGCTCATCTCAAGATCCCAGGGTCATGGGATTGAGCTCTGCATCAGGCTCAGTGCTGAGTGTGGAGCCTGCTTGGGATTCTCTCTCCTTGGCTTCCCTCCCCCACTCTTGCTTTCTTTCAAAAAATTTTTTTCTCTTAAATTGCTATTATTTATGTGTGGTCTAGTTTAATGTATGGCACTGTCATTAACCCAGTCCCTCAAGTCAGAAACTTAGAAGTTATTCTGGCACCTTTTTTTCCTGCTTCCATATCCAAGTAGAGATGTTTGATGGATTTTACCCCTTAACATCTCTTGTTTTTTCCATTGTGTCTTTTTATTTTTTATTTTTTTACATTTATTTATTTTTGAGAGACAGACTGTGAACAGGGGAGGGGCAGAGAAGGAAAGAGACACAGAATTCGAAGCAGGCTCCAGGCTGTGAGCTGTCAGCACAGAGCCTGACGCAGGGCTCAAACCACAAACAGTGAGATCATGACCTGAGCCGAAGTTGGACCTGCAACTGACTGAGCCACTCAGGCGGCCTTCCATTTCATCCTTAATGCTATTGCCTTACTCCAGGTCATCATCTGCTGGCTAGCCTATTTCAAGCCCTAAGTGGTGTGTGATGTGTGCCTTCAGTCTTGAAGTTTTCTCTAAGTTGCTTCTTTTCTAAGATACCAAATGTGGTTAATGTATTAACTTGCATAACACCCTTCTAATTGTTTTCTTTCACTTGCAGCAAAAGGTGATGATAAAGCATAAAGCCCACCAAATGCCATTCAAGTTTTAGCAGAATTTGACCCTGCTTTCCTCCTCAGCTTTATCTCTCACAGGGCACTCTTGCCCCAAATCCATACTCCAGCAATGTTAAATAAAAACAAATCTGTATGTTTTCTAAAATTCTTTCTACCTAGAATAAGCTCCTTTCTTTTTAAAAAAATTTTTACTTAACTCCAAGCTAGTTAACATATAGTGTAGTAATGGTTGCAGTAATAGAATTTAGTGATTCATCACTTACATATAATACCCAGTGCTCACCCCAGCACGTGTCTCCTTAATGCCCCTCCCCATGTAGCTCATCCCCCCCCCAACACCCCTCGAGCAATCCTCAGTTTGTTCTTTGCATTGAAGAGTTTCTTATAATTTGTCTCCCTCTCTGTTTTTCCTTCCCTTCACCTATGTTCATCTGTTTTGTTTCTTAAATTCCACATATGAGTGAAATCATGTGGTATTTATCTCTCTCTCTCTCTGACTGGCTTATTTCACTTAGCATAATACACTTGAGTTCCATCCACATTGTTGTAAATGGCAGGATTTCATTCTTTTGGATCACTGAGTAATATTCCATTGTATATATATCACACATCCTCTTTATCCATTCATCAGACATTCGGGCTCTTTCTGTAATTTGGCTATTGTTGATAGTGCCGCTGTAAGCTTTGGGGTGCATGTGCCCCTTCCAATCAGCATTTTTGTATCTTTTGGATAAATGCCTAGTAGTGCAATTGCTGGGCCATAGGGTAGTTCTATTTTTAATTTTTTGAGGAACCTCCATACTATTTTCCAGAGTGGCTGTTCCAGTTTGCATTCCCACCTGCAGTGCAAGAGTTCCCCTTTCTCCACATCCTCACCAACATCTGTTGTTGCCTGAGTTGTTAATTTTAGCCATTCTGACAGGTGTGAGGTGGTCTCTCATTGTGAATAACTTGCTTTCTATCTCCCATTCCATTTTGATTGACAAATAAACACTTTTTTGAAGCTTTTAAAATTTTATTTTTAAATTAGCATATAGTAAAATCAATTTGTGGTCCAGTTCTATGAATTTTTACATAGGTACATTAATGTAACCACCACCATAATCGGATATAAAATATTGTCCCTCAAACTCCCACTTGCTATCCCTTTGGAATCACACCCTTTTCCACCCATAAACCCTGCAACCACTGATCAGTTCTCCACCACTATAGTTTTATCTTTTCGAGAATGTCATATAAATATACATGGCCTTTTAAGTCTGGCTGCTTCTGCTCAGCATAATGTCTTTCAGACTCATTTAGGTTGTGTATATCAATAGTTATGTTCCTTTTTTATTGCTAAGTAGTATTCCATTTTATGAAATCCCATAGTTTATGTATCCATTCACCCACTGAAGGACATTTGGCCTGTTTTCAGTATTTTAACATATGAACCTCTGTAAAGGTTTTTGTTTGAATATAAACTTTCATTTATCTAGAGTAGATACCCAGAACAAACTCACTTTTTTTTAAAAACTTTTTTTAATGTTTTATTTATTTTTGATACAGAGAGAGACAGAGCATGAGAGGGGGAGGGGCAGAGAGAGAAGGAGACACAGAATCTGAAGCAGGCTCCAGGCTCCGAGCTGGCTGTCAGCATAGAGCCCGACGCGGGGCTCGAACCCACGAACGTGAGATCTGACCTGAGCCAAAGCCGGAGGCTTAACCGACTGAGCCACCCAGGCGCCCCCAAACTCACTTTTAAATATTTAGCCCAGGCAATGTCTCCAAGGCCCCTTTCCTGACTTGCCTAAGTTAACATTGAGCACCCTGTCTCTTGTGCTTCTAATGTCTTCTGTAGGTAAGTCAATATATTTGTTTCACTTATTTATTTGCACATATACTTCTTGAAGCTCATCAATGATTTGCTTGAGGGTAGGCACTGTTATCTCATTCATCTTTGCATCGCCAGAATTCAGTTTCAATGCCTAAGAGAAAGTGACTACTTAACAAAGTTTTGTTGAATTACACATCAACTCAAACCCTGTTCTAGTGAAAGTTATCTATGTGTGCTGTCTTGAACCTACTTAGGCTTCCTTGTTTGGAATACCTAAGAGACTGTATAATGTAATAGTTGAGAGCATGAATTTGGGAGCCAGACTGCCTGAATTAAAAATCCTGCCTTGGCCATTTTTTAATTGTATGAAACTTTGGGCAAATTAACTAAATTCTCTGTGCCTCAGTTTCTGTCTATATAATATGGAAATAAATAATAATTACTGCCTTGCTAGTGTTGTTGTGGTGAACAAACATGTTTTTACGTAAAAATTTCTTGGAATAGAAATTGGCAAATACTAAGCACTCAGTAATATTAACTACTGTTATTATTACTTTAGTCAATGTATTTATTTTAGTTTTCTTTTAATAGAAGTAGCATGATTTTATTGAAATGTTTTAGGACAGAGTTGGAAAATCTTAAAATCCTATATTCTAAATCTCAATCAATGTATTTAAACTTCATCTTCCTGGGGCTACCTGGTTGATTCAGTCTGTGCAGCAAGTGACTCTTGGTCTCAGAGTTGTAAGTACACATTGAATGTAGAGGTTATTTGAAAATAAAATCTTAAAAAGATAAACTTTACCTTACTATCAGTTCATCAGAGCTGATGTTGAGGTAATTCATGCCAAATAATATTTCCAAAATTAGGTCAAATAATAATTATGTTCCCTGAAGATTCCAGAAACAATTAACATCCAGTTAATATTAGTTCATCCATTTCTGTTTTGAAAAGTTTTTCATCTTGTTTTCTGTACAGAGAAGCAGTGCCAGCCCCAGGTTTTGTTTAGTTTTGCAGGCAAATACGCATATTTGGTGAAGAGTCTTCCATCCTTTAGGAGATTGATAATCTGTGACATGGTGGTTATCACTTACTAAAGTTTGAAAACTTAAGTACTTCAACTGATCTATACATTTCAAATTGTTGGGTTTGATATAGTTACAAGTGGAGAGGAAAAATAGCATCAAAAGAATGATTTGATGATTTACTTTCCTTTTCCTTCTCACAAAGTGAGGAAGATTCTAGGGTTAGTGTCTCAACTATATATGTGGCTAAATCAAAGCTTTACATATCCTTTACAATACAATTGCCTGAATATCACCACATAGCAGCATCATAGGATTGGGATGCAGTGCCTTTTATGAAAGCCATCACACACATACGATTGTAACACATCAGATCAGAAAACACTTATCAACACAAAATAAAATGGCTCAAGGATTCAACAGTGCTGATCTGTCTAAAAATTTTTTTTCCTTTTGATAAGAAAGCACAAAATCTTTGAACTCATAGTCACCTAAAGTCTGAGGTTAGCTTGCCAGCAGCAGGTTTAAGAGATGAGCTATAACGTCAGGCGACAGGTGTTTTCTTTTACAAATAACATTCCATTATGTATTGTTCTCCACCACCCACGCCCAAACGACTGTTCGACCTATGAAACAAACCGCACCGGCAGCACAGATAACCCCAGGCTTCAGGTCTGTAATCTGATCGTGGCCATTGGCAGCCAGAAATGAGTTTCTTTCTAATCAGCCTTCCATCAGTCCCCAGTCACTCATATAAAGGAGCCTGGGAGGGAACGATTCTCATTGCTCTTTCTTCAGCACCAGGCTTGTGGACAGAGCCCGGAGCGCGAGGCTGTCTTACACCCCTTCCTCTCTGTCTCCGCCGGCGCAGCTAACTGCCCTTCTAGTCCCCCCTGCTGCAGAGAAAGAAAATTGCATCGGGATCCATGCAGCCGGCAATGATGATGTTTTCCAGTAAATACTGGGCAAGGAGAGGGTTTTCTCTGGATTCAGCAGTGCCCGAAGAACATCAGCTACTTGGCAGCTTAACAGTGAGTACTGAGTAGCTGGCACTCTAGAGGAATGTTTTCTAGGGTAGCAATCGTTTTGTCCTTGCCATAGGGACACCTGATGTAGAGTAAGCACACACACCTCAACTTGTTCCTCTGCCATCTGCATACACCCTGCTTCCCTGCTGTCTGCCTTCCGTCTTTCTTCTCTCTCCCTAAAGTAAAGCCAGTGTACTGATCACTGTGTTCTCAACTTCCTTTCCTCAAAGTTTAAAAGTAGAAAGTAAAGAAGTTCCTGAACATCAAGAACAAGCAGTTGTAGGAACCAGTGTCTCATATCTACAACCAAAGAGAGTGTGTAGAAGTTTGAAAGGCCATTTCTTACAAGTAAAACAGAGAGAAGAAATTAAAATGCTTGCTGTGATTCCTGCAAGGTGTCTCCTTATACCCCTAACCATCTATAAAGCTTGTTTTTTACACACAGAAGTAATGTTTTCTCTTCTCGCCTATAGGTGCTGCTTATTGGAATAAAAGAAAGACCAGTTCCTTTCAAAAGTTTTCCTGTTTTCCTTATTACTCCTTTTTTTTCATTTTAATTGATGGAGCCATGAAAGCAATATACCACTTGTTTCAGTATTTAGTATAGTTTTGTGTTGAAATACTAACAGAATAAAAAAGGTAACAGTTTTCAGGATTTTAGATACTGATTTGAGGCAATAGTCATATGATTCAATAAAAAGACAATAGAAATATCTATTCTGATTCCTAGTCATTAAAAATATTAAATACTGTTTCATTATTATAACATCAGGGTTTATGATACTAATTAAATTCAGTCTGTGTCATAGAAAATTCTGTTCTAATATTGTGACTCCAAACATGTGCCAGAAGGTGGTATTGTACTGGTGTATTATTAGTGCAAAAAATGTTGAAAAGTAATCAGGGCAAGTTTTATAGAACTATTTAAATCCATTTGTGGAAATGAGACCAAAAATGTAAGTAGGCTTTTTTAACATCTAAATATCATGAATATTTGGATGAGATATTACACTGAGGAATTTTGAAGTCATAATGAACTGCTAGAAGGAAAACAAAAAACTCAGAGTTATGGTTAATGTATGACCCTTTCGTATAAAAAATTCTACTTAGACAGACAAGATCTGTGTGCTATGTGCTGAGGAGAAGGCAGATGTTGAGAGCGCTATGGCATTTGAGCCTTTAATGACTAAGCATACCGTCAAATGCCAACGTCTGCATAAACTTTTTCTCCTTCAAGTCATATAATAAAATATTCATTTCCATGATATAAAAATCTGGAGTGAGGCAATGTGAAAATGTGAAACATGTGAAAATAAAGCCAGTAGGGAAATCAGAGGAAGAGAGTGGCAAGTCCCTATTCACCGGGTACATATCAAAGGCACTTTTCTCAGTTTCATGAGAAACTCAGTTTTGTGAGACTGGGTCTGATTGTACTTCTCTTCTGACTTGCCTGGGAGAGACTTCTCTGTTCGCTCAAGTCTTCGTTTGCATGTAAAGAGCACAAAAAAGTATAACCTAACTTCACTTTGTCTTTTATGTGAAAGTTCCCAGCTTTTTTACTCTGTATTTCTGATGATGTGATTCCAAGTATCTGAAATCTGTCATTTTTGTCTTTAATCAGTAGGGCTAATAGTCATCACTTAGTCCTGTATTATAGTATCTTGAATAGCTAATAAAGTGTTAATCATGTTCCGTTTCTCAGATTTTACTAATTGCTTCTAATGATTAGCTAGTTTTTCTTCCTTCCTTCCTTCCTTCCTTCCTTCCTTCCTTCCTTCCTTCCTTCATCTTTCTTTTTCCTTTTCTTTCTCTCTTTCTTCCTTCCTTTCTTTCTTTCATCTTTCTGACTGGCTTTCATCTATCTGTCTGGCTTTCTACCCATCTTTCTTTCTGTCTGTCTTTTTCCTTCCTTCCTTCCTTCCTTCCTTCCTTCCTTCCTTCCTTCCTTCCTTCCTTGTTCCTTCCCTTCTCTCTTTGTCTCTTTCTTTCTTCTTCCCTCTCCTTCCCTTTTTTCTTTTATTTGTGAGTGGATTGTAACAGCTACTTTTCAGATATCATCTCTGACACAGATGGCCTTTATTGAATATGCTCCTCTGTCTTGAACTTGTGCAGTTCGATTCCATTGGCAATGTGTATCTAATTGCAGAAAGTAAGGTTATCAATTTCAGTGCATGTCCTGACATATTTCAGAATTAAATGGATAGTTTACTTTAAAAATTTAATTGAAACTAAAATTATTGTTGTGAAAAATATGTTTGGTCTTATTTTTGTTTTGTTTACTAATTACTATAGTTTCCACATTATGCAACTAGGCTAAAAGACCGAATTTCATGCTGTAAAATAAACCTAGAAAGAAAAGCAGGGATTATGTTTATATGAGACTTTATGATGGTCAGATTTTTGCTGCTATTAAATAAAGTAAACCAAATCTGATCCACCTGGACTAGATTTCAGCCAGGTGAAACTGGAGGGTTTCATAGAGCTCTTGGAAAATAGTGTCCCAGAGCACATTAGACCAGTATTTGTGATAGAAAGTTATGAGTGATGTAGCTCTTTGAGTTTACATGATTGCTGAAGCTTCCAGCAAATGAATGGAATATCTGACAAAAGCTCTAGTAAGGAAAACTCTGGAGTCCTAATCAGTATTTGTATGTGTGTGTGTTTCTACTTTCTTGAAGTTAAATAAAGCTAACTCTGGCAAAAATGATGATAAAAAAGGCAGCAAGGGGACCAGCAAGAGTGAAACCGGCCCCGAAGGTGGCAAGACGGCTGTTGTATTCTCGTTGAAAAACGAAGTTGGCGGATTGGTAAAGGCGTTGAAACTCTTTCAGGTAAACATTAAGAGCATCATTACATAACTCTAAAAGTGACCATGTGTGTGCCCCATTACCAGCCCGTCCTCTGCTGTGAAACATTACTGAATCCATTTCTGGATAATGTGTTCAAAGACTCAGAGAAACCAAATTTCATGAAGTTTTACAAGGGAAGTGTGTCTGCCAAATAATGAAATAAACAGATTTGCGTCAGCTATGTTTTATTAATTCTGAGTTAGCCTATTAGAAATTCCGCACATTATTGCCAGATAAGAAAGTCAGTAATTAAAAATGGGAGCCTCACACCTGAAAAAGCAAACGCATGAGGAGCCAATAACTTATCGTTAAATATCAAGAGCCTGCAGCTTTATTTGATTTGTTAACATTTGAATTGTGCACATGCCCTAGGAGCACATTTATTGACTAAAATGACATGCATAAGGAGAGGCACATGGTAGTCCCCATACGCCTCATTGTGTCCTAAACTTAACGTCTTTTGGAAAAAGGAGTCCCTCTCCCCATATGTAAGCTAGGGCTAGCTCTCTCTTTATTTTATAGAAATGTAGCAGCCTTTTTTCCAAGTCCAGTTTGATGGGTTGAAACCTCAAGAAAGAGCCAGGTTGAAGGGCAGGTTAGAAAAGCTCAGAAAAAATATTGCCCTCTTACCAGGTTAGACCTTACCTTACCCTTCAACAAGCAGTGTCCCTTACAAATGCATTTTATTTGTGGGCACTGGCTGCTGATTTGAGCTGGAAGGTAGGAGCCTAGTGCGATCACCCAGTAAGTGTCCAGTAATATCCATTCCATACACATTCTTCCAGCTCCACGCGTGTGCCTGGGGCCTGCTGGTGCAATAGAAAGGTGATTGAAATTGTAGTCAGAGAATTCAGGCTTGTGTTCTTCTGGCTTGGCTAATCACTAGCTGCTTCCCAGCTTTAATTTCTTCATTTGTAAAGTAGCGATAATAATTCCTACCAAACAAGGCTGTTGTGAAACACTAATCTGAGTGAAAGGGCTTTGTAACGTGTACAGATATGACGCCTTTATTGTAAGGTCTCTTTGATGACCAGAGACGGGGAATTAGCAGCCTCATTTGGCAAATATTTCCTTGTTCTCTCTTGACCTGGAAGAAAGGATCAGGCACCATAAACAGTGGTAATGGAAATCTGGGGAAATATTTTACACATAATTATATCATCCAGTGCTGTCTCCATTAAGTGCCCAAAGGCAGGCCTGCTTCCCCGGAGGAGTTAGCAGCTTAGAGTTTTCACTTGGCCATCAGCTAGTCAGGGAGTCGAAGCTAAACCATTTAACCCTTCTGAACCTCAGTTCCCTTGTCTAAAAATACCTACTCCACTTCAACCAATGGATATTAAAAGCCCAAAGTGACACAGTATGTGTGTGAAGACTCTTGCCCTTAATATTAGTCTTACCTTTATTATCAGCCAATTTAGAAAATATGGTGTTATTGTAAAGGTTAATAAAAACAGAAATAGAGCGTCTAGTTTCCTGGACACAGGACTAGTTTCTTTATACAAGACAGGATGCTGTTTGATTTGATCTTCCTCAGGCACTGGAAACCACCGACCCTGTTCCTGTGCTGAAAATTCTGAGACCATCCAGGATTGTACTAGGACATGTGAATTGATCATCACAGTATACCATCTGGTGTGATGGGGAGGTTTTGGCTTATTTACGGGTAGGTAGGGTGGAGAGGAGAAGTTAGTCTTCAGTTAACTCAGGGGAAGGGTGGACCGCATCACTGGGCACATTTAAACCTGATTGATAAAGTATTAAATTGCTGCCTTCCCTCGAAAACCTTATTGTAAGGAGACTTTTACCCCTGAAATCCATCATGGGGTGATGGCAGCAATGATGCATCCTTGCGTGAAGCTAGTCTGGAGATTGCTGAAACCAAATAGTTAATAAATGGTCCCATTTAGGTGTGGTTTTTGGTTGTTTTGTTTTTGTTTTTGTTTTGCCTGTAGAGATCTTGTCTTGGTTGCTTTTCTTCCTTTTCTTTTCCTACACTTTGGCCTGTGTCCCCCAACTATCAGTCATGTTCATACCACCTGCCCAATGTCTGCCTCATTTGCCTGCCATTTGTATACTTATTTTCAAAGATTATTGTATTTTAAACTTTAATTTATGGTGGAAACTTATACTGCTATAAAATCAGGGGTTCAAGGTTAGCTATGTTTTTTTGGAAACATATAAAAATAAAAATACAAATTTGGGATCATATGATGATATAAGGCTGATTTCCTCCTCTCCCAAATAGCCATGCACACCCCCAGTGGGATGTGGGCTGTTCAGGAAAACAATGATATTCATAATTATAATACACTTTATAGGGCCCTTTATATGCTCTTCTATGTCCTCTTTTTAAAAAAAAATAAGACAGGAAAAACTATATACAGTGTCTTTTCCTATTAACAGAGACAGTGGTTGGAAACATTTGTGTTTTAGTCAACCAAAGAGCAAGGAGATAGTCTTTTCCTCCTCGGTGGGCACTTAGCACCTGCTCTTAAGAGTTGAATAAGAACACCCCATGGTGTCCCTTTTATTGTGCCTTGAGGGTAATTTAGAGATGTTGCTTATATTTCCACAGGAGAAACATGTCAACATGGTTCATATCGAGTCCAGGAAATCCCGGCGAAGAAGTTCAGAGGTTGAAATCTTCGTGGACTGTGAATGTGGCAAAACGGAATTTAACGAGCTCATTCAGTTGCTGAAATTTCAAAGTACGATTGTGACGCTGAATCCGCCGGAGAACATTTGGACAGAGGAAGAAGGCAAGGCCAGCTCTTCCTTGTCGGGTGATTTAGCAATCTGAGAAATGTTGAAAAGAGGAAAATACAATCTGTGAGCTAATATTTTTGAACCCGCACTGTGTTTTCAACAGAGCTAGAGGATGTGCCCTGGTTCCCCCGGAAGATCTCTGAGTTAGACAGATGCTCTCACAGAGTTCTCATGTATGGCTCTGAGCTTGATGCCGATCACCCAGTAAGTGTCCAGTACAATCCATTCCGTACACGCTCTTCCAGCTCCACGCATGAGCCAGGCGGTGTGCCATGTTGTGTGCTGTGACGCTTTATTGTAGAGCAATTTACGATTTATTCCCCATAAAGGAGAGCAGACTTTCAAATGATAAAGTTTCCCTGTACATAGGCAGTGGCTGGAAGCAGATTAGAAGGATGACATTCCCACATAACATTTGTTCTTAAAAGGGTTGCTCTTAAAGGGGACGAGATTTGAAACCTTGGAGAATATTTCCGTAGCATTAGACAGCCTGAGATATACTTGCAGATGGTGACCCTGGGGAAAACGATGAACTGAAATTGATCACCCCTCTGAGAAATGAGGGAGGACTAGGCATTATGGGGCTCCGAGAGAGAATAAAATTCTCCTAGCTATTTTCCGTGACTAGAGGTAGTTTGGAGGAGAGTAATGTGGTGGGCTTCGGTCTCAATGGAAGGGCAGAGGGTTTTAGAATAAGGTTGTGATGGAAAATGCATCTCTTCCCATATCTACCCTGAATCTATTTACCACTATCTCTCTTCTATTCCAATAAAAACGACCACCTGTAAAGAAATATGATACGTAGGTAAGCATTTCCCATTATTTCCTACCTCCCCCTTTACATCAGTTTTTATTTAACACAAGAGACTTGGAACTTCTTTATGGTCAGAATGAAGTATAGTTAATAGTCTCGGAGATGTAAGCAATGTACTCATTTGTTACAAGCACTTTTTTACCAGTGCCCCTTGTCTAAAAATGGGTAGATAAAAGAGTGAAACCCAAGCAAATCAGTCATGCTTATAGAAGGGCTTTGTAGTCGGAGGGTAGTGGTGTACAGATACTCCTTTTATTCAAATGGAAGAAATCTAGAAATGTGACAGTGTGACTATACTCTATGCAGTGGTTCTCCAGGTGTGGTCTCAGGATCTGCCCCATCACCATTACCTGGGGGCTTGCTCTGACAAGCCCGCATCTAAGTTTGAGAACCACTGCTTCAGAGGAAACTATGACTTCAACAAAGAGGGAAATTTTCAATCGAATTAGTCATTTGGCACAATATACCAATTCAAACCAATTCAGAATATGCCATTCAAGCAATGGTCGAACAGACCTAATTCAATTGCATTATTTTCAAGAAGCTGCATTTATTCAAAGACGTGGTGTGTTACATTTGTCAGTCTAAAATTTCAGAATACTTCACAGTAATTCACGTCTGGGGCTTCCAAATGTCAGAAAAACACTCATAAATGCCTTTAATAATCATCCATTTGTTATCTTCCCCTTCCCCACTTCCAGAGGAGTTAGAATTAGCGCAGACGCCTGATTTAAGAGATAGCAGTAACGGGACTTTCCGGATACCAGCTGTTATCTTGCAGGATGACCTTGGGCAAGTCCATTCATCTCTGTACCTCAAATTCTTTATGTAAAAAGTGGAAATAAAATTCTTATTGACCTCCAAGGGGCGTTCGAAAAGCCTACTGAATGAAACAACTGGAAAGCATTTTGGCAAGAGTAAATGCTTAATCCCGGGGATGGAAATGCTGTATTAATTCATTCAGATCAATGCCTGGCTACTAAAGGATGTTTTTGTATTTCCAAATGCTCCCCTTAGTCTAATTTTTAAATTACTTGACCTGGAGAAAAGGGGTCAGCTTTGTTAGTGGAGCAACCACAGGAACCACTGACCTTGCTCTGAAAAAAAAATTTATTATGATACTCAATGTGAATTTTTCTGTTTAATTCTGTTCTGTAACTCCTAATTATACTTACTTTAAGATACCTTCTCTTATTTTCTGTGCAGCCAGTTGAAATAATTGCAAGTACCTAGCAATATTCTACCTTACTCGTCATTTTTTAAAAAATCACATGCATTTTTTTATAAGCACACCAAATGTTCACTATGCAAAATCTGGTATTGGTAAGTTGGTGTTTTTTGGAGGTTATTATTTGATGATCATGGAAAAGGTTGTCTAAGGACTTTTGGTGCCTGGGAAGAATCTCAGCTCTAAGAGAGGGATTCCTATGTTAGGATGGCATTCTTTTTTTCTTTTTTATTAATTTTTTAAAATTTACATCCAAGTTAGTTAGCATATAATGCAACAATGGTTTCAAGAGTAGATTCCTTAATGCCTCTTACCCAATTAACCCACCCCCTCCACATTCCTCCAGTAACCCTCTGTTTGTCCTCCGTATTTAAGAGTCTCTTATGTTTTTGTCCTCCTCCCTGTTTTTATATCATTTTTGCTTCCCTTCCCTTATGTTCATCTGTTTTGTATCTTAAAGTCCTCATATAAGTGAAGTCATATCATATTTATTTTTCTTTGACTAATTTCACTTAGCATGATACCCTCTAGTTCCATCCACATCGTTGCAAATGTTAAAATTTTATTCCTTTTTTGTTGCTGAGTAATACTCCATTGTGTGTGTGTGTGTGTGTGTGTGTGTTGTGTATACCACATCTTCTTTATCCATTTATAGGATGGCATTCTTGCTCTTGGTTGGGTCAGAAGGAGCTCAGATGGGAGAGTCAGGTTGTTGACACTCCCTAGAAAGGGTTAAATATCTATCTAGGTGGTGCCTCTTAAACTTTAGTGGACAAACGAATCATATGGAGGGTCTTTTCAAAGTACAGGGTGAGGTCCTGAGGTTCTGCATGTCTGGCAAGCTCCCGGCCGAGGCTTTTGCTGGTGGTCTGCTACACTTTGAGTAGCAAGGATCCGGATTGTGAGGGTCTCTCAAAGAGTGATTCATGGCACACCCATAAAGTGCTCATTAAAAATGCAATTCCTTGTGGCTCAGTCTCCTGAATCATAACTTTCAGGCGGACCCAAGAATCTGCATTTAAGAGGATTTGCAGGAGATCCTGATGAGCTCTAGTGGTTTGAGAATGAATGCTCTAGCTCAGCGACTGTCAACCTTAGCTTTCCATTCAAATAATCTGTGGAGAATTAAAAAAAATACTGCAGCCACAGTCTCACCTCAGAGTGCTTAAATTAGAAGCTCAGGGAATGTGTCTAGGTTTGGAGCATTATTTATTTATTTATTTATTTATTTTTCTTTTAAACGTTTATTTATTTTGAGAGAGAGAGCGAGCGCGAGTGAGCAGGCATACGCAGGAGCAGGGGAGGGACAGAGGGAGAGAGGGAGACCGAGAATCCCAAGCAGGCTCCATGCTAAGCATGGAGGCCAGTGTGGGGTTCTTCTTACCAACTGTGATATCCCAACCTGAGCAGAAATCAGGAGTCGGAGGCTTAACTGACAGAGCCACCCAGGCTCCCTGGGCATTATTTAAAGCTCGCTAGTGGATTCTAATATTCCACCAGGTTTGAACTATTTGGGATAGCTGCCTGAGTGTCAACACACACTTGGTTGAGCTCTTTAGGGTACCGACTGGGTCTTCAGTTCTTAATTTAAACTGAGAGGGGAAGGACGGGTGTGCGACAGATATTTGCTGAGGACTAGGGTTGCCAGCTTTCACAGATAAATGTATAGGATGCCCAGTTAAATTTGAATTTCAGTAAACTAGGAATAATTTCTTAGTGTAAGTAAGCTTCAAATACTGCAGAGGTGCCCTCTATTTTATCTGGTAACTTATCCCTGCCTTCAGTCCAGAATAGAGGGTCAAGGAATGCTTTGTCTCTGTAATCACTGGTGTGGTGGGGGTCTCTCTTGTTTTGCTAGTCTGCAGCTCCATCCTAGAAGCGCTGGATCACCAGTGGCGTTTGGGTAATCACTGCCGTACGAGGCTAATGAGGCATGATGAGTAAATAACTCTCTCGCATGCCTGGGAAAAGGTGCAGGTGTGTGCCAAGGAGAGGCAGTCGGGAGTCTTCGAGAAGCCCAGCAGAGAACGATGCTTGCAGGATGGTGTCGGGTTTGGCAGGAGCCGGGGAGCAGGTGCTGTGCTTTTCACTTGACTCTTTTCCCTTCGTCGTGGCCTGCTTTCCTTTTGAGCAATAATGGTGCTTGGACCTTCAGTTTTAACCATCCTGGGCTGCTTGATATGACCAGAGAGTTGAAACTTGTACTTTCTCTAAAGCAGGAGACTCATTTGTAGATCACAGACGCCTGTGTGAATATGGTAGCTATGGTCACACCACTGTGTGTATGCACATCATAAGTTTCCGAAAGCCTGCCTGTGAACACCAGTTTGAAAATTCCCAATTCATAGCAGAAGGAAGGAAGCACCAGCTTCTCGGGTGCAGGCGCCTCATTTCTGCAGCACGTCTGGGTGATTTCCGGTCACTCTCTGTCTCTTGCTCCCGGGGATGCTCTTCTGAGAGGAAGGCTGTTGGCGGAGAAAGTTCTTCACCTCAGCCCAGCAGACAGTCCTGAAGGCTGCTTTGCCTTCAACCACACAAGAGAACAGAATGGTCTTCCTGAGTCTGAGGCTCCTCTGCACCAGCCCCCCTTTGCAGAAGCGTGCCCGCCCCAGCAGGGGTAGTCGAGGCCTCTGTGGGCCTGGCCCAGCTCTGCCCTCAGAGCCCGGGATCCCAGTGGCCCATCTTGCCTGGCCTCCCTTCTCAGAGTGGGCCCTGCTTCCTGGCTACCCTTTAAGGTTGCAGGGGTTGCAGACGTAAGAAGTTAAATTGAAATAATTTCTTCCAGTTTCCAGTAGTTTGAAGAAACAATCCCGGAAAGAATTGATTGAAAGTACCTGAAGGAAAGGAGAGTGGAAAAGTCAGTTGGCAAGAGGAGAGATTCTTGAGTAAAGCAGGAGGTTCCTCTCAGAAGGGGTCCACCTGATGGAACAATGACAGGCAGGATGTTTAATTTCCCAGGTGCAGGATGATGGATAAAAGTCTTGAAGGTGTTAATGACTAAACGGCATCACGGGAAGTCCACGTGCAATGGAACGAACTTGCTATGCTCTGCATGAGTCCCTTATGATCGATTTCGCATTGTGTGGCTATACTCCTAAAAACACAGCAAAACCTCTTTAATCCATGCTAATTTGGGGATTCCGTAATTACTCTGAATGGTAGTATTTTTAATAAATGTGCATTTATTGGTTATTTACACAAAATTAGATTTAGGTTAACTTACTGAATAACCATGTTAACGGGGCTGTTTTAATGAACAGGATAAGATTACCTTGTGATTAACATCAATTACATGTAAATGATACTTGAAAACCAAAGGGTATCCTTCGCTTTAGCCTGAATTCCCATGCATCCCAAATGAGTACAGCCCACATTTAATGAGGTTTTACTGTAGGCACAATTCACATCTGCCTGTGTCATCAAGGTGGTCATCCAAGGATCGGATTTATATTTGAATTGAACACTCAGGTAACACCACGGTGATTTTCTTTTAGGCCTTCTGCAGCTACTTTTTTGGTATTTTGTTAAATAACTTAATCTCTTTTCTGTTTAAGGGATTTAAGGACAATGTCTATCGACAGAGAAGAAAGTATTTTGTGGATGTGGCCATGGGTTATAAATAGTAAGTACTTGTGTAACTCTTCTGCGACTTGTTTCTGGCTAATTAGGGAAAACACACGCTGTGCTAAACAGACCTTTCTTGTCTTCACGTTAACTTTTGCAGAAGGCAGGCTGAGCCATTTTAAACACTCACCAACTTTGTAGGGTTTAAATGCCAACAATGATGTTTGACATGCAGGTATAATTGTAAAATAATGAGACCTGCAGGTCACATGCCAAGTGCTACATTTTTACCATTGTCTTTGCTGCTCTACCAAGGCAAGGAGCCATTTTTAGATACCCTGCAGGGTCTGGAAAATGTGTTTAAAATTTTTTAATGTTTTTAATGTTTGTTTATTTTTGAGAGGAGAGAGAGACAGAGCATGAGTGGGAAAGGGACAGAGACAGGGTGACACAAAATTGGAAGCAGGCTCCAGGCTCTGAGCTGTCAGCACAGAGCCTACTATGGGGCTCGAACTCATGAATCGTGAGATCATGATCTGAGCTGAAGTTGGACACTTAACCAACTGAGCCACACCCAGATGCCCCCAGAAAATGTGTTTTAATTTTACTTTTGATTTGACTTGTCGGTAACCTCCTTCAATGTCCAGTTTCCCCAGTGAAAGTAGAAGATTCAGCAGGAATGGTAAGGGTTCATGTAAGCAGCCTTAATAAAAATACATTTTTTTGCTTTACATGGAAAGGGAAATTTCCTATAAATTGGAGGGTTTATGGAAGAGTTTCCTACCCAATCCCAAATCAGGTTGGGATAAAGTTGGGGAGCCTCAGGATGGGGTTGAGGACCATGCATAGTGCATGGTGCTACATGGCAGTGACAGGATGTTTGAGACCAGCAGTAATGTCATGTATTGACTGCAGGCCGTGTGTAGGAAATTGGAGTGGATGGTAGGCCTGTGTGCATTCTGCTCACATTAATAAAACTCACAGACCATCACGGTGCCGTCTTTCCTTTGTCTGGTGTGTGATCAGCTGCATGAACCTTGTCTTCAGAACAAAATGTAAATCCATACCTGATAGGAGAGATTCTTTCTAATTTTAGTTGTGAGTGGTTGAGAAGCTTGACTGTCCTGTGGCGCAAATTTTCCTTGGTGAGAATTTCAGACACTTTGTGTGTTTTAGAGTATCAGTGTTTGCTTTATTCTTTTATTCTTTTCTTTTCCTTTCTTTTAAAGCAATATGACATACAAGGGCTTAAAGCAAAGTCAAAGGACTCCACACCACACCTCTTATTGGGTCAGTTGTTGGCTCATTTCTAACTTCCTTTGATGCTTTGGCGCTCTTCCCTTTCTCCTCCCAAAACCCAGACACCCTTTGTTCTTTCTCCACCATGTTTGTGATACTAAAAACCAGAACCACTTGGCACACACTTTTCCACATGTGTCTCCTCCATTTTTTTAAATGTTTATTTATTTCAAGAGAGAGAGTGAGTAGGGGAGAGGGAAAAAGAGAGAATCCCAAGCAGGCTCCACACTTAGTAGAGCTCATGACCTGAGCTGAAATCAAGAGTTGGACACTTCACTGACTGAGACCAAATGTCCTTGTCTACTCCATCTTTATTTCCTCTGTTCTAAGCAGCTTCTGTTTTTCTTTTTTTAATTTTTATTTATTTTATTTTTGAGAGAGGGAGGGAGGGGGAGAGAGAGAGTAAGGAAGGGGCAGAGAGAGAAGGAGAGAGAGAATCCAAAGCAGGCTCTGTACTATCAGTACAGAGCCCGACATGGGGCCCAATGTCATGAACCCTGAGATCCTGACCTGAACCAAAATCAAAAGTCAGACACTTAACCGACTAAGACACCTAGGTCCCCACCCTGTCCCCCCACCAAGCAGCTTCTTGACTGCCTTTACCCTACCGTGACTTTCCACTCTCTCACAATGTCAGTCTGCACAAGGCTTGTCCTGGCCCAAGCCCAGCCTCATGCCCCCTCTTACCCTCAGCACCGCACTCACTAGCCCCGTCTCCAGTCAAATTGCCAAGGGAGGACTCTGATGGGCTGAGCTCACGTTTTCACATTAGGGTCTGACAAGTGATTGGGAGCCTTAAGATTGGCTCCTTTTGTTTCACAGATGGTCCCCAGGGGAATCAAATCATACATGGGTCCTTAGAAGGCGGGGGAGACAGGTCATTAGGGCATGAACTCCCCAGGACATGATAAAAGCTTAGTGCTTGGCAGAGCCTTTTTTTAAAGATAAAACAGATGAATAAATATGTATTTTATGCATAGATGATATATGTATTATATATGTGAAAATATATGTAGGTATGTGTGTGTGTGTGTGTAGGGTTTTATTAGCATAGTGATCAAGGATCTATCTCAAATGTTACTGATTTCTTCTTGGTAGATTCCAGAAACTGGACAAAGCAAGCTGATATTGTGGTGACACTAATATATGAGTCAACCACTTTCAAGGCGCATCAATAATGGGGAGTGTTTTGGTTTTAAAGAAAATATATTGATATGGAGAGAAGAGGCAAAGAACGTGTAGTGAAAATGATGAAGGGTGAGGTTCTCAAAGCACTAACAGGAGTTTGCTTTTGCCACCTTCCCTTAGCTAAAGAGGAAAACTGAGGTGCAGTCTTTGGAAAACAAAAGTAAAAATTGGTAGTTGGAAATGGTGGAGATTTTTTTTCCTGCAAAAAGTTTATTGTTTCCATTTGGTCCACTACTCAGTAGAAAGCTCCAGGGAGGTTAACAAGGTGCCTAGTGGCTGCAGGGAGAGACTCAGGCAGAAGCTTTGGCACCAGGGGATGCCAGGGGGGCCTCTCGAAGGCTGAGGCTTTGGAAGAGATAGCTATCCAGTCCAGCCTGGGGCCTCCAGCCTGTGGAGTTAGTCAGGTGGTTGCCATCTTCTTGCTGAGTTTCACCTGCTCATCTAGGAAGTGGTTCTCCAGGAAGTCACAGAGCTGGGGGTCTGTGTGGGCAGAACCTGGAGGGGAGATCCAGAAGGGCCTGTTTTGGGTTCTTCTCCGGAACCATGGCATTTCCGTGGCATCCAGGGTTTTTTTTACCTGCTTACCCTGGGATGGCCTCTGTGTGTCCTGGAAGAGGGGCCAGGCTGCTGTGCTGTTTTTCCTCCTCAAGAAGGGCTGGGCACCCTCGTGCTTCTCCTCAGCCAACGTGGGAAGAAGTGGCCTGTGCCTTGCAGAGCCACACCAGCATGGGGGAAAGAGAAGCCCAGAGAGAGGTAGGTGCAGGAGGCGGGCAGACGCATGCTGACCAGGCCATTGACGGTGACCTCCACCGCGGTGGACTAATTCTGACCAAACTGGGAGCTCAGCGTTGGTGGGCAATGAACAGGCTATGCTCAAAAGGTGGTCTTGGCTGGTTCCAGGGGCAGAGGGAGGCTGAGAAGATGGTTCCAAAGGTTATGACTGGAAAAGAGGTTGGAGGGTGGTGGGGGCCTGCGTCTGTTCCATTCAAACACGGTCGAAGCAGGATACAGACTTGCAGGACCCCCCCGCTGGAAATGGTGGAGATTTTATACAAAGAAGTCTCTGGATGGAACTGGAATGTTCCAAGATCTGGCCCCTGTTTACAGGGTTGGAGTATGCTTAGGTTCAAGAGCCCTGATTCAATAACTGGATGTTGGAGAGGCGGAGGTAGGCAGGAAACCGCCAATTCATCATTTTATGGGGAGAAACTACTCTCATACGACTCACAAAACTTTCTGTTGTCATGACCCCAGAGAGGCCAAATGTTAGCCTGAAGGTTATTTGGTGGATATAGAGTAAAACCAAAGGGTGCTTAAGAGATTCTGGAATCCGGGGCATTATAACCCTCTCCCGGGGCAGTGCTGAGTCCAGCTGACTACCTCTAACAACAAAGAGATTTAACACAACAAAATGATTAGAGCACTGGAGCCAGACAGTCAGTGGGGTTCAAGTCCTGACTCCATGCTTCCTGGCTGGGTAATCAACCCCACTGTGCCTGTTCCGTCATCTAGAAAGTGAATCTCCGAATACAACCATCTCCCAGGACTGTAGTAAGGATTACCGAAGAGAAGCCATGTGTTGTGTTTAGCACAGGACCTGGCACATGATTGGTGATCCTAAGTGTCACTTATTATTATTACGTCTTCCCCCTTCCCCTTTGCCACAGTCTGTCTTGTTTCCAGTTGAACTATTGTTTAGCTCTTTAGCTATGTTAACACCATGCCACCACCTTAACAAATACTGTAGCTCAAATGTTGCAAGAAGTAATCCTTGAATGAAAACAACTTCGATTCCCCATTTAAAGACTGTTGCCTATACCAAAGCTTTTTGTGCAGAGCAACATCCTTCTTTAAGGCAAGATTTCGTAGAAAGCAATCATAGTCCCATTTGTGTGTGTGTGGGAAGCTGCCACAACACAGATACAGATCGTCAATTGCCTTGGTGCCTCTCATAAGCTGACAGAATGAGGAAGGTGCCTATCGGGAGTGGTTAGATCTGGAAAGCACACACCCAGGACCTGTGGAAAGTAGAGAGAAAAGAATCATTCCTTTATGCTTTTTATGTCATTGCTGCTGTGGCTTCTCTGAAAGGAGTTTGAGGATGGCTAAGGGCTAGCTGTGTGTGTGTGTGTGTGTGTGTGTGTGTGTGTGTGTGTGTGTGTGTTTGAGCATGCACACAAGCCCATGGAGGGCTGGGGGTCAAGCTTGGGTCATGGTGCGCGTGGGTGTGGGGCACAGGTGCTAACGAATCCCAGATGGGCCTGGCCCATTGTCTCCAGTTTGCCATGAAGTAGGTTTCCTTTTAGTTTACGAAAAATAAAGATGCAGTTTCTAATTGAAATAGGTATTTTTCTAGTGTTGACGGCTTCCGGAGAGCAAAGGAAAAAGATGTCAACACAATAATCACTTAAAATAAGCTCATTAGAGTGGCTGCTGGCAGCCTGCTACAATCTGATTTTCCAAACGGCAGCTTCGAATCTCTGGTCTAAGAAGCAGATTACTTAGAATTGAGGTGGTCCTGAAAAATCCAGCATGTGAGGTCCCAGCAAATTAGTTTGGTGATAAAATTAGGGGCTGTTCTGACAGGCGGAGAGCAATTCAATTCCCCTTAATAATTAGTTAAGGCTTTCTGGACCCTGAGCAGGTCAAATATATGCTCAGAGACACAGACGAAGATGGGCACAGACGGTTGGGGTTGTTGTAGGGATTGGCAGGCTGTAGTGTGAGGTGCTGCAGGTAGAGGGAGGGAAAAGAAATGAAATACTGAACAATAGATATTGAAACCATGGCCAAGAAGCCCTCTGGGGATTTCTGTTGAATACTATATTTCCTGTGATAGTCTTGAAAGGATAAAGCAGGGGGAAGGAATCAACACAAGCAGAGAAAATGAAAAAAAATTCCAGCGTATGATGAAAAACCAGCAGGCTCAAAGCCCGTGTTGCCACGAACCCGAAAGAGGAGAAGGAGCCGGGAAGGTGTGGGCACACTGAGAAACGTCGAGAGGTGCCACTCAGATGAGGCTCTGATTGACACAGCTGCTGAGAAACATGATTGATTACCCAGAGGTCCACCACTGCCTGCAGACATGCCCAAGCCGCGTGGCCGCCGGGGTCGGGAAGGCCTAATTACCTCGCCCATAATAGCGGAAAACATTCATTAGTGCAAATACTTCTCCATAGAAGACCCGAGAATGTACACTCTGGATTGAGAGGGCACTGTTTCTAAAATCCTGTGTGAGAGAATGCGAATGACCCCCTGTTCTCTCCTACCCAAACAGAAGGAATTCTTGGACAAACAGCAAAAGAAGTACCCCGTGATTAGCTGGTGTGACGTGCGTGGGGACAGTTCAGAGAAAATGGAAGTGCGTGGGGGGCAGGTGGCATGTGGAGGAAGAGAAAATTATGACTGTGATATGGTAGCTGTTAGGTTTGTCTGAGACCATCCAGCTTTCTGTCACTGGCGCCTTCATATTTTAACCTTGGCATTAGCTTTGCTGCATCTCTGTAGGTTTCACAACTGCCAGATCACTGGGGAAGAGGAATCAGCAGCACATTCTTTTTTCAATTGACTAGAAATAAACACATTTTTCTTTGCGGGCTATTATAACGATTATTCCTCAACAGTATGCATGCATATTTAATTATATTTTGGGTGGGGGTGGTGGCAGTTATTTCAATCCATCTTGCTCTCTTGGAAAGAGGCCCCGAGCTCTGACTTTAATTATGCCACTCTTGTTTGCTTAAATTGATTTTCAATATTATTGTGATTGTGTTTTGTTATGAATGTACTTTCTTGTGGTTGAAATTAAGGTGCTATGCGAATCTCCTGTCCTTCTCAGGGGACTGCTTCCTCTTTGATTTATTTATTTATTTTCAGTCCATGGAATCTGAAATGTAAATAGGAAAATGCAATGTCAGTGGGTAAGGTAAACAAGGGAGTTTCAAAACCGTCAGAATTTGCTTCATGTTGGAAAATTCCCTAACTTGCCAAGAAAGCTCATTTGACTTCAAATTCAGGGACCCACTTGCATCCATCTCGCAGCCTTAGTTTTCTCCTCTGTGAGTTGGGATAGTAGTATCTCTTCTGCCTTTCTCCTGGGAGTATTTTGAGGATTGAATGAAATTAATGGAATATTGCCATTCGGTGACCTTATTCTTACCTCTCTCAAAACAAGAATCATAGAATCTAGACCAAAAGCCTGGGGTTTACTCAGACCCCTGGCCCACTTGGAGAGCCTTGGTTGCTTTCTCTGGTTTTTCTTTCAATCTGGGAGGCAATGTATGGTGTGTTTAAGAGTGCAGAGGCCGGACTGGACTGCCTGGGGTGAGTTCTGGCTCTACATACTTGCCAGCTGGGTGACTCCTGCAAATGATTTGCCTTCTGTGCCTCAGTTTCCATAACTAGAATATAAGGAGAACGCTACTACTGCTTTTTAGGATTGTTTAAAGGATTAAGTGAGCTAATATATTAAGAGTACTTAGATAGAATACCATATAGGAAATGCTACATACGTATTTGCTAATATTATTATAATTTTTCTTACTTCAACTGGTCTCTCCTTTTTGTTCACCCTCTTGCTCCAAATCTTTTTATTACGTTTTGGTTAATACCCTTCTCCATTCCCCTTGGCCAAGACTCTCTTTAGACCCTAAAATTGTCTGATTTTTTTTACACTCTATTCATTATTTATTGCTGTGTAACAAGTGACCCCCAAATCGAGCAGCTTAAAACAACAAACATTTAGTATCTCCTAGAGTTTCTGAGGGTCAGGAATCAGGGCGTGGCTTAGCTCGGTGGTTCTGGATCCAGGTCTCTCATGAAGCTGGAGTCAAAGTGTTGACCAGGGAAAGGATAGGGCTGGAAAGTCTGTTTCCAGGACGGTCATGCACATGGATGTTGGTAGGAGGCCAGGGTTTCTTACAACATAGGCCCCTCCGCTAGGCTGTCAGGTGTCCTCAAGATATGGCAGCTGGCTTCTCCCAAATCAAGTGGTCCAAAACAAAGCAAGGTAGAGTCTACCGCGCCTTTTATAACGTAGCCCAGAAGGGACATACCATCACTCCTGAGGTATTCTCCTAGTTTCGTAGCCCAACCTGCTACACCATGGGAGGGGACAAGTGGGGATGGAGGTCAGGAGTCAGGCTTCCCTGGAGGTGAAACAGAGGTTGTGTTCAAGTTTATTCCTTTAAGACCCTCTCGAACAGCTCTGCCACAGTGGGTCTAAGTATTATCTGTAGAAGTCATCCTCATGAGAGCACAGGTATGGCAGAGCATGTGGCAGAATGGATAGACTTTGGAGCTAGAAGGTGCTGGATTCGAATTCCTGCTCTACCACTTATACGTTCGGGGGCCATGAGCATTGACCGAGTCTCTCTGCATCTCAGTGCTCTTACTTTAAAATGGGCACAATATTTACCCATCTTGTGTGGCTGGGAGGATTAGCAGTGATTACAGGGCCCAGGTGCTGGCTGCTATAAGGGGAGGTTGAACCTATGATAGATACTTCTATGTGAGGTAGCTTAGCTGGGGTTTCCTCGACTCTGTGTAATCATTTGTTAAGCTCATTTGAAATGAATAAAGGACCTTAAGGAGTGAATAAATTAGGTAATTTCAGGCTCCATGGTGGGCTGGGTTAAAGGAGCTTTTCAAAAATATATGTGTGTGCGTGTGTATGAGTGTGCGTGTGTATGAGTGTGTGTGTACACTTTTCAGTTTCATGTAACTCCTGAATGCAGCTTGCTTCTTCAGTTGAAAAGTTGACCCTCTCCAAGGTCTTCCCAGACCAGGGAGTCTCAGCTAAGTTTGGAGGGTGCAGGTGGCATCTGGAATGTGCTGGACCAATGCCTGAATGGCTGATGGTGGTAGAAGTGTCCACTGTAGATACCTCTCAGTTGGCGTGTTTGGGTAGTTTTTGCTCCCTTTGGCAAAATTCCCGCCATGGACACTATGCTCAACACTTTGCTTATGTTTGTTCATTTAACCTCACAAGAAACCTTTGGGGTAGGTGCCATTATCGTGCTCTTTCTGAAGATGAGAAGACTGAGGTTCAGAGACTTTAAGAAATCTACTAAAGGTGACACAGCTGATCATGTAACCTGCATAAGCCCCAGCTGTGGACGCTTTAACTTCCCTGAAATTGAGCAGTCCATTGAAGAGTAGGGGGAAAAAGTGAATATTGTAGGCCTGGGTTTATTTCCCAGATGACCAGGAGAGTTTCTGAATAAAATCACTTCCAGGACTCTCAAGGGTACTTCTCTTAAAGACACTCTTCACCATTGCTTAAGAAGCCACATCTGGGGGCCTCTGGGAGCCTCTGGGGGCCTCAGTCAGTTAAGTGTCTGACTTTGGCTCAGTTCATCATCTTGTGGGTTGTGAGTTCTAGTCCCACATCAGGCTCTGTGCTGACAGCTCAGAGCCTGGAGCCTCCTTAGGATTCTGTCTCCCTCTCTCTGCCCTCCCCCATTTGTGCTTTGTCTTTCTCTGTCTCTCAGAAATAAGCATTAAAAAAATTTTTTAAAAGAAGCCACATCTGTAGCACCGCCACGTGACACAGGTGGTGTCACACACAGGTTGAAAATAGCAGTCACAGAACTAAGACTTGGCATCTTAAAACGTCATTCTCTTTACAGAATTCTCATGTTTAAAATGCACAGTTCTCGTATGTGTTCAGCTCACTTAAGGCTTTATGGAGCCAGGACTCAAACCAGCCAGTCTGACTTCAAGGGTAAGCCGTGGCACAGGGAGCCTGGAACCCGTACCTGACCCCGCCGAGGCAGAGCCGTATCTCAGGATTTTGCCCGGCCTGCCATGAGCTGTGCTCTTCCTGTCCTGGCCGAGGCCTGGGAGAGATGATGGAGGGAAATAAACACAGCTGCGCTGAAGCTTGAAAAACAACTGCCAGGGATTTGTCCCTCTCTGGCTTTTTCTAGTCACCCGACTATTTATTTCTTGCTTTTTTGATTGAACAGAATTGCACCCTTTGTGATTCGTTTGCTGTGCGTGTAAGTACACAGCTAAACAGAGAGTCTAAAACAAAAGCCCCACGTGGGGACTAGCATATTTGAAAAGTGCAATCACCAGCCCAGCAGGCACATTCAGTTTGGGTGAGCTTGTGAGTATTCTACTCCGCTCCATCAGAGAGAGAGAATCCTCTCATTCAGCATGGACTGCGATTATTCTAACCTGCTCTCCTCACCAAAGCAGAGGAGGGCATTTTTTGCCACCCTCCTCTTTCCCCACCCACAGCCCCAGATAGTACATGTCAACACAACTCTCTGGGACTGAAATGCCAAGTGCTCGAAGACGTTGAATAGATACATAGAACGGATGTGCCTTCCAAGCCAGCATCTCGCTTCTCAGGAGGTCTTCTCTGTTCCCTCTTGCGCTACATGACTCTGTAGGAGTCGCCCTAGGCTTGCAAAGAAAAGACAGGAGGGGGACACATCAGAGAAAAAGGTAGGCTCCAGACCTCCAGAAGAACTGTCTGGCGGATACTGGTAGAGCAGATGCCACCCTGCTCTTACCTCCCGTGCCCACGACTGTGCACACTGGGGTTTCCCAACTTCAGGAACCTGTGACGACCTAGCTTTTGTTTGAGCTGGTGGATTGCCAATGCCGTGTCTTTCCTAGGAGGCATTTGTAATTATTGCAACTTGCAGAAATGTAACTGGGGTGGCTCCACCTCTCCACCTTCCTAGAAATTTTAGTTGGCCTTAGCATTTCTCATTTCATGTGAGAAGAGGCATGATTTATGGATGCTGCTTGGTTTCAGAATATAGCTAAAAGGAATACGTTACTAACAGGAGTGGTGAGCGCCACACTGCCTATTTTTAGCTGGGCGAATCTTAATTGGAAACATCACAAATAGAAGGTGGAGGAAGAATGAAAGGGAAAAGTTCAGCTTTCTTAACAAGGAAGAAAACTTAATGGGGGGGGGTTCGCAAGTTTTTATCGTTAGTTCTACTTTTCTCATCAGTTTTGTTGGCAGATGGTCACCTTGATGAATTGTGGGCTTTGTTGTGATGTGGGCCCAAGCTTTAATTTTTTTCCCTTTCTCTGCCTTTTTTTAGAAGAGGCACCTTAGAAGGCAAATATGTTTTGTCTCCTACTGAGCTAATTTTATCCCAGTCCATTATCCTCCATTGATTTGCTTTCCCAGGTTTTGAATGCAACGGAGATATATGTGGCTGTTTGGGTACTTTGTGACTCCTGCATAAGCACCAGTTGTTGATGCTTTAATTTCTCTGAAATGGAGCGGTAAATTGAAAAGTAGAACAAAACCAAATATTTGTTGTGCTGGGGTCATTTCCCAGATGACTGGAATGGTTTCTGAGGAAGGTCACATTAGGAGTTTCAAGAGTGCTTCTTCTGGAGAATCTAAATATCTTTCTTTGCTCAGGAGGCCACACCTTTTCTTTTTCTTTTTTTTTTTCAATCTATATAGCATCTTCCATTTGACATAGATGATATTAAACACAAGTTGAAAACAAGAGCAGCAGAATTAAATGATTGGGTTTTTAGAAAGTTATTCTGTTCTCTACAGAAGTCTTGGTATATTTGAAATACATAGTTCTTGGAAGTTTTTAAAAGATGTCAGGCTTTATGGAAGAATCATTTTCATGCCAAGTGTTTCTCTCCACCTGAAGTTCAGCTCAATGGCTGAAAGGAAGGGGGCCTGAGAAGTGAAAGAAAGACAAAAGGGGAAATTGATTTGGAAAGGTTTCTCCTTTTCAATTTTTGGGCTTGGCGGGTTTTTTAGATGTGCGTGAATGTCTCAGTAGGATGTTGTCTGATTATAACGTGGCTCCCGCAGCTGGGAACACATTAGCACAGTATGCCCTGGTGTCACTTACTGACAAGGACAGGAGTTGCACCAAATTCTAACCTCTTTCATGGGGAATGAGGTATGAGTATTTTACTTTAAAATAATTTCCAGGAACATGAAGGATTAAAGTGACTTTCCACAAGTCCTGTCTGAGAGGTGTATGGATTTATACAGAAGAGTGCTGTTTTGTCTCCAGACCTATTCCCTACCCTGCAGGGAAGTGATGAAACTTTATTCATTCCTTTTTGCCTGGAGGAAGGGATCCAACTATACTGAATACCTGTTAGGTCCTAAGCATTGGCCCAGGTGCTTTCCAGATGACATCATGTGATCTCAGCATTGCATGGTTGTCTTATTTCCCTTAATTTCAAATGAGAAAACGGAAGCCAACCTCCATGCTTCCTACACATTAGGTACTTAGTACCTTCACTGAGGTGTGTTAGTGAAGAGCGGGGTCCCTAGAGCTAGCCTTCCGTATTCTAAGTCCCTACTTTTTGATCTTGGACAGATGACTATGTCTTTAAGCCTCAGTTTCCTCAACCATAAAATAGGGCTACTAACAGTCATTTAATTACTCGATAAGGTGAGCATTATATGACATTATCCATGTGATGTGCTATTATATTCCTGTTATTGTTACAATTAAATGAATGGATGGATGCTATTGTCAATTTCCTTAGGGCCATGGACTGTAGAGTAACTGTATTCCCTCATCCACCGCTAAAAGACATCAGGGCTCAGTAATTAGCAATGTTTGCTCCCTGTTGGTCATGATGCAAGATGTATGTGATTACATTTGGAGCCCTTGGAGACCCTGGGCTGGGTCTCTTCATTCCAGTGCGCCCCAAAATTGTTGGCTGCTATTGAATTGCAGCTTTTTTCAGGATCGTATTCTCTGAGTTCCACTTCTTTCTATGTGTTGAACAGGGACGCATCGGTGGCTGTTAGACCCATTGTTGTTGCTGTTTGTATTTAATATCATGATAGTTTTGGCTGAAGAAAATCAGTCCTGTAGAATGTGAAGAGGGCTTTCTGCAAGGTGAGAAAATGGTGGGAAGCCCTATCCTGGGGTGCATAGGACAAATAAAAACAAATAATTTCCAGGAGTTAAATTTTCACTTTCCCTGAGGCTCCCTAGGTGTAATAGTTTATTTTCATTATGTCTCTTGTAAAGACAGCACCAATATTAACAATGTGAACAAAACAAACTAACGTTTTTGTTTGCCACCATCTGAAAGTTCCTTAGGGCCCATAGACTCATTTGCAAAAATTCATGTGCGCAAAACTCATTTGCAAAAGCAAATAAAATATGTGATCACAAATGCTCTTTACCTGACTGGCCTAGGGGACTAGCTGAAAATGAGTTTGTGCCTTTCCGTTTACTCTATTGTGTGGTGTGGTAGTCTCAGGCTGCCCGTCTCCTTACCAAAGGAACCCTCATCAAGACACTTTATTTATGCTAGGCAACTCGAATGGCTTGAAATCTTGATAGAACTCCGATGGTTTCTATGCCATCATACTGCTCTGTGACCTTCCTTTTAGAAAAATAGCATTCAATCATCACGCTCTGTGTCTTTGAAAGTTCATTCCTTAAGATGTCCAGCAAAGGAAACATCCCTGTATTCAGCTAAGTTTGGCTTTTACGTCCCTTTGAGTTTGTAGATGCTGCTTTCTTTCCTGATGAAAATTTTGGCTACAAGTATGATGGGTGACAATGCCTGGAAAGCCCGAGTTCCGAAAATCAGAAAAAAGAACTTCTTCCATATAAAGTATGTCATACACAGGGATAATTGGAAGCTACCAGAAAACATACTAAAATCTCAAAGTCTTTGGACTTTCTTTTTCGATAGTTATTACAATATGGGGCAGAGGGTGCCTGGGTGGTTCAGTCGGTGCCTGACTTTTCGTTTTAGCTCAGGTCATGATCTCACGGTTCGTGAGATGAAGCCTCATGTGGGGCTCTGTGCTGACAGTGTAGATGGACTAAGACAAATACATATTTGCCAGACTTTGTGATATAGCTATCATTTTTCTCAATTTGTGGTTTGTGTCAGCCTGATTGATTGATTTACTTATTCAACAAATAATATTTGTTGAACAACTATATATTCCAGGCTCTGCTCTGGGTGGCAGGGATACAAAAATGAACAAAGCAAATAAAAATTCCTGCCTTCAAAGAACATACATTGTAATGGGGGAGTAAGTAGATTTAGTAATGTTTTTGCATTACTCCCCTATCCCGCTCCCCTGGTATTGCTGACAGTATTTCATCATAAAGTTATTGAGTGTCCTTCATGGTCTGAATTATGAAGTGTAATTTTATCAAATGCAGGAGCCTTAGACTTTTTTCATTGACTTTTGGAGATCAGAAAAAATGTCATTTGCTTTTTGGTTAAATTTTAAAGGAATCCACCCACTTCTTAGGATTTTGTTTGTTCTGGCTGGTGGCAACATATTTTTCCAGTCTTGGAAGTTTAAGTTACCTTCCTGTTGAATAATCGTGGACCTTTATGGCTCTCTTCTGGAGAGACCTGGTTGCAGGTGACACTATTTCATCAAGGTAGCACAAACTGGCACAGTACTGGATGACATGGTCACCAGTGACATGAGAGTCAAGTGACAGACCCACACCTCAATTGTGAGAAGTGTAACATTCTTGGTAACAATTGATAGTAAATTTTGTGAATGACGAATGTTTCTTTTACAAAAAGTTACATCGGATCAAAATAAAGATTAGTCTTAGAATGTTAGAATCATGTCAGTCTTACTCTTCTATGTTCTTCTATGTTTTCTCGGATGGGAAGGTAAGAGGATGGATTATAGAAGCTCCATGAAAATTATGCAGAATTCAGTGTATGCAGCACGTGGCTCATTGAGGAGGGCAGCATGTGCATGCATCCTAAGTCAAGACAGAGTTAGAGATCTCTTGCCTTTACGTTTCCAAACTCTTTCTCCAAAGGCCCCGTCCAAACCCTTAGAGGAGCTGCTAATTGCTAATGAGTTGCAAAGTTGATGGATTTTTACATTTCATCTCTTCTCATTTCCTTTCTGCAAACCCCCAGGTGGAAGTGTCAATCAAGGAGAACTGCCTAAGGTGAGGAAGGAAGAAAAGATGAGGCAGAGAGGAGAGTCTATTCCAGGCAGATAAACAGCTGTTGAATAAGTGAGGCATCTCCTGGCCCGAGGAACATGTAATGAAAGCAAATAGAAAATGAGTTCATTCTTAACTGTTTCTATCAGATTCACCCATCCCTTTAACCAATTCTCTATTTACCTTCTGCTCTGCTTGGTTCTTGCCACCGAGGAGATCCAACTGTTTTCAAAGAGCGCAATCTGCCTTGTGTTTCTGCCAGTGTTGCCATCTTGATGTGAATACTATCAACTGCAGACTGTTAGATCTTCCTCCCCTGAATAAGTGATTTGCTGCTCAGCACTGGAGTTCCTCTAAAGATAACATAGGCAAAGAAAGTGCATCTCATATTTGGAATTCACCAGCAAGGGGTCCGGGAGGCAGCCAGGACATACTGCTGTCATCAAGTATTTTCCAATCCCCCACATTAAAACAATCTGTAAGAAAAATGTCTTGTGGTTGGACCTGCTAGAGCAGAAGATCAAAGAAATAGTTAAAGAAAACAAAAAGCATTGTTGCTTATTCATCTGGCTATAGAAAAAACTCCGATAATTTCAGCCTCCGCGGGGTATGTGTATGTCCCTGGATTTGAGTAGCAAAAATGTATTTGCTAAACAACCTTAACAAGCTCATGACTTACCTACGATGACTATAAAAGTTTGTCTCTGTACTTTCCACTTTCTTCTCTCTGTGGGGAAAGGCAGGGTTTTCAGACTCACGCCCCTGTCTTTAGGAAGAGTGACATTTAACCTTACAGGCAGAAAGATGCCCCCCACAGCCTTCAGTATTTCCAAAGGAAGTTCCTAGTCATCTCCAAGTAACTTATTGCACCAGGGGATTTTGTTCTTGTTTTTGTTTTTCCATCATCAAGCCTAAATTCTACGGTGACCACTGTAGTCCTTTCCCTGGCGTTGTCTTCACTGAGCACTGGTTTCTTATTGTGTTTATAAAGCCTTAATTTACTATCTTTCATAAGTGGACTGAATGTGCAGTGAATAGAAGTTACTGGAAGTTGCATCTCTTTTTCTCCGGTGACTTAGGAATCTGTGAATAATCATTGTGGTGGGTATTGAGAATTCTGGAATCCCAACTAATTCCATATACATGGAGGAGACTCCCTGAAGATCTCATTATAATATTTACATGTCATTAGTTTGCTGAGAAGTCTCATGTTGTTGGGGTTTGTACCAACGGTAAAATGGTTTTATTTTCCCCATTCACTGCTTTCAACTGTATTGTGTTGAATTCTACTTTCCTGCTGGGAAGCAAGTTCCTTAGCAACGTCTAATTTGCTGTCATTTTCAATTATTAGTAGAGTCTCATTTGGGTATTTAAAGCCTAGTCTCATTCATTTAAAAAAAGATTAATCTCAAATTTGATTCCAAGTGTATCCTCCTTGCCCCTCTGTTATTTGGAGTGAATGTGTCTGTGTGTAAATGTGCTGGTTCTGAGACATCTTTGCTTCTCTTCTCAAAGACTTCATTCCTCTGGCGTTGGAAGCTGAAAGGAGGGAGGGAGGTGGCTGAGAACTTTTTACAGGATTGTTAGAACCAGGAATACCCTGGTCTAATCTTTCTGCTGGGGTGTCTCTGTTGATACGGTCTCTGCAGGGCATGATGTATAGTTTCCTAGGGCAGCACCCTTCCCTCCAGCTCCACCCCTACAGCTATGTGCCCTGGATCCCCTTGGCCCTGTCAGTGGCCACACCACCACCCCTTTCTCCAGGTTGTGTGCACCAGAGCTTGGGAATGAACCTATCACAAACCAGGAGTGATGGGAGCCACTTCGGCCTCCTGAGGACTGAGCAGAATTAGAGGGGCTGGGGCCTGCCTTTGCATTTTCTCTCAGGCACATCACATTGGATTCCACCAAAATCTCTAGATTTCACTGGGCATCTGGCTCCAAGTTCCTGGGAACCTCAAATTTCAGGGGACTTATGTCAAGGGGTCCCTCTTCTCTCCCATAGAGCACTCTACTCCTAGCTTCAAGATACTCTCCTGTCTCTCTGCCTCTCCACCCTGGTGACCACATGAAGGGGGTCCCATGGTCCTGCTGCTCCGCCAGGGTCCAGTTGGGAAACAAGATGCCAGGCCCCACTTCTTGGGGGCGGTCCCTCTAAATGACTGTCAGGGCACAGCCTACCCTCCTCACTCCGGTAAGGAGAAAGAACCTGCCTTTCTCTCAAGCACTGGCCTCTCCCCACAATCCTGCACATCTGTTGTATCCTGTTAGACTGGTGGGTGAGGTTTGGGGGTGAGGCGGGAAGGGTGGTATGAGAGAACTTTGTTTTTAAGATTTTATTTCGAAGTAATCTCTACATTCAACGTGGGGCTCGAACTCACAATCGCGAGATTAAGAGTTGCATGTTCCATTCACTGAGCTAGCCAGGCACTCCTGAGAGAATGTTTTTAGTGGTAGGACCATTTCTGCTGCCTTTTAATAAGCCCTTCAGGGGGCTGGCCAGCTCCAACTACTGGGGGCTTTCTCTAGAATGTGAGGCACTTAAGTGACTTTAGTTTTGGACCAGATCAGAGTTTAAGGATGCTAAAATATGACATTTGTTACATATATACTAGTACGTGTACCCATAGGTAGATATGAAGTGATTATGTGTATATAACCTAGGCCCTAAAAAGATCAGAACACCCCTCTGTCATCCTTCTCATATATAATTCACACACAAAAATAAATTAATCCATGACAAGAGCATAGAAGGGCAAAGAAGTGCAATGCATTCTGTTTTTCTCATAACTATAATTTTTATTTTTCCAAATGTCAAATTTCAAAGTTTTAAAAACATACATGCATTCCTAGGGGCCTCAAGAACTATCTCCAGTCTTACTGAAAGGGTTAAATAAGTGACTAAATATGGACATACTTTATGTGATCCACAAATACATGAAGGACCATTATTACATATGACTGTATAGGAGATTTTCTCTATATAAATACACATACCTATAAGTCTTATTTCAGTTTGGTACATGAAAATAAATTGGTGTCTGGAATAAATTTTTTATTTCATTGGTATATATCAATTAAGACTGCAGCCAGTCTTGAGCCAGACTGACTGCGTTTTAAGCCTGGTTCTATCATTTTAGGACAAATAGCCTAATATCTCTGAGCCTCAATATCCTCATCTGTAAATGGGGATACTAATAGTGTCTATTGCATGGAATTGTTGTAAGAATAAAGTGGACTAATTAATAAAAAATCACTTAACCTTAAAAAAGTGTCTGGCCTATAGTGAGCCTTCAAAGATGGGGTTGAATTATATGCTCTTATTAACTACAGAGAAAAATAGGAAATTTCTTATTTTTTGTGGATATTAGTATTTTGAATATTAATGATAGAAGTTAAATGGATCAAATTAGGATTTACTTTGTGATGCAGTTGTCTTTTATGTATTTACCTAGAGAGGTGCCTGGGTGGTTTGGCCAGTTAAGTGTCTGACTTCAGCTCAGGTCATGATCTCTCGGTTCGTGAGTTCAAGCCCCACGTTGGGCTCTGTGCTGACAGCTCGGAGCCTGGAGACTGCTACGGATTCTGTGTCTCCCTCTCTCTCTGCCCCTCCCCCACTCGCACTTTGTCTCTGTCAAAAATGAAGAAACTTAAAAAAAAAAATTTAAACATTCACCTAGTTACCAGGGAGCAGGGCTGGAGTAGAATGAGATCCCTCAATGTGATCAGTGTCAGCCACTCGTGCCATCGGAGTAATAGCCATACAGGAAGCCGCCCGGGAACTCAGAGTAAGCTAATTCACCACCCAGGCAGGACAGACTGGGGAAACTAATGAAAATGTAGATGACTCTCCACATACCCAAGACTGACCCTGGAGATTCTTTACTCAGGAGCAGATCTGTAAAACTCTTTGTTCCCCTGCTACCTCACACTTGCTTTCCTTCTGCCCTTTGCTGTGGGCAATATTCAGCTTCCTTTGAAAGGTTTGCAGATTAGTATCCAAGGGTTTGACCTAACGATTCTTTTCAAATGGCTTCTCAATATTTCATTTATTGTTTCAGCCTCATGGCTTTCCTAACTTCTTATTGTGCACAGCTCTTATTAGCTTTATTGGCTTACCTGACTCAAATTGATTTCGTTGAATTTTCTGGAACCAGAGGCAGACCGTTTATATATTTGTTTCCTCACATCCTTTCTATTTTTACCTTTCCATTTCAAGCTTTCAGTCTAAACTTATCATAGATGCTAAGTCTTAGCAGTCTTGATCTTCTCCGCAAATATTTGCCAGGTTGTAATTTTTTATTTGTTATCAACAGCCAAATTTAAACAAGGCTAATCTTGTTCTAATTTGGTTTGCATAAGCCCCAGTCTTGGTACTTAGAGAAAGCAAATGCTAATTTCTTGTTCTTTCTTACGTGTGTTTTCCCCTTCTCCCTCATGGACTGCAGTTAATATTTTTTTAAAATAAAAATTATTTGGGGCAGCGGGAACCACATTTGGACCTAATGTTTAAACAGAAAGCATTTTGGCAGGAACACACTGAAGTATATAGAGTGACTGGTGGATCTGTTTGTTAGCCTGATCTTGGTATTGTCTCTTTTCCCTTTTTACTTCCTCAGGGGGTAACCCTGGTGGTCCCAGTTTGTTGAAGGCCCCTGCAGCTCCCACAACCCTGAGTGGCAATTTGCTGCCTGCCATTGGGTTCCTGTGGCGGCTGCCTGCAGCAGGCTGGGCTATGTAGACAGCAGCGGCAGAATTCCTAGCTTGATGTGTATGTGCTTGGACTTCCCTACGTTGTGTGCATATATGTACTGACCGCAGCACCAGAACTTCTGACTGAGTGGGCAGTGGGGGTGGGGGCAGAGGGGCTGTGTGCTGTAGGTGGCTGATGAGTATGTCAAGAGAGGTTTCCTCAAACCCTAATTTCACTTTTAAAATAGGACTACTGAATACTGAAAACAAACCACGGACTAAAAGGGGAGGGAGGGAGGGGGTGATGGTCATGGTGGGGGGCACTTGTGGGGAGAAGCACTGAGTGTTATATGGAAACCAATTTGACAATAAACTATTAAAAAAAGATATATAAAACATCAAAAGAAAATAAAATAGGTATCTTAATTAGAGGCTAAATTCGGATTCTGGTCTGTCAAACAATAGCTTGTAAAGGCACATGTCCATACTCCCCTCCTTCTACTGGTCTTCTACTTCAGCAGCTCTGTTTCAGGCTCATGGCTACTGACTGCTGTTAGAACAGCAATTCCTCTTTCCCTTTCGGTCCGGGAACTCGTGAATCCTCCCTGGACAGCAAGGCTTAGCCTCCTCCAGGAAACGCTCAGTGCCCATTCCAGTCCTGAGTCACTGCTCCATATTCTAACTCAGGCATCAGAACACTACTGCTTGTAGGTCAACTCCAGCCAGCTCTCTGCTCTTTTAATGAAAGTTTGATCAGGATACAACTATGTTCATTTGTTTACATGTTGTCTCTGGCTGTCTTTGAGATACAGTGGCAGAACTGAACAGTTGTGACAGAGACCGTATGGCACATAAGCTTAAAATATTTATTTTGTATATGGCACCTGGGTGGCTCAGATGGTTGACCGTCTGACTTAGGCTCAAGTCATGTCTCATGGATCATGAGTTCAAGCCCCATGTCAGGCTCTGTGCAGACAGCTCACAGCCTGGAACTTTCTTTGGATTCTGTATCTCCCTCTCTCTCTCTGACCCTCCCTCTCTGCCCCTCCCTTGCTCATGCTTTCCCTCTCTCTTTGTCTTAAAAATAAATAATAACCATTAAAAAATTAAAAAAATATTTGCTTTGTAGACTTTTGCAGAAAAAGTTTGCTGACCCTCTCTCCTAAAGTGAAAGGCCTAATGCATGAAGCTTCCGGCATGATGTATAATGAATGCCCCTCTTGGGAAGTTTTTAAAACCCGCATTTTAGAAATTAGTATAGTTTTTTTTTTTAAAGATTTTATTTTTAAGGATCTCCACACCCAATGTGGGGCTCAAACTCACAATCCCAAGACCAAGAGTCACATGCTCTACTGACGGAGCCAGCCGACACCCCAAGAATTCAGTATGTTTTTTCTTTTTTTTTTTTTTAGCAGTTCCCAGACATTTTATTCACTAAACAAAACAATCTCAAAATTATACTTGGAGATTGGGGTGATTTTCCCCTTACGGAACAAAGAGAACCCATAGGCAATTTCATTTTCTAGAGACAACATCCATTTATTGCCACTGTTAGGTGATTGCAGAAAAGGCTTCCAGGGCACAGCTTTGTACCTAAATCAGTTTCTCGCAGCCAGAACCCTTACTAGTTGTTGATCTCAGTGTAAGAATATAAATCCTATCCAATTTCCATAAGGATGTGTGAAGATATAACTTAAATCATTTATATGGCAGTCCAAACACACAGAATTAGGTGGTTAGCATTTACTTTACAAGATAATTCTTGGGGCGCCTGGGTGGCTCGGTTGGTTAAGCGACCAACTTTGTCTCAGGTCATAATCTTGGGGTTCGTGAATTTGAGCCTGGCGTCGGGCTCTGTGCAGACAGCTCAGAGCCCGGAGCCTGGAACCTGCTTCAGATTCTGTGTCTCCCTCTCTCTCTCTGCCCCTCCCCTGATCGCTAGCTCTCTCAAAAATAAACATTAAAAAAGTTTAAAAAAATAATTCTTAACGGGACCCTTTTAGACACTCAGGTGTCCCACTTTAAAGAACTTTTACAAGAATGGTAGGTATGGGGACGCCTAGGTGGCTCAGTTGGTTGTGTCCGGCTTCGGCTCGGGTCACGATCTCGCGATTTTTGAGTTTGAGCCCCCACGGCGGGTTCTGTGCTGATGGCTCAGAGCCTGGAGCCTGCTTCGGCTTCTGTGTGTGTGTCTGTCTGTCTGTCTGAGACTCTGCCCCTCCGCCCCTCGTGCTCTGTCTCTGTCTCTCAGAAATAAGTGTTAAAAAAATACATATTAGAATAAAAAAAAGGAACGGTAGGTGAGGTGAGCGAGAACACATGAACTCCGTGCCAGAGCTAGATTCATCCGCCGGTCTTCTCTCCTGCCTAGCGGGCAGCCCATTCCCAGGGTGGAGTACACGGAGGAAGAAACGAGAACCTGGGGCGTTGTGTTCCGAGAGCTCTCCAAACTCTATCCCACTCACGCTTGCCGGGAGTATTTGAAGAACTTCCCTCTGCTGACGAAGTACTGCGGCTACCGGGAGGACAACGTGCCTCAGCTTGAGGACGTCTCCGTGTTTCTGAAAGGTAAGACTTCTCTCAGGCGGTCTCGCCTCTTCCGAGCCAGCATCCCGCTTGCTCTCCGGGGACACACAATGCAGCAATGGCCCTTAAAAATTTTTTTTAAAAATATTTATTTATTTTTGAGCGAGAGAGACAGGGAGTGGGCAGGGGAGGGGCGGAGAGAGGAGGAGACACAAAATCGCGAGCAGGCTCCAGGCTGTGAGCTGTCAGCAGAGCCCGATGCGGGTCTTGAACCCATGAACGGTGAGATCATGACCTGAGCCGAAGTCAGACGCTTAACCGACTGAGCCACCCAGGCGCCCCCAGCAGTGCCCTTTTTACAAAAAAGGACAAACTCCCTTTGATTTCAAAAGGAGAGCGTGGAAGCAGCGGTTACCTGGGGCCACCTGCGGGAAGCTGCGCAGGGACGGTGGGAGGGGAGGGGACTGGCTGCTCATGCCTCTCAGGGGCTCGGTGGGCTCCCTCGGGGTTGGCTGGGTATGTGGTAAACCCCAAGGGATGTTTGCGAGTTCAGCTTTGAGCTTTTCTGATCCAGGAACTACTCTGTGGGGCCCCATAGGGATGGAACGGCCTCAAAGGTGACATTTTATTTGCTTTGTTAAAATTATGTACTGCATGAAAACATATTGTGGATAATCTTGAACGCTAGTGACTTTCCTTTGGGGGAAACCAGTTAATTAATCAAGCAATATTTGTATATATAAATGATGTGCCAGAGACCGTAGTCATGGCAGATAGAGGAAGGAACAAGAGGGGGCACAGGGTCACCTTGAGTTCAGGTCCTCTGTGCGGTCTGTCTCTTCACTGGCCCTCCTGGGACAGCACCTGGGAGAGTTTGTAGGGGTGGCAGAGGAGGGCCTGGTTTCATGTGGCTGCACTCCCTCCTCTGTTCTCTCTCCCCGCTCCTGTCACAGCAGTTGTAAAAGCAGAAACCTTGTTGCCTTCCTCCTCTCCTGGAACTCACTTCCTCGCCTGCCTCCCCTTTCCATCGGGGATACTGTAGACCCACTAGGCTCACCTCTAAGGACTCCTCCCTGCTATGCCGTCGGTCTTTGTTACTCCTATTGCTGCTGTAACACGTCACCACAGACGTAGTGACTGTGTTACCTCACAGGACGGGAGGTGAGAAGTCTAAAGTCAAGGTCTTGGCAGGGCTGAATTCTTTCTGGAAGCCTCTATTTCCTTGCCTTTTCAGCTTCTCGAGTCCACCTGCATTCCTTGGCTCCTGGCCTTTTCCTTACACCACTCCAACCTCTTGATTCCTTTGTCATATCTCCTTCTTGGACTCTGACTTTCCTCTGTCCCTCTTGTTAGACCCACCTGAGTCATCCAGGATCATCTCCTCATCTGAAAATTCTTAACCACACCTGCATGGTCCATTTTGCCACACACTCACAGGCTCAGGACATTAGGGCATGGGTGTCTTTGGAGGGCTATTATTCAGTTGACTGCAGTCTCTGGGTACCGGCACCTCTAGCTTTGGGACCATCATGAGTCTGTTCTTTTCTTTCCATCCCACTGCCACCACCCAAATTGAGGTCCCTATTTTACAGACTTGATGTCTGCATCTTCTCCCCTCTACTCTCTAGTCCACTGCTTCCTCATGAAGCTTCCTAAAGCATCACTTCCGACCTGGCATCTCTGCTCTGAAGCTATCAGTGGCTCCCCTTTGATTTTACTGAGGCTGGATTTTTGTTTGTTTGTTTTTGTTTGTTTTTTTTGTGAAGGCCCAGATAGTAAATATTTTCGTTTCTGTTGGCCAAGAGGCAAAATCGAGGGCATTATGTAGGTCCTTAGATAACTATTTAAATGTGACCATTAACACATGTAAAAATTGTTCTTAGCTCATGGGGTGTAGAAATACAAGCTGGATTTGGACTATAGGCCATGGTGTGCTGATTTCTGGTTTATATGCTCAAGTTCTGAAATGCTCAGCCTCAACTCAAGGCCCCCGACCCAGCTTGCGAAGGCTGTCTCCTATGACGGCTGTGCTGCACACCCCTCTGTTCCACCTGCGGGCCCTCCATACCCTTGCTCACGTTCTGTCTCTTGCTAGAAAACGCATCCCTCCTCCACCTATCAAACTCTACCTCTTCTCCAAGACCCAGACCAAATCGTGTCTCCTCTGTGAATCCTGAGTCACCAGGACCTTCCCCTCTCGGATTTCATTCTAGATCACGTGTGTATCGGGAGAGAGACAGGCATATCCGAGGGCAGGAACCCTGAGAACCACACAGAGTGCAATGGGAGAGCCCCATGGGCGAACATCATCCATGATATTTGTTACTAAGAGAGAGAGAGAGCAACTGAGAACCACTAATCAGTATCACTTAATTAGTGCCTAATTACATAATGTCTTATGCTGTTGTTAACTGGATTATATTCTCCCTAATGGCCTTGCCTCAGGCATGTCCTCTTTGTTTCCCAGAGAGTTATGTGTGTATTATAGATTTGTCATGGGCTTGATTGCTCATATATGGAATTGCTTTTTACTGTGTTGTTTCTCAAACTCTAGTAATTAGAATACTGGCCCATAATTTTTTGCCATATCTGTCTCCCAACTTAATATTTTGATGAGAGGCGGCATGGAATAGCACAGAATCTGGATGCAGAATGCCTGGGCTGAGTTCTTGGCTGGGTAACCTCACATGAGTTATTCTAACGTCTCTGTGCCTCTGCAAATGGAGATCATAATTTTAGTCTACCTCACAAGGTGGCCGGGAAGGGAAATAACTTCTATACCTGGAAAGTTATTTCCTGATATACATTAAGCATAGGAGAGTCTTAGTTACTATTGCCCTTGCTGTTACTTTTCACAACCCTTACCAACCCGACACTGGGATCTCAGTCTGCACCATTCACTGGCACATAGCAAGTGTAATGTAAATGTATGTGGTATTTGTTAACTGACTCACTTTTAAATACCTAATTTATTTAAAAAGGAAACTTTGTAAGCAATGATATCCACAAATCCAAAGTTCTTGATAATCTGTTAGCTACATATTTTTTAAAAATATATAAAAATAAGATATATAACTATTCAAAAAAAGGACTGATCCTCTCTGTACCCTCACTCAGGTCCTAGGTGGGGGATATACGAGTTTAACTGCATAGAATGGAAAAAGAAGAAAATACTCTTTAACTTTTTGATATTCACCAGGGAACAACCCAAAGTAAAAGCTTTTGGAATGAACATATTATTGTTAGAATTATGGGTCTGAGGAGGCCCGAGAACAGGAATATTTTCAGGTAGATACCAGAAATCCCAGGATGAACTTGTTTTATAAGCTTAATTGGTTCTTGCCTTTTAAAACATTCTAGCCATTCTCAGAGCTCGCCTAATGAGATGAGGTTTTCGGAATGGGAGGCTTTACAAAGCTGGTGTCAGAGATAAGAGTCGTTCTCTTGTAAATTTCCTAGGCCTTCATGGGAAACAAGCATTAGGTAACCCTTAAGCTGAGAACACTGATGACCCAGGCCCGATTGAGTTAGCAGTATAGGGCAGTTTCATTGATTGTATTGTATTCCACTTATTTTGTTTCCCCTTACCATAAACCAGTAGACATGTAGAGCTTTAGTGTACCTCTTCAAATTACAGAAATTGATATGATTGTTTTCATAATATCACAGAAAACAACAGTGTGGAGTGAAGGAGTTAGGTGGTATTGACAATAGAAAGCTGTAGTGTGAACTGATTCCACAAGGGGGTGAATTAGCCATGTGTCAACTGAACACATGCAGGCAGAAAGGATCTCCACGGCTGTGTCTTTTAGAAATATACCAGGTAATATGTGGTAAGTAAGCGTCACTTGTCCTATGAATTTGAGCTTTCTTATCCTAATTTATCTTCTGAATTTAAATCTTGAAAAATTTTTTCACTCCCCCCCCCCCCGTTTTAAAGAATGTCTTGTTCCCCTGGAAACCATCATTTGGGTATGTATTTTAGTGAGCAGAAACCACAAACGTGATGGCTATTAATGGTATATGTCATTCAATTGTCCAGGGTTTTAAGACCTTGATTACTTTGTTTCTAGAACCTCCTTATAAATAATAGGACGCCCTGCTTGGGCCCTCAAGTCTGGTCGAGTTAATGTTTAGTTGGCTCTTTCTGTTGCCATTGTAGAAAGATCAGGCTTCACGGTGAGGCCGGTGGCTGGATACCTGAGTCCACGCGACTTTCTGGCAGGACTGGCCTACAGAGTGTTCCACTGCACTCAGTACGTCCGGCATGGCTCCGACCCCCTCTACACCCCAGAACCGTGAGTACCCGCATTGGATGCCTGGGCTGCATGAAGACCACCGCACTGTCAAGTGGTCAATACTCACTGTCCTTGGAAGTGACTTAGGCCCTCTTTGATCTCTCAAGTAATTGCATTGGTCTGGCCAATGAGCCAAGTGCTCCCTCAAAGAACCAGGCTCCTCAGCTGGGTATGTGGGCTCTCCATATTCTCACTTCGGTTTGTCTCTCTACCTTTATTCCAGCACTGAGCCTTTTGCTCATCGGTGATGATATTGGTCCTTAAAACATGTGTAATTTTTATAAAGCCATGATCCCTATAGACCAATAGGACAATGTTGCATTTAAGAAGCAGGGCTTAAAATTCTGATCATAAGGATAATCCCTACATGTGAGGTGCTACTCTCATCAACTCATTAATCTTCACAGCAATCCCATGATGTAGATGATTATCTCCATTTTTAGTGAGGGGGAGATACAGCCACAAAGGGATAAGTTAGTATTGACGCAGTTGGGACACACGGGTCTCTTCCCACGAAGAGGCTCCTCCGTGTTAAGAAAGTTCATGCACATACACAACGGCAATTCTCCTGACTGATTCCTTCTCCTTCAGTGTTTCACATCACCCCCAACACTCAGAACTTTGTGCTATGCCTTTTCTGCTTAGTTTCTTGAACACCCCTCCAGTCTTACCTACCACTCTAGATTTATATGGGGTTTATGATTCTTCTTTGACTCTGTCAGCTTCCCTTGAGCGAATCCACCTGTGGGGCTTTTATCCTCTCTCTCTCTCTCTCTCTCTCTCTCAGACAATGGGTGGCCGATGGTTGGGTAAGCTGTGAACTCTCATGTGTTAATAATTTGGCCTTATCACACATGGATTGTAGTCTCCCAGTGTGAGACACTGACCCGTTTTCTTTCTTTTTTAAATTTTTAATGTTTATTTATTTTTGAGAGAGAGAGAGGAAGAGAGGAGAGTATGAGTTGGTAAGGGGCAGAGAGAAAGGGAAACACAGAACTGAAGCAGGCTTTAGGCTCTGAGCTGTCAGCACAGAGCCCAATGTAGGGCTCAGACCCATGAACTGTGAGATCATGACCTGAGCCAAAGTCAGATGCTTAACCTACTGAGCCATCCAGGTGCCCCCAATGCTGTTTCGTTTTCTTAAACTTACTGAACTTTCTAGTGCCTTCAAGGCAGACACAAATCTCATCTCTGGGACACATTCTCTTGCTATCCCCATGCACAATCACTTCTTCCTCAGCAAATGTTCTTTACTTTCCTTATCATGCACTTATTACATCTATTTAACCTTGCTAGATTTTAACAATTTAATTTGGGTCTTACATCTTCACTGAAATTGTAAACTACTTGAATATTTCTTTGTGTGCTTTTTAAAACAGTAAATAAGCTTTATTGGGAGATTACTCTGTGGTTAGATTGTCTAGGAACAAGACAGTGTCCCTGTTCTCTTGGGTAAATGAGTGGACGTAGGGGACACTGGTCAGCATACAAACACCTCGGTAATATGATAGCGGGTGTAAGCACTGTGATGTGCTAAAAGTGCTGTAAAGATAAATAAAACAGGGTGAGAAGATAAACAGTAATGACATTGCTCTTTTGGGTTGAGTCATTGGGAAAGCCTCTTGGGAAGTGACATTTGAACAGAGACCTGAATGCAAATCTCTCTTTTTTTTTTTTTAAAGTTTATTTATTAAAATTTTTTTTCTCTTAAAATTTATTTTTGAGAGTGAGAGAGAATGCAGGAGGGGCAGAGAGAGGAAGACAGGCTCTGAAGCAGGCTTGCTATGAGCACAGAGTCTTATGTGGGGCTTGAACTTACAAAGTGTGAGATCATGGCCCGAGCTGAAATCAAGAGTCTGCAGCTCAACCAACTGAGCCACTTGGGCACCCCCCCCCCCGAGTTTATTTATTTATTTGAGAACAAGAGAAAGCATGAGCGTTTGCAAGTTAGGGAGGGGTAAGGAGAGGGAGACAGAATCCCAGGAAGGCTCTGTGCACTGACGTGGGGCTCAAACCCATGAACCATGAGATCATGACCTGAGCCAAGATCAAGAGTCAGACACTTAACTGACTGAGCCACCGAGGCACCTCCTCCTTTTCTTCTTTCCAAATAGCTCCTGGTAGAACATTCCAGGTAGGGAGAAAAGAGCAAAAGTCAAAGACCCCAAGGCTGGGAGTTGTCACTGGGTCTCTGCCCCCTCGGGCTCCATCTGAATGAGCATGTACCCCTAATCTTACTCTAGTTTGTTCCCCATTGTTCTTTAGGATACTGGGGTTATCACTTTGCTTATGATGCTGTTTTCCTAGAATAATATTGTGATTAATGGGCTTCCTTAATCTTCACTGGGGAGCAGAGAGTGCTTGGAGGTTGAAGCAGTAGACTAACTGGTGGTGGTGGTGGAAGCAGGCAGGGATTTGAGCTGTCTCTGAAGCTCCCCTCCTCCTCTTTGGTGGGAATGAGGCTCACTGACCAGGTAGTCCCGCAGGGTCATTGCATTGCCTTTTAAGCTCCTTTCGGCTTCCCTGAAAGTGTTTTCAGGGTAAACAAAGGTTACTTATAGGACTCAAGACATTTGGAAAAGAAATGCTTCTTATAGTGGAGTGAGTACTCAAAGGAGCATTGTCAGAGTTAGGAAGGCAATCTCTAAATCTAGCCCAGAGGGTTTACAAATGGCCCTGTTTACAAATAGCAGGCACTTTGTTAGTTCCTTTTGAATAACTGGCCCCCCCTGAGACCTGGGATAGCGTGCCAAGAGGTATGCAGAGAGAGAGAGGGCAAAGAAATGAGATTTTAGCCACAGAGGTCTATAAAATTTTGGGATAATGTGTTACACTTTTACCTAAGTACTTTCAGCCGATTCATTCAGCAAACATTTATGTGCAATGCTAGCAGGGAGGTGCGGTGGATTCAAAGATGAATAAAATATAGCAGCTGTTTCTTAAAGCAGCTCACATTCTGGCAGGGGAGATAGAAACATAAATAATTATGGAAGTGTGGTTAGGACTATAATGAGGGTCTGTATAAAGTGTTAGAGGAATACAGAGGAGGGAGCAGTCCTGAAAGGCTTTTCAGAGGAGGGATAAACTGAGTGGAGGTCTAGAAGAGTGAATAAGAATTTATGTTTTTGTACAAGGCAGGGTGGGGAGGAGGGGAAGGCTTTCAAGTCCAGGAAACCGCAAGTGCGAAGTTGTGAAAGCTCACAAGAGGCATAATTGAACAAGGCTTGTTACATCAGACTGACCAGAGCATAGGGTAGGTGTTAGGGATGGAATATTTGTTTGTTTTTTTCAGTCCGCAGAGTAAATGATCATTTGTCAAACTCAGAGAGTTCTGTAGGCAGCAGGGATTATCCAAGGTTCTTGAGCATGATCAGATGATTGTGTTTGAAAAAGATGATGAGGATTGGAATATGGGGAGGTGTAAAGAATGAACTAGCTGGAAAACCAGCAGGAACTCACCTTCCCATGAAGGAATATAATTTATAAGCTCTTGAACTAGAAAAGGTCAGTGGGATAGGACAAGAGGTCGCCTATTTGAAAAGTACCATCGTGATGGAATTCACAGTATTTGGTGACTATGAGGGTGAGGTAATGCTAAGGTTTTTAGACTGGGGAGTTAAATGGGTAGTTTTTTTCCTAATAATGGCTGAGAATATTGAAGCAGGATTAGGCTTGGAAGAAAGGGGGAAGGAAGGAGGGAGAGAAGAGGAGAATTTGGGTTTGGGGCTTGTAGTCTTTGAGGTGCTCGTGGGTGGGACCTCCTGGAGAAGCCCCTGGTTAGTTGGAAATAAGTGTTGGGAGTTCAGAAGTGAACAAAGTTTCCACGATAGATGTGAGTATTTCCTTTTATGATACTCATGACTACACAGACAAGAGGAAGCTTAAGTCAGAGGATGGAAACATGGGATTTGCTAACTTGGGGTTTTTTACAGAATCGTTTTTGGGGGAGAGTGGGTTTTCTATTATTCATTGTTTTTTAAATTATTATTTTATGAGTGGGTAATACACATACATGATTCAGAATTCAAAGCACACTGTGGACTTAAATAATAAAAAGGCAGGGAAACACCATCTGAGAGGTTCAGTTGGTTAGGCATCCACTCTTGATTTCGGCTCAGGTCATGATTTCATGGTTCCTGAGTTCAAGCCCCACATCAGGCTCTGCGCTGACAGTGTGGAGACTGCTTGGGATTCTCTCTTTCCTTCTCACTCTGCCCCTCCCCTGCTCATGGCTACTCTCTCTGTCTCTCTCTCTCAAAATAAATAAATAAACTTGAAGAAGATAAACCAACTGTGAACAGTGACTTTATTTCCCTCCTCTGCTCCCTGACACCCCCTTCAGCTCCCCTGAGGTGACCACTGATGTCAGTTTCCACCGCACCCTTCCAGAAATAAACTGTGCAGACACAATTCTCTGTAAAGATCCCTTTAATTCGGATATGTTGCAAGTCCTAAGTCCCTTCGCAGCTGCATCCTTGAATGGATGGGGCACCACGAGGGGAGTGCCATTGCCTGCCCAAGCACTTTTCCAGGCATTGTCTTTGTAATGAAATCCCATTTCCTCAATTGAAAACCAATGAGAGGGCAGATTCTCCAATTTGTGAAGTTCAGCTTGGCTCCTGTGTTTGGTGCCTGTGCTCTGTTTCCAAATAACCACTTTCAATAGCCGAACTGTTGTAGTGGAGGCAGCGCTAATGAGACAAAGGTGAGCCCTGAAGACGCAGGTAGAAACGAGAGTGAAAGCAGCAGAAAAGACATTATCTGAGAAAAGAATTTTATTTTCCTTTTTGGTCTGGGTAGAATGTATTTTGATATATTAGCTTTCAACAAATATTGGGTTTTAAATGTGTCTTTCGCCTGTTTCGGCGTTTTACATTCTAAAGACTCTGTGTTCTCTAAACCTGACCAGATAGTGGGACTTTAATTTAAAAAGTGAGGGAAGATTGGGTTCCCTGGGGAGAGTTTTCTGGCCTGGAGGACAGCAGTGAACGTTCTGGAGAATCAGTGACTCCTGGTTACCTTGGTGGGAAGACTGACTTGCTTTTCTGTATGTTTCTACCCATATTGAAAAGTCACTGATTTTGCTAGAAGTGGAGAGAGATCTTTCTTCGCAGTGGCCCGGGCACTGATCCTGCATGTCACCATTGCATGGCTACATGCTTTGATCAGCTGAGATCACACGCAACTTTGTCACTGATCGAGAATTGAAGTTAGTAAATGATTTCCTTTAATCAAATCAATTGGGTCAAATTCAAGGTTATTCCAATTGCAGCATCCTTCTCACTCAGTGCAATGGGAGGGAAAGATGCAGAGATCCAAGGTGCATGGGTGTGTGAGCATCATCTGGCTTGTGAATAGTGGCAAGGCAGTGATTTGTGAAGGCGCACGATCTCCAGGTCGCCTCTCTGGGAATCCACTGTGGCTCTGTCATAGTGCAGCCTCTGGCCACCACATCTTTTAGAACACGGTTTCTCATCGTCGGCACTACTGATAATTCCTTGCTGTGGAGGGCTGTCTTGTGCCTTGCATGATGTTTAGTAGCATCCCTGGCCTCTATCCACTATGTCAAGAGCAACCTTCCACTCGAGCCAGAGGTGACAACCACAGATGTCTGCGGATACTGCCAAATGTCCCCTGAGGGGGGCAACATTGCCTTCAGTGAGAACCGCTGTTCTAGAAGAAATTTGACAGGTCATGATGACATTGTTGCTCTGTCTGCCAATTATCCCTCTCTTTTCTTTGAGAAGCAGCGTGGAGACTTTGTTTCCTTTCTGAAACATAAACGCTGGGTAGCATTCCCTTGTTTAACCTCTGTTCTTTGTTGTGTGTAGAGACAAAAGTCTGATCTCATTAAACCCTAACTCTCACCACGCTGATGATCCTGCTGGTTCATGCCTGTCCCCTTCCACAGGTGGTTCATTCTCCCTGCAATGACTCTGGTCAGATCCTTTTAATTCTCTAGGATGAACGCTCAGTTACAACTCTCTCTGTGAAGTTTCTTCTAATCAGAGTTGGACGATCCTGTATCACTTTGTGTTACTTCGATTTTAGCACTGACAACACTGAGTGGTCATTAATTGTGCATGTGTCAGTCTTCTTTATAAGATTGTAATGAACTCAAAGCCAGTTGGCAAAGGCAGGTCGGAAGCCAGGAGATAAGATGGAGGGAGCAGTGGATCCCCAAGCCTGGCCTATAAGGTGAAAACCAAGTCCTGTGTGAGCTGAAGCCATGAACAGTACTGCTGGAGGGAGGTGCCAGGTTCGAGAAACACAGAGAGTCCCAGACCCAGTCTGAGATCCGTGGAGTGAGAGCACAGGGAAGTGAATGGTGTAGGTTTATTTGAATTCCTGGCATGCACAGTGTGGTGGTGAGGCCTCTGTCTGAAAGGCCGCAGCCCTATACTGGGGAGCGTCCTTTACTCTCCCCAGTAGTTTTACTCTGATTTTCAGGGACGTGCCTGGACACCCTTCCACAGATAAGGAAGGCATTTTTGCGCATTCACCATCTTCAGGCAAAATCCTGAACCTTTACTGGTGGAATTATAGGCAGCAGCTGAAGCTGTGAGGATAAGTCACTTGGATCATAAAGCCCTCTCGCCAGTCATGCCCAGTAAAGGGCGACCTATTCTGCTCATCTGTTTTGTGTTTGGGGTAATGATAGTTTGAGAATAAAAAAGTGGTTATTCACTGTGAAGCTGAAGAAGAGCCAAAGGAAATGTGTAAGTTGCCCCACCTCCCCCTTATTAAAAGGAGAGGAAAAGAGCAAGAGAGGGAAGGAGGGAAAGAAACAGAGAGAGGAAAAGAGAGAAACAATCTGCACTTTACATGGTGCTAAAAGAGTATATATTTCCCCCTTTGTGTAACTAACCCTAAATATTGTCCCACTTAAAAGGCAGGAAAGCTCACTGCCCTAGCTTTAAAAATAATGTCATTCTGGGGCATCTGGATGGCTCGGGTCATGATCTTACAGTTCATGGGTTCAAGCCCTGCATAGAGTCTATGCTGACAGCTCAGAGCCTAGAATCTGCTTCAGATTCTGTGTCTCCCTCTCTTTGCCCCTCCTCCATTCATGCTCTGTCACTCTCTCTCTTTTTCTCAAAAATAAATAAACATTAAAAAATATTATTCTGTGACATATTCTAAGTTATATTTGGACTAATATTTAAAATATTACATTAAGAAGAAGTTCTAGGAGATTGGCAACCTCTGCCAAGCCCTGCCTGGCGCAGGTCCCCAAGGGACCACCATGAAGGTGGATGTGTTGTCCATGTCTGACACCAGTGGGTGCTCCCCTCGCCCCTCCCCCAGGGAGGAGAGTGGATCAGGGAGGATCAGCATCTCTGGATTTGTCGCTAGAAGCTTCTTGGTAGAGTAGCACATGCCCTGTACCCCTTGTCCATTGTTCAGGGAGAAACAACCAGGAATTTTAAATATAAATGTACATTCTCCGACATCAGTTTTTTGAGGTCAAGCAAGTACAATAAATAGCTGTCTTTCCAGAGAACTATTACCAACGTAATAATGCAATTCTGTATCAGAAATACCTTTTAAAAATGTTTTAGTGAAAACATTTAAAATATTCATTCTATGTTATTTTCAGATGTTGGGCTTAACACACTAGTAACAAAAATATACTTGGCACAGCAAAGTATAAGCGTATTCAGTGAGGGAGTTCCTGATTCAGAGCTGCGTTGGGATGATTGATTGCACTGATGTGGGTGTATCTTCTTCTGCTCTCTCCTGGTAGGCCGCTTTTCAAATCACAGGGCGAACTTCCACCGTTAGGAAATAACTCATGACACCACTGATGAATATTGTGATGTCTGTTGCTATAACGCAACTAAATACATTTGTGTTGAGGAAATTTTCTCTTGTCACAGTTGAACATTTTAGGGGCAATTAATGTTACCTTTAAATATAACTGTTTTAAAGTTTTAAAAAGGCTTTGCAGTCAGGTGATTTTTCTAATAATTACTGCTGTGTTTCAATTTTATAAGAAAAATAAAAGTGAATTATTTCTGACAGTATTTTTCATCTGTTTCTAAGTAAAGTGAATGAGCTTTATGCTTAGCTTTTGCTTATTAGAACAACAGAACCCTCTCTAAAACTGGCACAAGATGCCATTTATTTTCTTTCCTTGAGGCTCAGATATTAATCCTCATTTGTTAAGTAATAGCATCAGTTGGAAAAGACGTGGGTTTTCACATTTATAAGAAAGGTTCGCTGGCCCTCTCTTGATCTAACAGATGCCTCTCACTAGGTCTGTAATGAGAGGAAAATAGGATGTTTCCCTTCTCAATTTTTCCTCCTTGCTGCCATCTGAGAGATTCCGGGCAAGTGAACTTGTCTGACTTAAGCCCTGACTGTTGTGGGCGTTTTTAATATCGGGCCTTTTAGAAGGCGAGTCTGGGCAAGGTCTTACCGCCGAGCTGGGACGATAAGTCAGAACTTTATAGAGTTTAACCTTCATCCCTATGAACTCTCTTTAGCGTAAGCCTGCTCTCTCCCCTGGGAGCCTGGAGCGCAGAGCCAAGCTTCCTGCGTAGCCAACTGGCTTCCTCCACAGTGCTATTATCATTGTTGCTGTTCAGGATTACAGAGAAGCATTACTACCAGCGATTCTCAGGAAATGGCACATTCTCAGAAAGCCAATCCCCAGCTGGCCTCCTTTTCTTGTACTTTAACCCAGAGCTCACCCCCTCAGCAAAGCAGCCATCTTTCCCCTCAGGAGAAGTTTGGTTTGGGGTATACCCAGGGCAAGTTAAGACATTAGAGGCCCCAAGACCTGAAAGTATTGTCACTGTCTTTCTATGGTAACAGATAATTTCAGCAACAACATCAGTAGTAGCAGAGGGAATGCTATTTTCTATTATTAACAAGTAGGTATTTATTGACTATTTTGTATTAGGTACTATGTTAAGTGCTGTCTGTGGATGAACTCATTTAATACAACAATCTTCTGAGTTGTTACTGTTATTATTCTGAGTTTCCAAATGAGGAAACTGAGGCACAGGTGTTTAGGTAACTTGCCCAAGGTCACACAGCTGGTAAGTGGGGAAGTGAGGATTTGAACTCAAGTGGACAATAGTGTCAGCTTCTGCAAAATTAGCCACTGTTCTATGTTAAACAGTACCATTACAGGAAAACTCAAAATTACTATGTATGACATTGAAGAGCTTCTTTCTTGGTTTTCTAATTATAAATTTACAGGAGACAGTTGAGAGTAACAATCTTAATTTGGTGCCAGAATCTGAAATACTGTACGGGCCTATTGGATGGTCCAGAGCTATGCAAGGCCTGTCCAGTCTTTGGTCCGGCTATCAGTCTTTGTTAGACTCTCACCCTCTCCTTTGATCTTCACCGGGCCAGAGCCTGCCCTGTTTATCTGGACCAGAAACCAGCTCTTTCACTAGGAAAAGGGGATAGTGCCTCACTAGGGTGTGGAAATGCCGATGGAAGGCTGCTGTGCTTGTCTCCTCGGGCAGAAGGACCTATGGGCTGCAGCCCCTGAAATCCCTGTCCCACTATCAGCTCTCAGCATGACTGTCCGCAAGCCACTTAACCTCTCTGTGTGAGGGATAATGAAATAATGCTTTGATCTTTGGAGAGAAGAAAAGCTTTATATAAATACCAAATTTGTCCACTCTTTCTTGATACCTCTTAAATTCCTGGGGAAGCTGATGGGTCTTCTGAAATTCCAGCTTAGTTACTACAAGGGCAGGTATGTTCCTTAAACCTGGACTCCAAGGTTTTCAAGCATAAAATTGGGTCTAGTTTTGTGAGGTGCCTAAAAGCAAAAATACCCCCTAAGACTTTTTATAGAGCCTTTTGTCTCAAGTGCCCCAAGCACTCTCACAATAGGTATTCCATGAAAACAAAAAAGTCCTCTACATTATTTAAAACCTGTGCATTTAAACCCAACTTGTACCTAAGTGCTTGCTGGAGCTCTGTTTCTGTTCTTTTTGGCTGTTATCTGTAGTGACTTGGGGTAAAGCCTTCAAATATATATAAATATCGGTATTGGATTCAAAGCAGGATTCCTTCTTACCCACCTCCAAGGTTTGATTAACACCACACCTGAGCCACCATTCACGTTCCCTCGGTGCCGTGTAGTATCAAGGAGAAGCTCATTTATGCAAATTCAGGTGTGGAAGACTGAGATGGCCTGGGATAATTTATTTTCCAGAAATATTCGCATTTTTACATTGCAAGTTCAGAAGAAGAAATTCAAAGTGATTGAATATTAGGCAAGGAATAGGTAACCACTGGTCATACCTTTTCATTGCTGTGCAGAGAATTACATTTATTGATTGGTACAGAAACTACCATGAAAGAAAAGGAAGAAGAGATCTATATTTCCTACACAAGTTCTGTTGGGCGGACATCATTCCACTCATCTTTAGGAGGGAGGCAGGACTGTCCCCATGTTACAGGTGGCAAATCCAAAGTTCAAAGAAGTCAGGTCATTTCCCTATGGTTCCCTGGGAAAAAGCAAAACCAAGACCTAGTTCAGTGCCCTTATGCTACATGGGAAATTAGGAAAACCGTACTTGTGATTCACTTGGATTTACCTCTTAACGAAGACAGAAAGCCCCATCATCACTGCTCTGTTCAGTTGAGTTGAAACAGCAGTTACTGAGCATCTATTATGTGGCAGGTGCCCCAAGACGAACATGACATGACATCAGTCCTGGAGAGGATTACTTGTTCTTGTTTAAGTGATGAAATATATTCCAAAAGGGCAAACTTACTGAGGTACAGTAGATGTAGGTGTCAGTATAATTTAATATAATATGACTAGTGATACATAACTTGTTGGGACATTCTGTTTTCTATGTGTTATCTTACTACTTTAAGAACTCTGTGAGATAGGGACCCATATAATCTCCGTTCTGAAAGATGAGCAAACAGTACATCTGTGCTGTCTAATGTGGTAGAGATGTGGCTATGTAAGTTTATTAATTAAAATTAACTAACTATAAATTTAGTTCCTCAGTAGTGCTAGCCACATTTCAAGTGGCTACCATACTGGACAATGCAGATATAGAATATTTCCATCACTGCAGAAAGTCCTATTGCACAGAACTGCTCTATGTCCTTTGCCTATGCAGGAATGTGGGAAATGGACTTGGGTCTGACTTCAGACTATGTACTTCTAGCCATTATGTTATCCATGTCCTTAATATTTAGTGAGATTTGGGGAGGGGGCAGGGAAAGAATTAAAGTTCCAATTAAAAATCCCTTATTTTTTCAGGGAATAAGAAATTTCTGGGATGATGGGGGAACTAAAGACATATCAGTAGTTTCCCTTGCAACCCTTTTATGGTACGGTAAGAGCTGCAAACTATGTCTCTCACTGGGTCAGGGAAGTTAGTACTTGTTGTTTGCCCTTTTATGGAACCATAAGGTGACTTTGCTGAGAGTTATTCTAGGATTATGTCTTACTTACTTTTAAACCTCAGTTCCTAGCAGAGTACTTGGTACATAATAGGCATACAATAAATGCTTCCTGAACGAAATTTCAGAAAAGAGAAGTATGATGTCTTCTTTCGATCTCAGAAGAATTGTAGTGAACAAGAGTGACATTGGTGGCATTCCTCATGATTCCTAGGGGGAAAAAAGTAAAGATTTCTTTCAGGGCAATCTCCAAGTGCTCAGCTTCATAGAAAGAGGGCCACATATCTATTTATCTATACTGTGATAGGGATAGAAGAGGGAGTGATCAGAAGGACTGCCTAAAATTCTTTCTGGGCCAGATTTTACAGTATGCTATTTTAAATCTAAACCAAAGGAACTCCGTATTTGGCTCCAAGGCTATCACTGAAGCAAAGTTGCCTCGATACCAAATGAAGTCCTGTTACTGTCTCCTCAGTTTAGTGAAAACAAACTAAGTCACCCCCTTTTCGATGTGTCCCTGAGTGTTAGCCCAGATTACTTGCACTCACCCACCAAATGTTGTGTGAAAGCTGAAAAAGATACCCAGTTTTGCCTTCCAGCTCATCTTCCAGCATCTTTTCACCAGTGTGAACTCCTCACCCTGCCCACTCATCTTGCTTTCCTTCCCTTCATGATTTAGCTAAAGTGTTGGCTTCTGTGTCATTTAGAACAAACAAAAACTATAGAAATAGGGCTTAAAAGACAGATGCACTGACTTCAGATGGGAAGCAAATGTTGGATGCTGGCTCACTGCGTCCTAAAGGCTTTAATTTACAGCAGAAATAAAAAAGGAGTTGTTCAACACGTAGCATGAGGAGTCAGCTTTGAAAGCTGATAAGAGGAGAAAAATGCCAGATTCATTTTGAATGTGAACTTAACAACCAGGACCCTATTTTCCTGCAGCAAGATGATCGCAACCTTCTTAGAATGATTTAAGAATTCCCCGGAGACATTTTGCCCGGCCCTTTTGTGGGCCCATTTCAGCAGGCTTTCGAATCCTACTAACAGGGCTTATCAGAGAAGATTCCAATTTAGAGCAGCAAAAGTTTAGAGTCTGATATCAGCTCTAGCTTTTCTTTTCTTTTTTTTTTTTTTCAAAAGGAGACATGATGTTTTACAGTGTTAACAGTTTTGAAAGGTCCTACATTTCCAGTGAACAGAGCACTTTTGTGAAAAGCCTTCTGAAAAGCATTATTCAGGCGAAAATGCATCAAAGGATGTGAGTTAAAAAGAGAAAAGTTTGCCGATGTGGAGATTGGAGGCAGCATGTGCTGACAGGTGCAATTATAGCCAAATAATTGAATCTTTTTAGAGCGATCTGGTGTGATAAGGCAAGAGTTGTGGACTCACCTTGGAACCTTGTTCATAATTAGATACTCAGGGGTCCAGCTGTGGACAATACAACCAATGGAGGGATCATGAACTACTTTATATGCAGACAGAATCACTGTTGCTCTTTGTAAAACAGGGTGAAATGGCATGATTTCAGCCCAACAGCACCTAATTAATACAAAGGTTGGAGACAAAACTCAGTCTTTTCCTTCAGACTCCCAACAGTCTGGAACTTTTTTCAGCCTCTAAAAATCATAGTCAATCCAAACCTCTAGATCCTTCGGTGTCAAAGAAACTAAAGAAAATGTCAGTTTTTCAAAGCTAAGTAATTGCTTTTATTAGCAACATTAAAAGTCTCTCTTTGCTGTTTTCTTGAAGAGTTTCTGGGCACTTTTGTTACCTTTGTCTATGTCTCGCGTCTAAGTCAAAGACTGGGATAGGGAACGATCTGGTGTTAATTTCTGAGAATGTTGCACCAAAGTCATGAAAGACTATGACCTTGTCTCTGGTCTTGAAATGCAGGTGTTCAGATTCTTGGCTCAATGAGAAGCGGGCTTGCTGTTCATATTATCCATGCTGCATGCATACTTGCTCAGGAATCTGAGCCTCAGGTCTTTCTCAGCGTCTCTGTGTGGACACGGAGCTGAGGAGAAGACACAGACTACTGAGCCACAGCACAGGTCACTTCTACTTCTCACAGGGCAAAGGGCATCTCTCACGCTCAGTTAGTAATTCTGTTAGACATCTTGCTTCAGGCTTTCCTTCTTCAGGAAATAGTATATTCTGCCGTATTGTATGATTTCTTTGTGTCAGGTTTATTTCTTTCATCCTTTTCTCCATATAATTGGATTACCTTGTCATTGTAATGCAATTAAAGCTTCTTAAGTTGGCTGAGAGTTCTAGGTTTCTGATAATGACACCTTAACTTAGAATCTAGGCAATAGCTCCTTTTTTATTATAGGGAATTGACTCCTTAATGTCTTTGGATCTTAGTATTTCCTTTTTTTTTTTTCCTTTTTAGTTACCATCTTTTCACTTTTGCTTCTGTCTTTACATTTTGAATTCCATGAGTATCGAGGTAGATAGAAGACTGCCCTCTGCAGTAGCCTTCTTGCAGTACCTGGCCCATAGTATGCCTTCAATATGCATTGGTCACGATCGGCACTATGTTAGTTTCTGCTTACCTTGTTTGTTTATGTCACCTTCACTACTTCCCCACAGTTTGACATCTGGTGTAAATTTGGAATTATTATTGTCATTTTATTCTGCCTGGATCAAGAGGGGTACTTTAGTATTTACACTACAGGCCACAATGGAGGTATTCAGATTTACCCATGGTGGGCCTCTCAGTCCTAATTCCAACATCAGTGCAGACTGCATGGCCTTTTAAAAACTGATCACAGGAGCACATCTATAGGCTCCACTCCCAGGAAAGAAGTATTAGACCTTTAACTGAATCAAATGCACATGAAGAAGCAATTAGCTACCTAGCGAACTATCTTTTACCACCTTTCATTATTCCCTGGTATTACGATGTCATTTCAGTGGAATTAAATTTGAGCAGCTCACGATTACACAAGCACACTGAGCATTAGTTTCAAGCCCTTGCAGCTTGCAGCCTGCTGGTTGAGCTCCAGAGCGTCGCCTGTTCTGACAGTGGTTCTGCACCTTGGCTGTGCCGTATTAGCACCCTCAGCACTTTTAGACGAGTGCAGGTGCTCTGGTCTGTCCCAGAGACTCTGACTGTATTGGTTTTAGGTAGGACCCAGTCATAGATATTTTTAAAAAAGGCTCCTCAAGAAATTGAGGGCCACGAAGTGGCCAGAAAAGAGGCTCACCACATACCGAGTACATTTTCACTTGTGCTAACCAATTTGATTAAGCTCTCTCCCAACCATGTAAGCCGTGCCTCTCACCCATCCCGTCTTGTTTCCTCCATATCTGCCAGTTAAAACGGCAGAGCGAAAAGAGGACAGTTGTTTAAGTCGGAGGAATTTGATTTCAAATCTTGTCTGTCTTTTATTAAGAGTGTGATCTTGGAAAGAGATTTAAATTTATATGAATTTTAGTTTCTACATTTATCAAATGGGAATAATAAGACTTCTTTGTAGGTACAGATACATTACTAATATGATATAAGAAAATTTAGTGTAGTACCCAACATATAATAGGAGCTCAGAATATGTTAGCTTTCTTTTTTCTCTTCTGTTTTTAATTTCTTTATAGGTCAAACAAAGGGCTCAGATAATATTTGAATTCTCCTTATACCCTAGAATCCAATGAGTCTGATTCTCTGCCTTAAGTAATATGATTGGAGAGTAACTGCTATGTGTTCTTTTCCACAAATTCAGAAAGCTATTGGCACACAACTGACAGGGAATAAATTGGGAATTTCTTTTAATATACTGTCTACATACTCTCATTTGGCTACCCTTTCAACCTGATGTATCTGTGAAGTGGCTACCCAAGGCTGGGGATGTGGTTTGAGTTGTGGGAACAAGATTTTGTGATTGAGTAATGCCATCTGTTTTATATGGGCATCAATCTTGTGCCCTTGACCACCATTCCCTTGCTTCAACCACATAATCGCTCCATGTACTTTATACTTATAATAATAGTGGTAGTGCCTGGCATTTATATTATAGAAGTGATACATTTCAGAGGAGGCCAGGCGAGATCAGGAAACATCTTTCAAATACTACCTGGCTAATTACTTTTCGTCAAGAAAATAAAGTATCACAGCTTCTTGATCCATTCCCGGAGAGTCAGAGGAGAATTCATTCCAATACAGCTTGGTATCGGGGAACGGTGTGTGATTCATGGCAGTGACTCAGGAAAGCATCTGCCTTGCTTCACTGTGACACATACTTGCCTTTGCCTGGTCATTTGGCTCTAAATGGAAGCTCAGGCAAATGAGAACAGACCTAAGCTTCTCCTATTACCTCGTTTAGGCTGCCCAAAGCAGAGGGCTGCGAAGGTTTTCCAACGTGCAGGCTCACGAGAGTTGCTTGTGTTATAGGCAGATAAGTTGTTTATGGGAAAAGCCACTTTGATGATGACAATACAATCCCTCTGCTGTTTCCCAGTGTCTGCAAACATGGCAGGCGGTGCAACTTAAGTGTTAAAAGCAACAGTTTAGAAATCACCATAAGCTGGATTAAAATTTTGGCTTTATCCTTATAGCAAACTTTGTCTGTGAAGGGCCAGCTAGTAAATATTTCAGGCTTTACGGGCCATATGGTCTCAGTCACAACTACTCAACTCTAAAGTTCTAGTCAAAAGGCGCCACAGACAATATATAAATGAATGGGCATGGCTGTGTTCCAATTAAACTTTATTTACAAAAATAGGGAGTGGGCCAGATTGGCCTGTGACCGCAGATCACCCATCCCTGCTCCATAGGCTTTTGCACTAAGAAGTTACTTTAATTCTCTAAGTTTCCCTTGATGGTTAAAAGAGATAATATTTGTAATAAGACACTTACCATGTGGTTGGCATATGGCAAGCACTTGAAAATAGTAGTTGCTATCAACTTATTAAAAATATCATGTATTATATAATTTAAGATGCCATGAATTGTAAGGTGCTTCTAGATTTCAGAGATGTTAAAAGGTGATACATGTTTTAGAAGTGATGAAATTTGGTAATAGTAATTGATCATAGTAACAAGGTTATAATTAGGATTTTAAGTCTTGTTCTACCAGTGATAGTTTGAACTTCCTGTATAACATATTTTTGTGTTGTTTTCCTTGTCAGAGACACATGTCACGAACTCCTGGGGCATGTTCCACTACTCGCAGATCCTAAGTTTGCTCAGTTTTCACAAGAAATAGGCCTGGCATCTCTGGGAGCATCAGATGAAGATGTTCAGAAACTAGCCACCGTGAGTTCATTTTCAATTTAAAAGACTGTTCTATTTATATTCATTTGTAAGATAAAGAAAGCTGTAAGAGTTATTCATGATGATATAAAGCAAATATTACTGAGAAGACATGGTGACTTCAATGATTCCTGCATTGTGTTCTTTTGAAGTACAATGTGTTCTTAGCTTATCAACCATTATATAAGATATAACTATCAATATAATATATATAACCATCATATAATATAAGATGATTATATTTTATTCTTGTTCAAGGAGTGGTTAAAGAGTAAATATTTTGGACTTGCAGCTCATCAGGTTTCTGTCACAACTACTCAGTTCAGTCACTGTGATGCAGCCAGAGGCAGTATGTAAATGCGCGAATGGCAGCTATGTTCCAATAAAACTTTATTTATAAAAGCTGGCAGCGGGCCAGGTTTGGCTTGTGTGCTGAAATTTGTTGGCTCCTGTTGTAGTTCAGTGTTTTTTTCCTAGAAAAACATTAGGAATAGTAAAAGTGATGCATTTATGAAAAAGTAGGTGTTGTACCTGATATTGTCACTGATTAGTCAATATGGCTGTGGTCAGACACAATTTGAGTCAGCCATAAGAAGCTTAAGCTAAACAATTATTATAAGTACAAAACCAGAAAAAGATTTAATAACTACTATGTTCTCAATAAGGTTTTTCTCAAAACAAGCAATGTTAGAGGGAAAAATGTCATGTTGATGGCTTCCTTTAAGATGCAAACTAGCAAGCTTATCCACCTTACCTTAACCTCACTCATTTCAAAGAGTTCAGGGTAAGAAAGAACAGCTTTAGCATACTCACTTAGAAGGGCCAGTCCGTTTACCTAAATGAATAAAAATACCAGAGGAATTAAAAATGGAATCTTAAGTTGTGTGTGTTTGCTGTAGATACACATTGATGTCACATTAGGCATGTAGGGATATTCTTCACTTCTACCAAGAAATATGTGCTCTAGATTTCTTTTCAAAAACTTTTTTGTTTTGAGAGAGAAGCACATGTGTGTGAGCACAGAGGGAGAGAGGGTATCTTAAAAAAATTTTTTTTAGTGTTTATTTATTTTTGAGAGAGACAGAGACAGAGTGCAAGCAGGGGAGGAGCAGAGAGAGAGGGAGACATAGAATCTGAAGCAGGCTCCAGGCTCTGAGCTGTCAGCACAGGGCTCGACGTGGGATTCCAACTCACGACCTGTGAGATCATGACCTGAGCCAAAGTCGGACACTTACCCGACTCAGCCACCCAGGTGCCCTGCAAGAGAATCTTAAGCAGGTTCCACACTGGGCATGGAGCCCAATGGCAGGCTCTGTCTCACGACTGTGAGCTCATGACCTGAGCCGAAATCAAGAATTGGATGCTTAACTCATGCAGCCACCCACTCGCCCCTCCTAGATTTTTTAAGACAACTAGCCCTTTCAGTTCATCTTTTGTTTCCTAGTTTTCATAGAGATACAAGAAATGAGAAATATTTTTCTAATGTAAGAGAAGCAGCAGCGCAAAAGCCAGGCTGTTAGTGTTGATGCAGAGATGAATAATTAGTGGGTTAATGGGGACTCAATGAACCTGAGAGAGCCTACTGCCAAAGGCAGGTCCTCAGTGTCCACTCATAGCTGCCAGACAAGAGTGCAGCCTTCGTGTTGTCAGATCTCCAAATGTTTGAGAGAGACTAGAAATCTAGATTTCTAAATGGATTTAAATTATTTTAAGATTTTGGCCCATAAAAAACATTATGAACTGAGGAAAATATATTTGTAGACAGAATCAGGATCTTGACTTCCAATTTGCAACCTCTGCCCTAGGGGTTGTACCTCATGTATATTGGCTATCTATTACTGCATAGCAAATAACTCCAAAACCTCGTGGCTTGAAACAGCGACCATTTATTATTAGCCGAGTGGTTCTGGATCAAGGATGCTCCTGTGATTGTTGTCAAGATGTGGGCTAGGGTTGCAATTTATCTGAAGATTTGGGAATCTTCTGCTGGAAGAGTTCACTCATGTGGCTATTGGCAAACCACTTTCTCTAGAGCAAGTAATGGGGAGGGGGAGGAGGAGAAAGAGAGAAATCAATGAGGGGAGGAAGTTGTAATGACTTCTCTGACTTGATCACATGTTGTTTATGTCAGCCACATTCACCTTGTACACAAAAATATGGAGCTAAAATTAAGGTGTTGGGGCACCTGGGTGGCTCAGGTGGTTAGGTGACCAACTTTTGATTTTGGCTTAGCTCATGATCTCATGGTTCATGGGACCGAGCCCTGTGTCTGGCTGACAACACAGAGCCTGCTTGGGCTTCTCTCTCTTTCCCTCTCTTTGCCCTTCCCCATGCTTTCATGTGCGCACACGCACGCTCTCTCTCTCTCTCTCTCTCTCTCTCTCAAAAAATAAACATTAAAGGAAATAAAATTAAGGTGTCAACAGGGCAGTGCTCCTCTCTGGAGGCCCCAGGGGAGAATCTGTTTCTTTGCTTTTTTGAGCATCGAGAGGTTGCCTGCATTCCTTGGCTCATGGCCCTCTTCCTCTGTCTTCAAAGCCAGCAACATTGCAACTCTCTGATCTTTCTGCCATTGCCACATCTCTCTTCACTGCCTGAAGCTGGGAAAGTGGTTTTGTTTTTAAGGACTTATGTGGTTAGATTGGGCCCTGCTGGATAATTCACAATAATCTCACCATTGCATCGTCCATATTCTTAATAATATATTCTAGGGATTATGGCAGGACATTTTTGGGGGGAGCATTATTTTTTGTTTCTATTCTTACATTTGCAAGAAAAAACCAATTACTGTATCTTGAAACCTGTTCTACTAGGACCAGTAAATTTGTACGATGGATATGTTTTCTTTTGGAATTTACATTCCTTAGCATGATTCCAATACCCTTGGCTATGATTGCCTAGCTCCAACAGCTAAAAATGCTTCTGTCTGTTAGAGATCATTAGGTCATTAATCATGCTTTTTTCTCTCTTTTTTTTTCATTTTTTTTAACCTGGAATATACACATATTTCTGCAAAAGCCAATCAACAGTCTTTAAATGGCTTTAGTCTTTAAATGGCTAAAGAATCCTAGGTACCCTGAGGTAGGAATAGGAAAAAGACAAAAAGGTACTACATGCATCTACTCATTTCTCTTTTCCTCATATTGCTTTTGACCTTGTACACAAAAATATGGAAAATCCAAGTTAGTGTGAGCTTTTATTAATATATGTGAGAAGTTATGCCGAAGAAGTGGATTTAAGGTGAAGCTTCCAAATTTGTTTGAATTCTGAATTCAGTGGTGGAGCCTGGGGTTCAGAACTGGGAGCAGAGGCCAGCAAACAGTTTTATTTCTTCTTTTTAAAAATATTTTTATTTAAGTCCCTGTTAGTTGACATATAGTGTACTAATGGTTTCAGGAGTAGAATTCAGTGATTCATCATTTACATACGACACCCAGTGCTCATCACAGGTGCCCTCCTTAGTGCCCGGCACCCATTTAGCCCACCCTCCACCCTCTCCTTCAGCAACCCTCAGTTGTTCTCTGTGTTTAAGAGTCTCTTATGATTTGCCTCCCTCTCTGTTTTTGTCTGATTTTTCTTTCCCTTCCCCTATGTTTGTCTGTTGTGTTTCTTAAATTCCACACAAGACAGGTTCATTTCTATGTAGGAGGTAGCTTGGGACAGGTTAAGCAGGATCAAGTGTCCCCCAAAGGAGACTAGAATCCTGCCTGGAATCTAGCAGTAGCTTTGACTGTTAAGAAAACAAAACAAAACCCAAGAGAGTATAAACTTGCAAAACACCTTAACGCAAAGATCTTGAATCTCTTCTAAATGCAGTGGAGAGTTGATGGGGGACGGGGGGGAGGGGGGACTCACTACAGTGTTGCCTGATCTACTCATTTCTCTTTTCCTCATATTGCATGTGCCCTCACCCCAGCTCCCTTCGATTTCCCACCTCTCACAAGCCTTGTGATTCCAGTTCCTTCCAGCTTTATAGACTCTTCCTGTCTACTCTGAAATGTGTATTGCAGGGGCACTCCGTTTGTTGAGGGTCTGACTCTTGATCTTGGCTCAAGTCACGATTTTTCCATTTGTGAGATGGAGCCCCACGTCAGACTCTGTACTGACCGTGCAGAGCCTGCTTGGGATTCGCTCTCTCCCTCTCTTTCTGCCCCTACCCCTTCAAAATAAATAAATACAAACATTTAATAAAAAGAAAAAAGAAAAGTGTTTCGTAGATCAAAGAGAAATTTGGAACGCTTTTCCTGTGTGATGTGGGGGGTGCAGAGGAGAGACTCACGGTGTGAGGAGGCTAGGGGGCTTTTCCCTGAAATGCTCCTAAAACTGCCGCTGACTTCAGAAACCACAACCCATCTCGCAGTCAAAAACAAAGTGAATGGAAAACTGCTGGAAGGTGGTTTAGGAACCAGGTTTCAGCCAGGCCATTTCAAAGTAAACCCTGGAATATATAACCTGTTGGATAACGTGCATATTAATAACCCTTAAGCCATACACTGTAGCTGAAAGCCAGTTTAGTGACCCAGTTGCAAAGACTAAGAAATTAAGGGCTGACTACGGGCTCACGGGGAGGTGTAAAAAGTCCAGTGGTAAGGGGAATAGTGGTGGCTGGAGAGGCCTCTCAGCTGTCCAGATGAGAAATGGATGTGTTATTAGCTGACTTCCTCAAAGTTGTTCCCATTAAGTCCCCTGAAGACGTACTGGAGTAAAATGAGAGATGAGATGTACCAAAGGAGAAAAATCCATAGAGAGGACAAATGGAAAACCACGGAAATCACTATTTATGCAGCACAATGAGACAGGCCATATTATTCTTTTACTCTAGGTGAGATTTATATTATTAATGACTCTGTTTATATAGTGCCTGCTTTTCCTTGTTTAGTGAATTTAAGCACTTAGGAAACAGGGAGTGAAAGCAGACACTTAATAACTTTCTGTGATGTGCTGTCCCCAAATCCATCCAAGGAAGAAAACAACGTCCAGGAGGACTAATTGGCCACCACTAAACTCTGTTTCGTCCAGAGCTGCTTTTGAACTTCTGGGTCTGATTTCAGAGGGACCAGACTATTTGCCTATGGCGATATTGCCTCTTCTTGCTGTATTTCTGCATGGTATTCATTTTGACATTTTAATAATGCTCAGTTTTGACAATGAAGCTATCTCTGCTGTTTATGTGGCCAGTGGTTTCTATGCTCTGAAAACCATTTAAACGAAACTCTTTTGTATCTGAAGAAATTGATGATGGTGCTTGGTAAATGTATTTCAAATGCATTGTTATACATGTAAATAATTTGCCCTCTGGTGGATAATGAATAAGGCCACAGTTTTGGCAGCTGCACTCTTTTTATACTCATCATAGCTGTCCAGAGTCTGTGCATGATAGATATGCAAAAGTATTCCCAGGAAGGGCTGCTTGGAGTGTGCTATGATTTTGAGACGAGCCATTTCCCACGTAGTGCTGGCTTAAGTGGATTTAATAGATTAGTGTCTTCTTTAAGGATTGTAAACTTAAATGCCTTCAGGGGCCAGATAGGTAGCAAACATGTGTGAAACAGCCTGATATACGATAATAAGGAGTGTAGGCGCCTGTGGAGAACTGGGGAATGCACATTACATCTAAAGGCCTTCATATCCAGAAATTAAAATAAAACAAAATGTCCTTGGGCTACAAACCATGTCGTCAAGCTGAAGCAGAGCTAGGCTGTCAGTCCTCAGCCCTTGTTAGACCTACCATCCTGGAGGAACCAACACACGCTAGATTCATCTCTTGTCACAGTGGAAGTTCTTAATTGCTGTTTGCTGACGATTTCTCCTAAGAAAAGGTGGCTATCGCAGTGTTCATTAGAGAGAAGTATCCTATCGCTGTTGAGAGATGATGGATTTCAAATTAAACCGCAAACGGATACAAGCATGATTGCCATGCATGTGTGCTGAGTACGTGTCAAAGGTTTATTTAACTCTTTAATGAGGGAAAAACAGGATGATAACTACAGCTCAAGGAAGAATTTGAGAGACAGACCTGAAAGAATTTGAGATTGTCCCTGAAAGAGAGAATCCTGGAATAAGGTGCAAAATCGTTTATGTTCTATGGCTAAAAACTCCATAACCTTGAAGTTGTCTTTTCTCCCAGGTGGAAATCATTTGCATGTCTAGTGGACAAAAAATAACTTGCTATTTACCCATCTTCACAAGTTACCATCTCACTTCGCAACATTTGGACCCTAATGAGTAGTAAATAGGAAGTTGGGAAAGGTTACATTCCCTCGATTAATGCTGCTCAAACCATAATGTAGATAAAATAACCTAGGGATCTTGTTAAAAGGCAGATATTGGTCAGGTAGGTCGAAAATGGGACCTGAGATCTGGCGTTGTTTGTTTGTTTTTGTTTCTAATTTTTTTAAAGTTTACTTATTTTGAGAGAGACAGAGACAATATGAGCAGGGGAGGGACAGAGAGATAGAAATTGAGAGAGAGAGAATCCCAAGCAGGCTCTGTGCTGCCAGCGAGAGCCCAACTCAGGGCTCAATCTCATGAAACTGTGAGTTCATGACCTGAGCCAAAACCAAGAGTTGGACATTCAACTGACTGAGCCACTCAGGTGCCCTCTGAGACCTGGCGTTTCTAACAAGATCCCAGGCACTGCTGGTGCTACTAGTCCAGGTGGGTCGGTTGACCTGAGAGGCTGGTGGGCCTATTAGACAATGCTTGAATATGTCATTCAAAAGACTGTAATCTTCCAGTCTTATTTCTGTATTTGATACTTTTTCTACCCGCTGGATTCACATAGTATCAGGAGATGTGTGATATGAGATGGGTTTATTTAGGACTTAGTCTGGGCCTGGAAGTGGATGTTTGCATCTCTGAGCGCCATGTCATTGGTTGTGTTTTGAGTGTCTGCTCTCAAACTCCCCTGCTACCTGCTCTTTGACCACGTGACTTATATTATCCAATTTTATTGGAAGCATAAACAGAAATTTGCTGATCAAGTCCTAGAAAAATATTGATTTCTCTTCCTTCCCAGTGGTGGGAAATGTAAAGGGGTGCTCCACCGAGTGGTGCTTCCCACCCAGCGGTGCGGCCCATCCTACCATGCAGATAGTTTCAACTCAGTCTATTCATTTCTCACATCATAAAGGCGTTTGAAACAGACAGAGCCGTGCATCATTTGTAGGAGAAAGCAATCAGTATGAATATACCTCACATGTTTCCAAGCAGAATAAATCGGCCTCTGGCCTACTTGGAATTTTCTCTCTACAGAGAGTTTTAGGTCATCCATTCAGTTCTGTCAACCCTGACATATATTTACCTTTACTTCATGATTGAAGGTTTCTGTCACCGGGTCTTGGGAAAGCTGATGAGAGAAGAATCTTGGCCAACGGTAATAAAAGAATAAACACTCTTTCCCAGAATGTGTTCCCAGAACATTAGTCTCATGAAATGTTATTATGAGTTCTAGAAAAGGAGGGATCTCTGGGCAAATATATTGGGGAAACACTGAGTTAGATAAAGAAAACAGCTTTGTTTGTTAAAGTACTAAGGCTTTCAGGGACTTTAATGTGTTAATGTGTAGGGTGAATCTCCACAGGTGATAAAAAACTTATTTCTCCAAACTTATCATGTTTCTTCTGTTTTAAGATGCCGTTGGTTGTAAAACGTACTGTTAATTCAATAGCTTTTTTTAAAGGGGCAAAAATTTAGTTAGCAACATTTTTGATATTGTTTGTATGATAACGTTAAAATGTAAAAACAGTGAACTTGAGAATTAAGAAAATACATCATATGGTTCCAGAAGCCTCTTTTTATGGAACGCATGTTAGCATCCCATGCTATTAATATTCTAAAGCACACACTTTAGGAGATGCAAATCTAGAATGATTTTTGAAACGGGAAATTCATTGTGAACAGAGACCTGATCACGAGCTTAATTTTTTTCCACAAAAGGATTGTCAGGAAATTAGTAATATAAGGTTCTGTTTGTATTTTATCAAAACAAATAATTTATTGGTTCCAAGTAAAAGAGTTTGCATTGATTGGGGCTTTTGATGATCATGAATCAAGTGTGTTTGAATTTCTAGTTATAACTAGGACTTTCTCATGCTGAGAACAGTAATGAAATGTAGTCAGTCTTCAACTACTAATCGACTATAATTCACACTAGAAGTGTGCTTGTAAAGGTAACCTTAGTTTATGAATTGCTAATTAATATTTTCCTGCCTGTGGGAGGACATTAGCTTGTTTCCCAGGCTCGCATCTTTTTCTACCTGGCTCGGAGTGGGGGGCTTATATATGCTTTTAAAAGACTTACACCCAGCTCTACTTCTTTCTGAAGATGGATGACATTAAAAATGACCATTTTAGTATCTCTACAGAAAGCTCGCAATAAGCCCCAGGCTTATTTATTCCATGTGGAGTCTTTGAACTGGTTCAGCTGTTTCGATTATTTGATACAAAGCTGACAAAAAGCTGGAAGGAATGCACTTTTATACATTCTTGATTGAGATGTTTGGCCAGATGATCGGTGTGTGAGTTATTTCTAAGAGTAACTTAATTAAAAGTTAATAATATCTATTCCAACTCATTACTTTCTTTTGTATATCTTCTGTGCATATAGAAAAATTGTAGAACCTATAAGGTGCTACATTTCTTTAGCAAGCCCCATAGAGCTTAACTTTTTCAGTGTTTTCCCTTAGTGTTCTTTTGCCTGGGTGCTCTAAGACCACACTTCCTTCTGACTGTATCTCTTCTGAGAACTATGCCATCAATGATGATGAGAACACTGCCATTATTTGGAATTAAAACAGTGAGCTCTGCATTGCCCACTATGGTTAGAAACGAATCCACTTGCAACAGTGGATTGTTGCAACCCAAATCTTTCTTCGTCGTTTAAAATTTCATCCTAGGGGTTTCCGAGAGCCATTGTGTAACTGCAGACGAGGGAAAAAAAGCCCAACAACCTATCTTAGATATTTGAAAACTCAGAAAAACAGAGCTGCTTTGGTAGCTGTTCATTCTGTTTGTGTGCTCTGTGCTCACTTGATTTTATTCATGCAGGAGCACCACGAGCCAGCCGTTGGAATCTCTCAGCACTCGATGCAGCTGCTTTTGGGGTGTTTTGTGGGCAGTATGTGGTGTGGTGTGATGTGTTGGAGGGCCTAAACCTGAAGCTGGTTCAGTGGGGCTTGAGTGCCAGCTTTCTTCACTTTCCCCAGCTTGGCTGAGATATGACTAACATAGAGCATTGTGGAAGTTTGAGGCGGACAATGTGCTGAGTTGATATATATTGCAGTACGATTAGTTAGCTAATACCTGCAGCATGTCATGTAATTAGCATTTCTTTTTCTTTTTTAATTTTAATTAAAATTTTTTTAAAATTAATTTTGAGAGACAGAGAGAGCGTGAACAGGGAAGGGTCAGAGAAAGAGGGAGACACAGAATCCAAAGCAGACTCCAGGCTCTGAGCTGTCAGCACAGAGCGTGACCTGGGGCTAGGACCCACGAACCGTGAGATCATGACCTGCGCCGAAGTTGGACGCTTAACCACCTGAGCCACCCAGGCGCCCCTACCATTTCTTTTAAGTGAAGATATAATCTCTTAGCAACTTTCAAGTACATAATACAGTAGTATTAACTCTAATCATCATGCTGGACATTAAGATCCCCAGAACTTATTCATCCTGTAACTGGAGGTTTGTACCGTTTGACAGATATCTCCCCACATCCCTCACTCCCCAGCTCCTGGTAACCGCCAGTCTAGTCTAGTCTCTGTTCCTGAGAGCTTGGCTTTTCTATAGTCCACATATAAGTGAGGTCATACAGTATTTGTCTTTCTCTGTCTCACTTAGCATAATGCCCTCCAGGTTCATCCGTTTTGTGGCAAATGGCAGAATTTCCTTCTTCCTCAGGGCTGCATTGAATACCACATCTCTATGCATTCATCTGTTGATTGACACTTATGTTGTTTCTGTATCATGGCTATTTTGGATAATGCTACAGTATACATGGGAGTGTGGATATCTTTTTAATAACTTGTTTTCATTCCTTTTGGATATATATTCAGAAGCAGGATTGCTAAATCATATGGCAGCTATATTTTTAACTTTTTGAGGAACTCCTATACTATCTTCTATAGTGGCCACACCAATTTACATTCCTACTAACAGGGCAACAAGGTTCTTTTGTCTTCAGATCCTTGCCAGCGTTCATTATCTCTTGTCTTTTTTATATGAGTACCGGCTTTATTACTTCCTAAACTTGTATTCTGGAGCAAATCACATTACCACTTTGTGCCTCAAGTGTCTTCTTTAAAACTGGGATAGTATCCTAGCACCTGATGGGGAGCAAATGAAAGGAAATATTTCCATGATGTGTGTCACATCATTACCTACCTCATACTTGGGTGTGATAGCACTCCATCTCACCATGACCCAACAAATCCTAACTGCAGCCAAGGTTCTGTATTATTGATTCAATAATTGTAGAGTCATTTGAAGACCCTAAATCTTCCAGCTCTTCATCTAGAAAGAACTTCTTCCTTGAGCACTGGGCCACGCGAGCTCAGGGTCACTTCCTGTGATTCAAAAGCCCTGACATTGAGCCCTTCTTACTTTTTCTTCTTCAAGTAAGCTAGTATGCACTCATCAAGCACAAAATTTCTACAGTCATTTTCATTTCCATAAAGATGTACAAAAGAAGGAGTTTTCTGGTTTAACTACAATGGAATAGGCTCTCAAAACCTTAGACTTGTATTAACAGAAATATCTGTGGTGTAATTCCATTTCTAGCAAAAGCAAGGAGAAGATGGTTGGAATTTTTTTTTTCATGAGCTAGAATAGCGGAGGTAATATTATATAGAACCATAGGAATTTAATTACCCCATTCCACAAATGTAGTTTTCAAATAAAGGAGTCAAAAGGATTTTCAAAGCTATTCTTCTGAGCTGTGATATAAAACCCAGAATGCATTTAGTAGATGTAAAATGTATTGCTGTACATTATGAGCCACCACGATGAACAGAGGCACAATAAGAAACACGACACGAGACTGAACACGTGGTGATTAAACATCTCTTTGCTCCCTTTTTAGAAATATTATAATTTGCTTAGAGTTTTATATGCTTGTCACTGTAAGGATGGACATTTCTGGAATATTTCTGATGAGTGGATTTCATAGTGGGGAGAGGTTCCCAGAAAATGGAAGTTCTGTCATTTGAGGGCTTAAATCCACACTGGATGTAAGTAAGAAATAGTGGGAGGGTGGGGAGGAATCAATCACCCAGGGGTCTCATCATTTTTCAGGGTCTGCTGGTCTGTCCTTTATCGTGTCCATAAACAATCATCCCCTCTGAAAGGAAGGGAGGGTGGATGCAGGGTGACTTGGGGACTCTGTTGTTGAAAAGTCTTTACCAAAACTCTTTGTTTCTCTTCCTTATTACACAAGTGACATATATTCATGGAAGAAAACATTTTTAAAAAATGGGCAAGTAAGGAAAAGAATATAAGGATCATTTGTAATATCAGAACAATGATAACCACTATTTATACTTAGTATAAAGCCTTGTCTTTCCAAAGTCATTTTGGCACATCAAATAAGAACTTGGTAAAGGGAGTCCTGGCTTTGGAAAAAGGAGCAATGAGGTGTTCACCCATTTATCAAACCCTTGTGCTGTCAGGAGGGACTGTATCTTTTATATCTACAGAAGAAAGAATAAATTGGAAGTGCGCTGGAAATACAGGGCTTATGACTTTTCATTCAGGTATACCACAAAGTGGTTTAGTGAACATCATATGTAGCTAATGAGTTTTGTTTGCTTTTCCTTTTTCTTTCATTTGGGAGAAACAAGCAGATGCCACTTTCTTTTTAAATTAAAAATCCGTTTCCATACATATTTTAATTTTCTATTTTCTAATTTTGCATTAGCTTGTTGTTATTAGTGAGTGCTACTTTTATCTAGTTGATATTCATTCCTCCTGTTCTTTTTGGGTGAAGTCATAAATATCCTTCCCCATAGCACTTGATCTGAGATACGCATACTGGTGGCGAGTAGAAGGGAAGGCTGGAATAAGATAGAGTAAACCCTCCTCTGTACAAGACTACATGGTTTTCTTTGAGCCTGTGCACCTCAGGGACCTGGTAGTGAGGCAGTCCAGCTAGTAGGTAATTCAGAGTGCAGGCTTCAGGGTCAACAATTTTAGGTCCAGGCTCTATCTATTATTTGCTGGACAACGCTGGATACCTTAATTAAATTCCCTGTACCCTAGTTTCTTCATCTTTAAAATGAGAATAATAATACCATTGAGTCTTAGAGTGCTAGTGCAGACTAATGAGATAATGCATTGTAAAGCTGTTTAGTACAGTGCCAAGTGTTCGATAAAAGCTGGCTGGTGTACTTGACGTGACTGTATTCTTAGATGTCACGGTGGCCACATCAGTAAGACTCAAGGGCTGGAAAGCCTCCTGTGTGACCTTGGGTAATTCTCTAACTTTCAGCAATTCAGGTTTTCCCTTCTGAAATGCAGACTATGCAGTTTATATTACAAAGGAGTTTTAGAGAGGTAGCATGCTACTTTGCAATGTAAAGTGTTTTAACCATAAATAATAAAGGTATGACCTCCGCTAAAAGATGTCAAGCTTCTCCCTGGAGATGGAGGAGGCCTCCCCAGAGTTAATAGCACACCTCCCCTGAGTGAACACAGAGAGAGGCAAGTTGCAGGAAACAGCTTCGGAAAACAAATGAGTAAATATTGTTTGTGCCGGTGAGAGCACATGAAATATGAATTCCTGACTAAACTTTGCAAGCAGATTAGGAGTGATGCTGTTCATTGATACATGCAGCACTCCCTTAATAACTAAAGAAAGCAATAAATTTGGGGTTTTGCATCTCGGCGGCTCCTCCTCATGAGTTCAAGTTTCTGAGAATTCAAGCCAGGTGTCTGGAGTTGGGCTGTAAGATGGCTGCATTAACATAAGAGTATGCAAAGAAGCTGCTGGAAGAGTTCCAAAAGAGGTTGTTTGCTCTAGTTTTGATGGATTTTGGATGTGTCTCTGTGTTTGTACACAGGGGTCCTCTGTTGGTGTCTAACTAGCAAGGTTTAAAAGTTCTCTGTAATAAAACATGGGGAGATACCGTAAATTGGCATACGTTAGAAACGTTTAGATGTTCAGTAGTCACAAATTGTTTTTGGGGCTGTTCACCTTTTTCTCCCTTAACTCTAATGAAGAAGACGTAGCTCATCCAAGATAAAAACCAAAGCTATAATTGGTGAGAAAAGTGGCCATTGGATTCTGCTTCTTTGCAAGGATGTTTTAACAAAGGCGTGACCTTGCTGTATCCCTACTAAATATCTTTTCCACAACTCTAGTAGAATCAGTTGTGGTCCATTCATTTATTTATTTGGTAAACCTTTATTGAACATCTATTATATGTTCAGGCAGTGAAGTTCATCTGTGAAGCAGGTAGACAGGCTCCTGATTCTTGGGGACTTAAGGTCTAGTGAGGGATACACATAAGTGAGCAGGGATTTAAATATAACTCGATAAATGCAAAGTTAGGGAAAGGAGGGCACTTAGGTCAGCTTCAGGATGATCAGAGGTGATTTCGATCAGGGGAGACATTCTCAGCAGATTGTTAATTTTTTATTTGCTGTTACATATGCGTACTGATAGGATAGAGGCTAATACTTTAGGAAGCTTTTGTATCTCTATAGATATCAGAAAGCTCCTTTGATTGAGGAACTGTTGACCTGTAATTAAGCTCGCGATCACCTACACAGAAGGTAATTTCTCTGTAGAAATGACTCTGTAGAATCAGAGCCCTGAGATGGGATGAGTCAGCCACGAAGATACCTGTGATCTTAATCGCCTCAGAACAGGGGACCCGCATCTGAGTTACAGCTCTGGCTGTAATTGCTTGAGCATTTGGTGTGTGTTTATTCATTTGGGTCCCACGATGGCCCTTCAAGGTAAGGCGAGACTCATAGTATCTATCATCCCCTAATACAGTCGCTGGTGTCCGGAGTGCTTTACGCACGATTGGTGCTCAATAGAATTTTGGTGAGGAAAGGAATCCCCATTATATAGTTGAATACAGGGAGGTTCAGGCAAGTAAAATGACTTGTCCAAGACCATACAGTAAAATAGTGGCAGGGACTGAACTATTAGATTTTCTGGGTCCTGATCTAGTACACCAGACCATTTCCCAGGAGTTTAGGATATCAGAGCAAAGAGTGAGCAGATGAGGCAGGAGAGACATGCACTCAGTGCCCTGGAGGCAAATTATTATTACAGATGCAGGATTCAAGACTAATGTCTGGGGCTGGGGGAGGTGGGTTTTATGTATCTATATCTATCTTATACCTTGCTTAAATTTAAAAAAAGTGTGCGTTAATACATCAGGGGCCAGAACATGAACATCTAGATTCCTAGCTTCTCCTAAAAAGACCAGCATTTCTGGGAGTTAGACTGCTTTTACTGAAGCAGACAACTGGCCAGCAGCTTAGTTATTGTTCTGTTAGAAGGGGTACATGATCCCGAATGGAGAAGTCGCATCTCATCTTCAGTCAACTTGTCTGCCCCCCGACCCCTTTTGTTGATCAGGGAACTCTGCTGATTAGAGGAAGGGAGAGAGAACTGAAGGACGGTGCTCTAGGCACGATATGTTTTGTTTCCTAGCTGAAATTTACTGTAGTCTCCGGTCTCCTGAGCCAGGCTAATTGCCGTGCTCTTTCCCACTTGCAAGACTCAGAAGATGTGGCTTCCTTTAATGCCTGGTTTCTAGTGCGTGCTTCTCACTGGCTCCTGTTGGGCCTGTGCTGTGTTACTTGATCCTGGGGCCACAAAGGAGATGGAGGCACTTAGCCCAGTGCACCCTGTGGAAGGGTGGCTGCAGGCGAGCTAGACTGAGCTCTGTATTTCCTGGCCCATGAGCATCAATTCTAGGAGCCTGCAGCATTCAGTTGCTGAGAAGAAGGGGCAAACAGTATGATACGGTGCAAACATCATGGACTTCGGGGTTTGGGCATAACTGATGCCAATGCAGCCCTACGCTTGCCCAAGTTTCTGAGCCTAAGTCTCAGTTTCCCCAGCTGAGAGGATTTAGCACTGGCATATTTAAGAATTCAAGAAATGTTATTAATTTTATTTATTTTATGGATCACCTATCACTCAGAAAGGCTAAATAACTTTCCAAAGGTCAGGTAAGTGGCAGAGCCTGCCCTTGAACCTTGATCTTTCACTCCAAAGTCAAAGCACTCAGGCTACCCTATTATATTACCGTTGCAGTGCCTGCCCCTCAGAGTTGTTGTGAGCATGATGTAAAGCGCTTAGCTCTGGAGTGGAGAGTAGGTTTCAGTAAGACAGTGGTTATTATTAGAGATAGGGGAGCTCAGTTGAGCTGAAATGCTAGCTGGAGATTCAATTACCTATGGACCGTCATGGTGACAGGGACCTCGGTTCACAGGTAAATCTTCTCAGCCCCATTTACACACATAGATGGTTAGTGTCGACTCTGAGAGTGAGAGACGATGATGGTAGTGCTGATGGTTAGTGACTAGAAAAGAGACATGACTTCATTAATAAAAACTTAAGATAGAAGGCTGCTTGGTGTAATGGAGTGGCAAGAATGGCTCTCTCCACTAAACATACCTTTCTCATCAGTTTTCAGACATATAATTGTCTGCAGGATTCTTGGTCTTGCCTGAAAAGAAATAGGCGAGCAAGTGCAAACTCTTTAGCCCTAATGTCTGGGAGGCTGTTGCTTTTAGTAATGCAGGGATAAAAATAAAACGACCCTCTAAAGGCAGTGGTGACTGTCCACAGCCTACTTGGGAGTCAGTAAAAACCTCATTTTTCATACTAGCCTCTGAGAGCTGACCTTTAAAATCACCACATCTGGGGAGAATGTGTGATTCGATGCAGAACATTTTAGGACATGCCAAAGGATGAATGACTTAGAATGTGCTCATCAGTTTTCTTCTCCTTCAAGGAGCTCAGAATTGCTTAGGTTATAAAAGTCAGTTCTTGGGCACTTCAAACCCACAGCATTTGCTTAAGTAGGTCTTCTGTGCAGAGTTGATTAAGCTCTTATATAAATGGGATGCTGATCCATGTACCTGCTATGAAATGGTGTGTGTGTGTGCATGTGTGTGTGTGTGTGTGTGTGTGTGTGTGTGTCCTCAGGGTGAAGTTTAACCATTTCATCAAAGCTAGTTACATAATAAGCTAGTAAAGGGTTGTTTGGAAAAAGATGGAATTGCTTTAGAAAGAGAGCCAAACCATGTGAATTGCTTTGTTGTAAAGATGTTGTATCAAGACTCTTGTACTACATCTAGGGTCCAGGGACTAATACTACTGAATATAAAACCAGCTTTTGATTTGTGAAACTCAATATAGCTGTTGGTCCAGAGGACTTCATTAAAAAGAAGCCTATTTGTACTTATAATACCTTTGAAAGAGCCACAGAATTTTGTGGAAAGCTGCATTGGATGGGTGGTCATCTCACAAAATCATCCCCGGGAGAAAAAAGCATCTGTCCGATCTCATGTGTCATCATCTGTTCAGTGAAGGTCTGGGCAGTGATGCCAATAGAAATTCCTTGTGGCTGCTAATTCTGAGCAGTCTGGGCCGGGAGGCACCTCAGGGCCTGGATCCATCACGGTTAAACTCCTCCACACCCGACAACGCACAGTTAGCATTTTCCCCTGGCCAGTCTCCAGTTGGCTACAAGCTTCAGACCTGGCAAACTGAAAAACTTTCCTTCAACATTTTTGATGAGGATCCAGAGGTCAGAATCAGTGGATCCTCAGAGTAACTGCTTGCGATGAAAAAGGCCAGGGGCCACTTAACCACAGGACTACTGAGCTTCTGCAAGAAGTACCTGCCACTCAGTCTTTGGAGGCCTGCTAGTAGGAGGACTCCTCCCTTCGTCACTGGCTTGGAGGGTCTTTGGCTCTTTTTGAAGAGATATCCAGGGGCAGATCTATTTCTGAAGCTATAAGTGAAAACTGATTATATGGCTACTGTAGCAGGGTTTTCATCTTTACAGAAAAGTTTATAATATTAGAAAATATTAGAAAATTTACTGAAGGTAGCAGTTACTGATCTGGAAGATTGGCATTGACTCTGTTGCTTGGCCCACTGGGAAACTCTTCTTGCTTTACCCTTTCATCCCTCCTTCAATATTTGCTGAGTACCTGCTGCATGTCAGCAGGGTGCTGGAGACAGATATTAAACAACAAGAACAACCAGAACAAGTCAGACTCTGTCAGAGCTCCCTAAAATTAGGGAGCTCAGAGCCTGGTGGAGAGGACAGACAAGAAGACTGGCAATTTCCGCATGGATCCATGAGTGCTATACCAGGAGAGAGGAGAGAGCCACCTAAGCTGGCAAACCAGCAGGAATTAGTCAAAGGAGCTGGACAAGTCCAAGAGTGTTCCATGCAGAGGGAGGGCAGTGTGCAAAGGCCTAGATGGGGAGCTGAAGGAAGTATGGCAGTCTGCACAGTTGCAAATAGTTTCTAAGGAGTGGATGGTTGGGAGGCAGAGGGTTGAGAGATGAGGCTGGAGGAGACAGGGGCTAGGTCATGGAGGGTCTTTTCTGCCACATAGAGAAATATGGGCCTTCTCTTAGGGCAGTGAGATGGTCTGTAATTGGGCCTGCACATGGCCGTTGTGATCTGATACCTTGTCCTGGGGATGGAGTGTCTTAGAGTGAATTTTGTCAAGATTTCAGGGGTAGCTCTCCTGCTGAGTGAATGCTGATCACTCCTATTAGTTCATCATAGTTTTTTTTTTTTTAAATTTCTTCTTCTTTTTTTTAATAATAATAAAAAATATCCGGGCACCTGGGTGGCTCAGTTGGTTAAGTGTCTGACTTCGGCTCAGGTCATGATCTCGTGATTCTTGGATTTGAACCTCGAGTTGGTCTCTGTGTTGACAGCTTGGAGCCTGGAGCCTGTTTATGATTCTGTGCCTCCCTCTCTCTCTGCTCCTCCCTTGTTCACACTCTGTCTGTCTGTCTGTCTCTCTCTCAAAGATGGATAATAAAACATTAAAAAAATAAAAAAAGATTAAAATACCATTAAATCCTGATGTAAAAACTAGTAAATGTTAAGTAAGTCAGATGGCCTTTCTTTGAAAATGCTCACAGATAAGCCAGAGGAGGGACAATAAAACTGAAATGGCCAGAGGCTCTTAAAATCATCCATTTGTTCTTGGAAGCAACCAAAAAGATATAGGAAGCAATAGTTAAGAGACACACAGAAAAATCCCAACTAAAGCCGTGCTGCTGAAAATCGCCTATGTCGATATATTCTTCAATAAAAGTTGTTTTCTGCTGACGCTTTTTTCCCCCTACGGATGTTCCTCTTATATTTGATGATCAATTTTCCACAAGGTTTGCTATAATGTTTCCTCAGAGCTTAGATTTTTACATTTTAATTCATTCGATGGCCGTTCTTAACCTAAGACAATATATGCTGTTTCCACAATTCAGGATCATTGTCTTCTAGCTGACAAGATGTTACTCAAATCCCAGCCCTCCTCTTTTTCTCTACTTGTTTTTGTCTGTCTGGGTTTGAGGAGAACTGCTGGCAAACGAGGCCGTCGTTACTGATTCAAGTGGGGCCTGTGGTCTGGTACATTCCACCATTTGACTTACCTCTACCTTCCTTTGATGCTCATTTGGGGTTCCCAGAAGTCACCCCCTTGACACAGCCCCTTGAAGCTACTCTTTCGAGTACCTTCTTTTCTTCCCAAAGCTCTTTTAAGGTCCCATTAATCCTTAAAAGCCTGACACAAACTTCGTATTCTTTGTGTTTGAGACATGTAAGCACACTGCAATTTCAAGACAGAGTGAGTTTGTGGGAAGATAAAAACAGTAGTTTTTTATTATTATTTTTATATTAATCTTGTCTCCCCACACATATTGAACGTTTCTTTTTAAAAAATTTTTAATGTTTATTTATTTTTTTGAGGGGGGTGGCCTGGTAGAGAGAATCCCAAGCAGGTTCCACGCTGCCAGCTCAGAGCCCCATGTGAGGCTCCATCCCATGAGCTGTGAGATCATCACCTGAGCCAAAATCAAGTCAGACACTCAATCAACTGGGCCACCCAGGTGCTCCCGTATGCACATGTCTTGAGCACAGAGACCACATCTTTACCTACTTTTGCAATCTCAGCTAGAGTTTCGCACCATGGGATTTAGTAAATATAAATTTATAAAATGTATTTTGATTAAGTTGTAACTTGGCAAGAGCTACAAGGAGTTTCATTTAGAGGCTCATGCTAAAATATGAGTGTAGAAATCCAGGTGTAGCTACCATCGCACAAGCCGTTTGGACAGGAGTACTTGGAATCTATGCAGAGACTGGGCCCTGGACCTGTGAGCACCTGAGCAGTGGCTTCCTTTTGTGGGGGAAGCTTTCAGATGTGGTGTGAGTGGCCTGTGGTTACAGAGCATCTATAGCCCCAGGACTGCAGAAGACCAGTGGATTCTGGCTCTACGTTTCTAGCATTTCTTACATGTATTTTATACAGGGCTAGCTTGGGCCAAAATAACAAAGCATGCAGAACCCCCTTTCCTGCTGTCTCTTGAACTCTGGCCCCTGAGAACTTCCCCCACCAGGAACCCTCGCTCTGGAGACAAAGCGCTGGTGTAGTCACTGCATCCTGGTGTGACGTGGCTGTGTGCGCTACTCTTGGGAGTGTTTTCAGATCAAATGGTGGAAGGAACGATAACAAAAACTTATGTCTGGTGACTGGGGGACATTTCAGGGGCATGAGAGACCCTTCCGGGGTTTAAACAATGCAGTTCCCATTTTCACTTTTGGTTCCCAATGGTGATTTGTATTATGTTAACATTCTATCCAAAAGCTTCCTGCTTAGCTATCAAACCTCATTCCTGTTCCAGTCCTATTGTCATTTGCAGTTTAGTGGAGATTAAGGGAATTTGGGCCAGAGGAGAGAAGGTATCTGCTGCTTGTAAACGGATATGTTGATGTAGCTAATATTCAAACCCCAGCAGCTGGGAGTGGGCCGTGGAGGGGTGACTGGGAGGGGACCTGGGACAGTTCTACCTTTCAACAATTCTTCGATTGTATATTTTGACATGCTACTTACTCGAACTAGGATGGAAAGATATTAGAGAAAACGCTGTGAAAGCAGGGCCATGAGACACAGAACCCCTTTTATGTTTTTCTTGTATTTTTTACACTTTTCAGAAGTACAGTCCCTGATGTTAGAACATCTTTAATTAGCATTTTTCCTTTACCCATTTGATATGATCCAGGCACCAAATAGAACAGATACTTGTAGCGCTTGTGGGGAACAGTGTATGGATGTCCAAGCTTTATAAACAAGGAGCCTTATTTGCTAGATTATGAAGAAGTAGTGTTGGGGAGGGTGTGGGGGTTGGAACCTGGAATGAGCTCAGGCAGTGCGGTGGCGGCAGGGGTTTGGGGAGTGCAGGGTTACAGCTATATACCCATTCTGGAAGGATTTTATTATTTCAGCAGCAGGAACTCAACGATAGTGGCCCTGCATTCATACGTGCACTTGTTGATGAGGAAAGAACACTGGATTAAAACATTTTTTTTTGTTTTTTATTTAATTTTGAGAGACAGACAGAGACAGCGTGAGCAGGGGAGGGTCAGAGAGAGAGGGAGACACAGAATCTGAAACAGGCTCCAGGCTCTGAGCTAGCAGTCAGCACAGAGCCCAACATGGGGCTTGAACTCATGAACCATGAGATCCTGACCTGAGCCGAAGCTGAGGCTTAACCGACTGAGCCACCCAGGCGCCCCAAGAACACTGGGTTTGAAGTTAGGACATGAGCTTGATTCCTAGTTCTGGCTGCAAGGAGTTGTGGAATCTGGGAAAGTCACTTAACTCTTAAGTCTCAGTCTTCCCATCTATAAAAGGGAAATGTGTGGAAATGACTGCTGTGTCTCCAGTTAGTGGTAAGATCACAAGTCTGTAGTCAGGTGACATCTGTGAGAGTACATTTTTAAACTGGGGCATCTTCTGGCTGAGTTTCCCTTTTACCTTGATGTTCTAGCATCATTGTTGAATTGTTTAGTGATAACCTCAGGTGTGGAGGTGCTGAGGTTTGTATATTCAAGTATCAAATTTTATATTTCTGTGTTCTTTTTAGTTGTTGGGTTTGAATTGAATGTTTTTTTCTTGTCCCCCTCTTAGGTTAGGGTATGGGCTTCAAGCTACATGAGTAAACTTTAGACCATGTGTAAGATAAGGGTGAGATGTCAGTGAGGACCTGAGACTCTTTTGTATGTAAAGTAAATCAAATTTAGCATGTAACTTTTTGTTATATTTAGCACATCTGAGGGATTTTTTTCAAAGTTCTTTGCTAGCCTCTTGCTTTGTGCCTGGGTCCTGAAGTGTGGAGAGTGGAATTCTAGGCGTGAAAGGATGTAGGTGATTAGTTTAAAATATATACTACTGGTATGTAAAGATCAAGTTTGTAGTGGAGGTGGCAGAGAAAAGATATTCCTTACTCCTCCCTTCAGGCATTTTTGAAGTGACATGTGTAAGCCATTTTCCTGAAGAAAGTGAAAGACACCCAGGCTTCTTCCTAGACATTTGTGTATACCCTTTTAATCCAATTTAAGACAATAGAATGACTCTCAGGAAGAGGTTACATAGTTATTTCAAGGGGTACAGGAAGTCGGGGGAAGAGGGAGGCAAAAGGACCTTTTAAAAGGGAAATTGGAATGGTAAATTTCTCTCAGAAGCTCTTTGAAAAAGCTGTATTCCTCTTTCATTGGAATGTGTGCCTTAGTAAAAGCTTCAGGTACCTAACGCGAAACAGAATAAAGATGTTGCACTGTGTTTGTGCAAATCACCAGGTGGGACCAGTGTGTATTTTGTTGATTTGTGGAGTGTCTGTGGCCCTGGTTCCCTCAAGCTTGCCCTGCAGCCCATTTGGCTGGACCAGATCGGTTGCGAGAGGAGTGTACTACCAGCAGTGATCTGAAGATGGCAGCATTGGGCGACCTATCTCCTTTTCCTAAGCTCACGCCCCGCTGGCACCTCCAGAGCTGCCTTCCACAGCAGTGTTTGCATTGCAGCCTGTCACTCACACTTTTTCCTGCTTAACGACTGTACGTATGTAAATGATTCTGCTTTTCTTCTGTGGAAGAAGTCTGATCTATCATTCCTGTTTTGGTTTTCAGTTAATGATTATATGTAATTATATTCAAATAAAATATTTATAAATAATTACATATAATTAGTGGTATGTAAAATGTGGAATTCATGAACATCAGCTCTGATGAAAGGTACCCTTTAATTTGGGAGGTGATAGTCTTAGTATTATTTGGTTCTGTTTAAAAGACATCAATGGCCAAGAACCTGCAATTCTCTTTTACAGGTGTTCTTATAAGGTTCAGGGTGGTTTTTTCTTTTTCTTTCTTTCTTTTTTTTTTCATTTGTGGGTTTTGTTTTGTTTTGTTTTTGATTGTTGTTTTTGTTCTGTTTTGGTTTTTTTTTTTTTTTTGCTAATAGGTAGGATATTTGTTTAGTAGATCTCTAGGGAATATATTATAGATCCACATCTGGAGAGAGTGCTGTGGAAAACAAATTATATATTTTTTTAAATTTTGGGAAGCAATTAGTTATCCTTGAGTTCTGAAGGGTCTCCAGGGGTCATCCAGTTCAACTCTGAGCAGGCTTTGCATTTAAAACCAGACAGAAGGAATGTGCAGCTGCCCCTGCTTCCCCGTCAGTGATCCTGCCCAGGGCACTCTGTCTTGTGAGATCTCCACGAGTATTGAAAACAGAAAGAGAAAAAGTGTCCTGAGCACGTCCATAATTCAAATTTTGCCAACACCTGAGGCTCCGGTGCATTTTACCATTTTCTTTTTATCTGTTAGCCACACATGAAGCTGCAAATGGAAAATGGTCTTCAAGTTACGAAGTCCAATTTTCAGGAGAGAGGAGGCTGTAGAAGTAGCATAGAGGCTTTCCTTGGTTGGGGACAACAGGAAACCAAGGGAAAAGGTAGATAGTGAATGAGCAGATGGAGCTATGTAAGGTCAGAGTTTCTGGAAGGACTCCCAGACAAGGTGTGGGGCCAGAGAGCGTTCCGGGCGATGGGAAGGAGGATGCACAGTGGCCTTTTCCTTTGAGCTTGCCCTGATTCTGGGAGCGCGTGCACCAAAGACACACTGGTAGATTTAGCTTTGAACCTTTAGTTAAGTTGATGCAGACCTTTTAATTCCTGCCTTAAAATAGGATGGAATGCCAAATCTAGATGAAGACCATGTGAAAGGCACACCAGCCTGTTTTGATTTAGGTCATTTTGTATGCACTAGTATAGCATAAGAAAAATTAAAAATGCTCTTAACAGGCTGACCTAAATGTCCCTATAGCTGGCTCCATATGTGTATTCTGGAGGCTTTTGAACATGACACCACTCTCTCTCTCTCTCTCTCTCTCTCTCTTTTTCTTTCTTTCTTTCTCTTTTTTTTTTACAAACTCTTCTGTATTCAGTGTTGAAGCTTTAAGGATTTTACATCATGTGCTGTAAATGCAATACAAATTGGGGAAATCAGCCAAAGACACACTAAGAAGATACCATGAGATTCTAGTTTTCCTCTTTCAGACTTCCATTTCTCCATTTTTGGTTGTAAGGGGGAATCATGCGTCTATTAATCTTTTGCCTAAAAACTTTAAAATGTGACAGTTGTCAAGCTCTTTACAATTTGGAGCTCTAGATCTCTTAAATGTCACCATCTAGACTGGTCCTGGGTAAATCACTTTCTCCTTAAACTTGAGTTTTCCTTTGGGTGAAACAGGAAGCTGAACCTGCCGGACTCTTGTTCTATGACTGTACGGTCCCTTCTCTTCATTGTGCCCAGTATTGTGTGACATCTTTTGGAGGATAGACTTGAGGGCTATCTTTTAGCATTTGATCCTCTTCTCCTGAGGTCTCTGTGATACTGACTTCTCTCAATCCCTTGCCCCCGCTGGCCCAAGTCATATCCTAAGTCACCTACCTCCCTTGCTTGCTCCTTGGCTGCCTCTGCCTCTAACAGGTCTCCCTGCTTCCACCCCTGCCCCCCTGCGGCAGTCTGTTCTTTTCACAGCACCAGCACGATCTTCTGAGACTAAATTAGAACGTGTCTAGCTCCTGCCTGAAACCCCTCCAATGACTTCCCACTGCCCTTGGAAATAAATCCGTTCCTGCCTTTGCACCTACTTCCTCTGCTAGGAGTGCTCTTTCCCTAAGATCTTTATACAAAAGGCTGCTTTTCAAGTGGGTTGCTGCTTAAATATCACTCCCTCAGAGACTCCTTCCCTGGCCACTTCATCTAAAATAGCCATCTCGTCTTAATACCTGACACATTACATGGATTTATTACATATATAGCGAATTCCCCCTGGGATTATCCTGTATATTGATTTTTGTTGTTATATCTCATTTTGGCAACAAATAAGCTTCATGGGATCGGGGACTTTGTTGCCTTGTTCATTGCATATCCTTAGCAACTAAAGCAGATTCTGGACTATCACAGTGCTCAAGGAGTGTTTGTAGAATGGATGAATGAATGAGTGAACAAATGAAAGAATGAATGTCATGGGCTGAAGAACTACCTGCCAGAGAAGTTATCGTCACATAGCTAATGAGAAGCAGGGCCAAGACTAGAACTCAGGCCGCTTCATCTGTTTCTTTCTTCCAGGTCATGCTGCCACACAGCGAGCCTGACTTAGAGATAGTTCTCTCATTTGCTATTTATTTATTCATCAAATATTGAACTCTTATGTTTAAGACATGATTCTATATCAGTAGTTCTCAAGCAGAAATGATGTTGGTGCCCTGGGAGCATTCTTCAACATCTAAAGATGTTTTTAGTTGTTATAAATGGGGTGGGGGATGCTAGTGACATCCAGTTAGTGGAGGTCAGGGATGTCATCCTCTGTATGTCCTGTGATGCACAGGATAGTCTCCCACATTAAGAATTGTCTGGCCTGAAGTGCCAACAGGGCTGCGGTTGGGACCCTGTTCCAGATGAGCAGGTACTTGCTCTCATGGAGTTTATAGTGGGGGGACAGATGACAGTGTGTATCATACATAAATTAAAGACCATGTCAAAAAGGTGGAATAATAGGAAAGAAAGATAAGTCAGAACAGAGTAAGAAGAAGGGCAGGTGGGCATTGTGGGTGATGAGGGGAGAAAGGACTATAATTTTACCCTTCTGGGGAGGTGAATCAGGGAAGGAAGTTTTGCTTTGGGAGGTTTAGCTCCTTGACCTCCAATGACCAGTGCTTTGGGTTCAGCCCATTCAACTTCGTAGATCATCCTCACGTTTAAAAAATATAAAACCCTTCTGAACAAAGAGACATCCTAAACTCCAAATGAAATAGAGCAAACTGCTGTGGGCAAGAAATAATTATTATTTTCCACCAGTTTTCAGGGGTGTTTAAATTCTCTTTCTCCACACTGTCAGTGCTCTATCATCACTAATACAGGACAGTGTTAATTTGATGTAATTTGTATTGCACACTGTCAGCTTCTCACTTTTCTCCCAGAGCCAAAATAGTGTGATTTCAGCCTCTCTTAAGAGCATTGGGAGATTTTTTCGGTTGTACAGAGGTTTCTGTATGTCTAGTTTGGTTTCTTAAACTCACCAGAAAGAACTATAGATTTTAATGTCTTAGGAAAGCTGTAGTAGTTGATGCTGGTAAAACTCAGGTCAGCAAAATGGTTCTTACTATATATGTTTTTATATATGTGTATATAGACACATGTGTCTATATACACACATACATGTATCTATGTGTAGCATTCATCGATATACATTTCAGATCGCACTTAAAATATTATGCTAACATTGTGGTTTTGGTAATTTGGTAGGCGTGTACTTGCTTTTTTGGTCTTTTTTCTGTACCAGAGTTCTTTACCAAATATTGGCACCTACTAGGTACTCAACAAATGTTTGTTGAATGGATGAACAAACCACAAAAATGAGTTTGAGATGACTGGATTCCAAGTTATTTTTCCACATTTGCATGAACTTATTTATGTTCAACTGAAACCCAACTTGGCAAATAGAGAAGCATATTCTTATGGTGGTATGGCTGTGACATAATCATTCATTTCTAAATCTGTAGCTTTTTTTAATTTTTAAAATTATTTCCAGGGATATAGTTGACTTATGGGGTTTCTGAATCCACCAATCACAAGACTGTTAGTAATTAATAACTTTTCTGTATACTTTTAACCTAAGGAGGGATTATTAAGCAAGAGAATAGATTTTAATGAACCTCTTGATTCAAATGTGTTTAAATGAGCAGTGTTAAGGATAGTATGCCCAGTGCACCATTTTATTTTGGGTGCCATGTATTCTATAGAAGAGCTGCGTTGACTAGTTCATTGGATATGTGTCCATGTGTTTTTTCATTTTTTCTTTCAGTGCTATTTCTTCACCATCGAGTTCGGCCTTTGTAAGCAAGAAGGGCAACTGCGGGCATATGGAGCAGGACTCCTTTCCTCCATTGGAGAATTGAAGGTATGAAGCTGTGAGTGAAAACATCCTTCCTGAGCAAACTGGTTCAAGGTCATGGAAAATATTGATTGGTTTGTCTGAGCAGTCCTACTCATAGGTACCCCATAAATATTTAATACAGAGGATTTGGCACCTCAGATGTGGGTGCTGACCTGACTTCTCACACCTCTGAAAATAGGCCATGCCTTTCTAGGTGTGTGGACCAGCAGCCATGTGCACAGATCAACAGGAATGACAAATGTGTGCTTGTGTTGGGTAACATACAACTGGCCTAAATTTAATGCTGCAAAGTGGGCAGTAAGTTAGCAGCGATCACTTCATTGAAATTTCCTTATAAGGATAGCTTGGCTTTTCTCATTTCTGTTATCCCCAAGGCTCCCATGGACTCCTTAGAATTTGCTTTCCAAAGGGAATTTGAGATTATTTAGCTTCTTCAAAATTAATGTGTTTCAAAACATTTGTGGACATATATAATTTGAGGAAAAAAACCGAAATATATGTATGTTGAGAGAGGTAGCTAATATGTGTAGTGATGCCTAGGGAATGCTTTTTTTTTTTTTTTTTGGCCTTAAAATACAGTAAAATGGTCATTTATTCAGAAATGCTATGGCCTGGATCATCTGATCATTTAGGTCTTGTGGTTACTTAAGTGCTATCTATGCTACTGGGGGACAGCAAGTTTTGATGAATTTAGAACGCAGTGTGATGTATAATCTGGTAATGTACTGAACATAATTTAATCTTTCTTTGATTATCCAAACTCAGATCAGGATTATCAACCATCCTAGGGGTTTTTATTTGGAGTATTGATTATCCTGATAGTAGAATAATGATTATTGGAATGTCTTGGTTGTTTATATTCTTGAAAGATACAACTTACCTGTAGTTTTATTAAGTCTATTTGCTTTATGGTACCATTCATTCATTAATTCACTCCTCAAACATTTGATTGAATACCTACTATGTGCCATGTACTGTGTCAGTTTCTGGGGATGTAAATAATGAAGGAGGAGGAAGAAGAGAAAGAAAAGAGGAAAGGAGAAAGAAAGAAGAAAGAAGAAGAAGACAATCGCCTCACTGGACACTTCAATAGACCTAAAGTAGTATTGTAGGCGCTTTAAACATATTAACCTACTTAATTCTCATAACAATTCACTAAGATAAACAGTGTTATTATCACATATGAGAAAACTGAAGCATAAAGATATGAAGGAACTTCCCCAAGGTCACACAGCTAATAAGTGTTGGAGCTGGACCCAAGTCCAGGTAGACTAGACTCCAGGATTTCAGCGATTAACCAATAGGTTGTCCCGCCTGGGATCCTGGATATCAGAGAGTTTACTTACTAGTGCAAGGGGGTAAGCAGCCATTCTGTTGGTGCAAACTGTGACCAATGTGCCTGGCACTTACTAGGCCGTGCCTGGGAAGGCTCCTGACAAGGGCCTTGCTGCCCGGGCTGATTCTTGAGGAGAGGAAAGGATGAGTAAGGAGAGGAGGAAATGCGGGGAATAGTCAGCCGACAGCAGCCAGCGTGTGCTTTCATCAAATCCTGGCCCATTTAGGGAGCTGCCTGAGGCTCAGCATGGCTGGAGTAGTTGACAGCATTTAACATGGCAAAACCCTGATGTAATGTGGTCATTTATTTTTTTTACACGAAATTCTCAACAACAACAAAATCATTTCAGTAGGTGGCCAAAGCCCACAGCAATAGCATGATGTCATATCCTTGTGAGACCCATGCCTTCTGTAGAGTGCTTCTTGATTTCCACGAGAAAAGAATTAGAAAATGATATGGTTCTTGAGCTACATCTATTTACATTCCCCTCAGAAGGTTTATAAATGACACCAGAAACAAAAGAAACCAATCTCTCTCATTGCCCCAACTTTCGACAGGGTCCTCTAATCGGGTTAATGGGGCATATATAGGCAGCATTGGGGTGAATCTGTTTGTTTTTGTTGCGGACAGAAGCGTCTGGAAATGGAAATCAGCCAGGGATGTGTACACCGAAGGGCATTGTCTGTCGTGAGTCTTGTTCTGGTCCATCACCTCTGGTCATTAGCATTCTTCCATTCTCAAATTTCTACACTCCACCATCCCAGTGACTGCTACTTTGGACCATTTTTACAATTCAGAAATTCTTTCTACGAGAAGTATCTTCTGGTTGTTCACAGAGAATACATAACACAGGATGCTTTCCACATACCCATCCCTCCCCTCATCTCCGCCCCACTCTGTGCAAATGTCTGGAACCTTCACACAGCTTCTGAGTACTTCTGTCTAACTTCTGTTTGCGTGGACAGATGATAATCCTGAACCCGGGGAGGGTGAGAGTGGGGAGGATCTCTCCATTGATAGCATTGTAATAATTCCCGTGTCAAACACATTTACGATTTTGAATGCAGTTACCTTTTGCGGTGAAATATTTCTTGTTCTTTTAAACTGTAGCCTGAATGTAGGTCCCAGCTAAGTTGTTGGAGGCTTTGGCGCAGTCTTTATCACTTTTACATAAAAATTCTTGATTCACCTTCTCTCCTTGAACAGAACACGTTTTAAAATTTGTGCTGTAAGAGGCTGAATTTTCCTGGGCATAGATGTTGCTTTACAGCACTGGTCAAGGACTCCCAAGTGGTGTGTCTCTGGCTGGGAGGATAGCTTTCATTTGTGCCTCTTATTTTTTCGATGATTACAATGCTTATTTTTTGACAGCCTTTGAAGAGAAAAACAGAATAAATATGGATAAGCTTGTAAAAGCTACATCTGAGAACCACAAGGCTACTTTTTTTTTTCATCAGTGGTTGTTCCCTCTCTTATCTGTTCTGTGATGTACTTTCAGGAATTATAAAAGTGTGCTTCGGTAGGGGTTTTCCATATCTTCATCACTCTGGGGGGCAGTTAATAGTGAGCTAAATCATCTGGGAATCTGACTTTAAAAAAAGGTTTAAAGTAGGGTCATCAATTGCTGTTTCCTTACATGTGTCCTTCCTGCTTTTTCTCTCTGTCTCAGAACTGACCCTTTTATATGTGTCTTATTTTTAAATTTATTATTCATTCATTTAGTTACTCATTTTATTCAACAGGCCCAAAATTGGAGGTCTGAGGTTTCAAGGAAGTTGGAGTTGCTAGAAGTTCTAAGAAGGTGGTTGATTTGGGTCTTGGTTGACTCCAGTTCTCACGGAGAAGCAACAGTGAAGGTTGGGTGGTGGGCAGGAAGTGAGGAACCGGCGGAGTCTTAGCTCAAAAAGCTAATCCATCTGAAAAGCCAAAGGCACTTTCTCCTTTTTTAAGGGGAAGGGTAAAAAGTCTAATTCTTCATTTCTTTTAAAGGCATAGATTAGATTCTTTTTGCAAATAGCTTTAGCACCTACCCCATAGTCACTGAAATAGTGCATATAAATCCATCTGTTCTGTGTTTCAGGTTTTGACAAAGCTGATGGTTTTTTAAATGTTAATTATTGTTATTATTTTGCCTTAGTTTTAGGATATCCTTGCACAGTGACATTATTGTATTGCTTTTTAAAATAAATGTTATTTATTTATTTTGAGAGAGAGAGAGAGAAAGAGAGATAGAGAGAGAGAGAGAGAGAGAGAGAGAGAGAGAATCCCAAGCAGGCTCAGCAGTGTTGGTGCAGAGCCCGGCATGGGGCTCTATTTTTACTAATGGTGGTAGTTTCAGGAAAAGGAAGGGCTGGAGAGGGAGGTGTGAGCCATCTGAGCAGGGGAAAAGTGGGAGAACTCTGGAGCCATGAGCACTAACTCCAGTCATAAACAAATGAAAGAGATTGTTTGAGGCGGGAATTTGTTCCCTAGTCTGCGCTTATTCACACTGATGAAACTTTCAACATCACTAGAGAGAGGGGAAAAAAAAGGTGTGATGCTATTATCACCCAGTTGAGCAATAGGAATGTTGATGGCACTTTGTAGTTAGTTAGCAGGAGAGACATTTGGGGAAGTTTAAAAAATATTATGTGCATACATGCATATCTACATATATAAATGTATATATTTGCTGTTCTGATTGGGGGGAGAAGGTGATTGCAGTGTGAGTGTAGTGTTTGCAAATTCTTATTCAGAATCTAGGGCCAAAAGTACCTCTAAACCTGATTTCACACTTGAGTTTTTTCCCAACTTAAACCAGTCCTAATATAGAGGGTGAGGATCACAGGATTTACATGGAGCAGAGTTGAGATAATAACCCTGTGTCTGCAAAGGCAGGTGGTGGGGAGGAAGGAAGATTTTAAACTGATGAACTTGGGGCAGGCACTGTTGCAGTCTAAACCCTGGACGCCTTCTAGCTAGTGCCGTGTTCCCTTGTCTGTGGGCTCCGGATGTAGATGGGGGAAGAGCTGTATCAGTGGTGGCAGGGGTGGCTGAATGCCTGTGGACACCGGCATCTTCTCCAGACTGAAGTGGCAATAATAATTCAGCATACTGGCACTTCGCATGTGCTGGGCACAGCCCTGAGGTCTGGGTACTATTAGTAGTCCCATTTTTCAGATGGATACTGGACTAGGCTTCTAGACGTGTAATAACTTGCCCAAAGTTATGTAGAAACTTTACATAACAATTGGGTTCCAGGCAACTTGATGTTGCAAAAAAGCCTGTATTTAAAAGGCTGAAATGGCAAATAAGCCTTCATTTGCGCACTGAAGCTGATCAATTGCTCATGGCCATTTCTATTAGGAAGGGTGGCAAGGCCATACCTAGGCCAGTGGGAAACGCTGCTCTGGCCAATTTGTGCTGCCTGGGTGGAGCAGGGAGATGACAGGGAGTGCAGCATACCTGCAGGCCCTTTAATTTTTTAAAAAATTTATTTGAGAGAGAGAGAGAGAGCATGTGAGTGGGGGAGAGGGCCAGACATACAAGGGATAGAGATGATCTTAAGCCCCCTCTGCACAGACCCCAATGCGGGCTTGATCCCGTGACCATGAGATCATAACCTGAGCCTAATCAAGAGCTGGACCTTCAGACAGATACCATATGTTTGCACTCATAGGTCTAACAGGAGACCAGGAGAGACCTAATGGAGGACCAGGGGGAGGGGAAGAGGGAAAGAGAGTTGAGGGGAGAGAGGGACGCAAAACTTGAGAGACTACTGAATGCTGAAAATGAACTGAGGGTTGAAGGGGAAGGGAGAGGGGGGAAAGGAGGTGGTGGTGATGGAGGAGGGCACGTGTGGGGAAGAGCACGGGGTGTTGTATGGAAACCAATGTGACAATAAACTACTTAAAAAAAAAAAAGAGCGGGACCTTCAACTGACTGAATCACCCAGGCACGCCAGAAAGCCCCTTTAAAATGATATTGCAGGGAGGACTTTAGAATTCATGTAGATCAGTCTTTTCAGTTTTATCAAAGAGGACACTCTGTCTCAACCTGGGGAAGTCTGATTCATTATGCCTCTGGGACAAGTGTGTTTAGGACCCAGTCCTGCACACTTGTCTTAAGCACTGCTGGTAAATCCAAAACAGTTCTTCTAGAGATCATTTCAATGAGAGCAGCTGATTCTCAGCTGCTCCTGCACTTTTAAAATGGCTTAAGACAAAAAGACTGTCAGCCACATTCTCTCAGCCTTATAAAGCCCCTGTCTCCTGAAGTTGGATTAATTCTTGCAGACCTCAGGATATCAGACTGTTAACACTCTGGGAAGGATTCACCACAGATCCCCCGGGGACAGCAAGCAGTGTGACTTCATGGTTACAGCGAGTCCACTCTGGACATAAAGGAGAGAGCATGGAAGCTGCTCCTTCAAACTGAGGCAGCTTAGAGATGGACGTGGATCGGAGCTGAGAATCGGACTCAGTGGGCTCCACTCCACAGGGCGTCAGTGGAGACCCGGATGCTGTTTCCTAGACTTTGGGCCACACTCTCGGATTTAGAAACAGAAGCCTCCTAGGCTGTGTGGATGTTCCTGGCAGTCATCCCACAGGTAAATGAGACCACTTACAGGTGTGAGCACCACCTCATTTGTTGGCCTCCCTCCCTGGTTGCCCCCCACCTCCAGGCTCTTATCATTCCCCAGGCGGCTAATCCTTGGGCACCACATCACAGCCATAATTGTGATAGCCAAGGAGCAGCACCGGTCCCATATCCCATGGACAGAGAGGTTCTCAGTAGGTAATTAGCATAGTGGACACAGGAGACCCCTGAAGATACACTGCATTGTTGAGTGCTTACAAAAATCAGCTCCCAGGTTTTGCTTTGATTGTTACATCAGGCAACTGTTATATGTCTTGCCTCATGGCCTTTGCCTCCAGTTTTATTTTTTTTAAATTTATTTTTATTTATTTTTTATTTTTTTTGAAATTTTACTACTGTATTGTAAATGCCTCCAGTTTTATACTGTGAATCTGCTGACTTTACTTGAAAGCTGGGCCACACACACCACCCTGCCCTCTGGGCTTTTTTTTGGTCTACTTTCCTCCCCTTTACTAGTTAAAATGACTAAATGGGCTCATCTGAGTATCCAGTGGAATTGTCACATGATAATTCTTCCTAAAACTCCACTGATTTCAGTCTCTGTTATTGTCTACATATATTCTAGAGGCCTCCTTTACACACGGTGGCTGCTGGGTTGCTAATGGCCTATCAAAGCCTTTCAGACTCAAGCAGATGAGTTTCATCTCCTTCTTGTGCTTATATTGACCCAGTGAAAAGTTGTTGGCTCAGCAGGGATGCCCTGCCTGTAGAGCAGAGGTTTAACTGTTTTCATGGTCTGTTTGGCTACCACTCTGCTCATGTCCCTGACAGTGAGCATGAGAACATGGAAAGATCAAGGACACTGAATCCGTCACTGTCTTTTCTTACACATGTACTGGTGGGTGAAATAAAACCCACCTCGAGTACATGGCTGCAAAGAAAGCCGCTTCTAATTCTGAAAACCACAGCAAGTCAGTAGGAGGCCTGTTCTTTGCAAAGGCACATCAGCTCTCAGAAAAGGACATTTGTTTCTTGAAACTGTGAAGTTGTTTTTAAAACGCGGATAGAATTATTAGTCACATGGAACCAAAATCTCCTGATGTTCACGGCACTGGATTGAATCTAGCACAAATGCATTTGCAGGTGTAGTGACCTTCTGCGTATAATGAAGTTGCTCTCTGGGCCAAAAAGAATGGATGAGTTCATTCCCGGAGGCCGTCTGCATTCCCTGATTCATATATGCATTGATCTGGACAATGCAGCTTTGTGGGAAAGAAAATCCTGTGCAGGTGGGGCCTCACGCCCTTTCCCTTGCATGTTAGTCCCTTGGTTTGCACTTGTGTTTTCAAACCACAGCCTCGTTCATGGAAGCCTGCTGCAAATCATTCCGCGTGTTTTGAAATTGCTGGGGAATGTACCAAGAGTTTGAACAGGAAAGGTTTTCCAGCATTTCTCCAGGGAACTTTAGCAAGCTACCTCTTGTGTTGAGAAGTAGAAAAGTGCTTTGGGTGGAACCCAGAGGCCTGAATGAAGGGTCTTCAGAAATCATCCAGCCCAAACTTCTCATTTACAGTTAAGGAAACAGAGGCACAGGGAGGCCAGTGTCACCTAGCTTGACAGTGGTAACATCTGGAGTCGAACCCATTTTCTCTTCGTTCAAGGGAGTTTCTGCTGCCCCTTTTCTCATTCTGCTTCTCTCCCCCCAACAAATTTACCCTTTAAATTAAGAAAAAGACAGAATCCAGGGGAGTATTTCTTAAAATATAGTTTACAACCACTGGAGTCTGAACCACTTCGGATGTCTTTAAAATGCAGATTCCTGGGATTTATCCAGACTTGCTAAATAAAACCGAGGCCTGGGTATTTGCATCCCCCGCCCCCCCCCCCATCTCCTCTGTCATTCTTAGGCACATGAGGTTTGAGAACCATTAATCCAGGGCCTATATATAGGCCAGTGGCACGTGGCAGAAAATGACTGCTAACTTTCAGCATCACTGAATGTATCTTGAGAAGATCCATTGTTTCTTGCTGTTCTCAGTCCCAGTCATGTAGTGAGTTGAATGGAGCTAGCGATGGTTCAAAGAGTAATTACATTGGCTTCTCTCTTTTCCTAACGCTTTCTCTGTGCATAACTGTAACTATTAATATTAGCTCTCTTTCCCCCATCTGACCGTATTTATCTGCTGTATATTGCTCTGCTGTACTTGCTGGAAAGGAAATGAATGCTTTGCAAGTATCCTCAAATATACAAGCCCACTCCAGACTCTGCTGATACACAGTACCTGGCCTCAAAATGTCTCACAATGAGGCCACAAATAGTTCAGTCAGAGTCCCAATTACCTTTCCACGCAAGTAATTATTACTTCTGCCATTTAAGTGAAATTTCAGTACATCGCTTATAGCAATAAATTCAGGACCATATTTATGCTCTCTCCCTGCTTCTATTCATAGCATAGATTTAAAATTCTGGTTCTTTTGGGATATAGCTCTGAACTGTCCTTCCATATGAACTTGTCTGATAATACGTAAAATAATACCATAATTTCATTTCCCCCCTCAGCTTCTAACAGACTTAAACAAAACAAAACCCCTAACACGCAAGTTACCCGGCAGTTCTAGAGAGTACCGTATTTCATGGCAGACTAGTTGCTGAGCAGCTCTGTAAAAATACTGAGCTGTGTTGTAGAAGTGTGACATCATGGCACTTTGGAAGTCTCATTACGGAGTTTAATGGGTTTTGTGGTGTGTTTTGCAGCATGCTCTTTCTGACAAGGCATGTGTGAAAGCCTTTGACCCAAAGACAACTTGCTTACAGGAATGCCTTATCACCACTTTCCAGGAAGCCTACTTTGTTTCAGAAAGTTTTGAAGAAGCCAAAGAAAAGATGAGGTAAAGCTTGTGTTTCTTCCATCTCCAAAATGTTAACTTTTTATTTTTCTGGCTCTGTTCCTTCCTTCTATCTGTATCTCCTGTACCAATGAGAGTTGATCACATATCCTATCCTTCTTTTTCTGTTTATTTTGCAGGGACTTTGCAAAGTCAATTACCCGTCCCTTTTCTGTGTACTTCAATCCCTATACACAGAGTATTGAAATTCTGAAAGACACCAGGAGTATTGAAAACGTGGTGCAGGACCTTCGCAGTGATTTGAACACAGTGTGTGATGCCTTGAACAAAATGAACCAGTATCTGGGGATTTGATGCCTGGGACCATTGTCATTGCCAGCATGATCTTTTTGGGGCTTAGCAGCAATTCAGTCAATGTCATATAACACCAATAACTTTCTGTGTCATGGTTTGGCTAGTGAGCATGCAATTCTGTACAATTCTGCGTGTCTCTATCTGCTTGTAATTTACTGTGTTAATGTGTGAAACACCATAAAGAACCCAATGACAGATAAACACTGATTGTTTAAAATATTGTTAACATGTTTAAATGTCTTAAATAGATTTGACATTCTTGCTTGGTGTCCTTAACCAAGCTGCAGTTATTTAAAAAAATTGTTAACAAATAGCCCTCTTCTGATTCTAGCTTATTACTTTTTCTTTCTCAGATCTGAGCTTTTCCTCTGTGTTCATTAGATAAAATGAAAATAGCAGTGAAACTGTTTCTATTTTCTATAGTATCAGTGTTTCCACAGCATTATTTGAGATAAACCCAGAATTGTGTGAAAACTCCCATTGCATTTATAAAAGATTCAGTACTCTGTTTCAAAAATGGAAACTAGTGAACACACTAGTTGGAATGGTTTTTAGGTTGAATATTTATACAATGTAAAAAAAAAGAGAACATTTTACAAATGGAACACAGGTGGCATTGACCAGGTAGAAACTGAGTTGTGGTATGCTTTCTAAAGTACTTTGGAAGAAAAATACTTCCAGAAAGGACATTAGGAAAAGACTAAACAGCAGGCAGAGAGTCTTGGGACTGTGAACTTTATGCTGGAATAAAGAGAATTATCACACTTAAGTGTTTAATCCATTTCTCTTAGAGAACAATAATATCATAGAGCTTGGGTTTCGAAAATGCAGAAACTGAGTCCCAGAGAGGTTAAGTGATTTGCCCAAAGCAGCACAGTTAGTTGGGCACTAACATTTACAGCCCATCGCGTCTCACTTTTGGATTGCTAAGAAGTTCAACTTGGTGTATTTGTGTATAGTCGGAGAAGGGGATACTAATAGTTACAAAATGAATGTTTATCACCAAGTAGGATTTGGTTTTTGATCAAGGGTTTCCAACAGCACAGATGTTTCCTCTCGTGTTCCCCAAACCAAGCCAGGTCTCTGAGAGTTTGTCCAGTTTGCCACGGTTTGGGCAAATTGGGCAAACCTTGGTGAGGCACCACAAATCTCTAGTCATCTTTGCTGTAAGAGGTGATTAAGTAAACAAATAAAAAACTGAATAAGTGAATAAATTTCTTCTTCTGATTCTCTCAACAAACTCAACCGCTGTTTCTCACATTGTCCTTTTTTCATGCCGAACGCTGGGTGGACAAAGGGAGGGATGGGAAAAAGATGAAAAAGATGACAAAATGACTTTTAAGTTAGCAATTCTACAATATTTACTTAAGCAATTTCTAAGATGTTCTTTTAATAACAAGTTGTATGTGATTTCAAACAAATTTACACTCATATTGGCCCATTATGAGTCAGAAATTTTTGAACTAGATATACTCAGGAGGAACATGAAAAAGTGAAAATATGCATCTGAGAGAGGTAAAATGAAAATAAATCAGAGGTTTGAATAGTGGTTCCTTAGCTACTGAGGATCTTTCATTTCTGAAGGATTCTCGGAACAACTGGGTTTTGGAAAGGGATTTGGTAGACAGAATGGGACAGTTATGCAGTTTTGATGCTGCTTTAAACAGAAGAGATAGTGCCTTGAGAGATTATTGGTGGTAGAGGAGTGATGAGTAAGCTGAACCAAAACGATCTAGAATGATCAAGTAGTTGTATATTTCAGTAGTTTTATAGATCCCAAAATACATAGTTTCTTATAACTTGTTTTGCTAGATCTAGATGACCCTGGGTAATTATTAACTTATAAATTCTAATTTAGAACAATAGCCCAGAACAATAAGTCCAGAAAGTTCCAGAACTAGTTGCTGAGTTTTCTCAAAGAAGAAAACGGACTAAGAAACTCTTAATATCTGTCTTCCGCCTTGTTTTCTTAATAGGGTGTAATAAATAGCCATTAGGCTTTTCCCTTTTAGCCCCATGAAAGGGGAGGTTCTCAGTGAAGCGGACTAGAAGAAGAATTATATTCAATTGTAAACAAATTCCCTCAACAAAAATAACATTGGACTATCTTCTGATTGGCTTACAGTGGCATGTTTTTTTCACATGTGCAAAATCTATGTTGTTTCAAAAATAGAAGAGTTGCAAAGTAAATAGGCTTTCCCACAGAGCTTAGATAGGTATCATATACGGTGGAGGAATTACATGATTCTTTTTAGATTTGTTCTCATTTGGAAGAGCAGTAACCATGGTTTTCACCGTGTGAAACAATGGAATCATGGTTTTCGTTTGTCGTGAGCATTTAATACGCAAATACAATTACAACTAATGGTGGGAAAAATCCTATAAAAGTTAATAGCCATCATAGGAAAAGTGTTGGCAGAAAAAGTCCCCAAATGGAAATAGTACAACCAAATAATCACAGCTAGCGTCTTGTCATACTTGATACCTGCTTAGTGTGACCATCTGTCTCACTTATGAGTCATGACTTAAAGTTAAATTAAATAGAATCAAGGGCAATTATAAATTTAAAGATGCTTGCTCACTGTCGTCTCATTGTGAATTGCTGCTTTATTTTGACTTTGCTGCTGACTTCTGTAACCAGCTATTCAGAAACCAACCCAGGCTTCCTGGCAATACCAGGTTTCTTATGCATCACACATTGGCAAAAGACAGCCAGAAATCTGATTAGTCCAGTTTTCTTCTTGAAGCATTTTTTGTCTGTTACAAGTTAGGGTCAGGCATCCAGGGCATTCTTGGGCGATTGGTTTATTTGGCATGATGAGAGCTTAATAGATTGTTCATAAATTGGTCTTCTAAGAGTAGGGAACTTTGACCCAACCAAGGTTGCTAATTTTTTTTTTTTTTTTTTTTTTTTTTTACATTTGTGGTAAGGGTTGTGGAGTTTGGGTTTCTGGCTTAGTCTCATTTATTTACTGTGTAATTTAGAAATGATGTTTTATGGGGATGATATATGTATGCTTGTCTTGCTTGCACATAGTAGATGGGCCTGTGCTTAATGGATGTAAAGTATTGCAACATTTACCAACATGAAAAGTCTAAAATGAAAAATAGTGCGCTTTAACGTGGAAGCAAATAGAAATACAAGGTTTCATTTTCAAATGGAGTCATGGCTCACATCATCTCATTTTCTTCATTCGAGAAAGAAAACATTAACACATGATGTAGTTGTCCTCCAATTCATTTGATCTAATTTTCAACTTCTAAAGAATCAAACACTGATGCTTACTCTCATGAACCTTGTCTTACTTATAATGAAAATGAAAGCAGCCTGGAGTTTTCTAGTGTGTCTGAGATTTTCTTTTTCTTCCTCTTCAATTTCCAAAGACATTCTCTTCTTTTGGGAAATGATTCTTATGCAGATTGCCATATTTTGGGAAGAGGCAAGGGAATTAAATAGTGCTTTTTCTAATATTAAATTTGCATGTGTTCAAAATAAACCAGTTCTGGAACATGAAATAGGTGGTTTTTTACTAATATGTATGACCCGAGGTTTCAAGACATTCATTCAGTGGCTTAGGCCATATCAGGGACTGCATGAGACACTTTTCTAGACACTGAAGATATAGTGGTAAATAAGGCAGTGAAGTTTCTGCCCACTTTGAACTTACATTCTGGTGGGCAGATCCAGGCAGAAAGCCAGATTATTTGGGATCACAGAAAATTCTATGAAGAATTGAAGTGATAGCACTGGGCAGGGGGAAGGAGTAAAGAGGCTAGGGAAAGCTTTTCTGAGCATATGGCGTTGGACTAAGAGCCATGGAATGAGAAGAGACCAGGCATGAAGAGACCCATGGAAAGTGTGTTTCTGGAAGAGGGGACAGCAAGATCAAAGCCAGTGGAAGCCCACAGAGGAAGGACCGGAGGGCAGCATGGGAGGCAAGGATGAGATAATACAGGGTTTCAGAGAGGGTCGGGTATGTTCTAAATGGAGTGGGAAGTCCCTGGAGAGCTGCAGCAAGACAGTGACAAGATCTGATTTACGTTTTTAAGAAATTACTCAGGCTGCTGTGTGGAAATGAATCGAAGGAGGATGGGAGGGTGGGGTAAAACCAATCAGGAGGCTCTTGCAATGCTGGGGAGTCAGCATCTTGCTGGATCGTGGTGGACATTATTAAAAATAGTTGTGATTAAATAAGTTACACAGTTGAGTGGGTGGATTAGAGCTGTCAGATGAAAAATGGAGAACCTGGAAAAATGGTACCCGGGTTATCATTTGGAGAGGCATATGTCCAATGATATATCCTGTGTCTTTTGCGAACGCTTAAAGTTTCCTTTGACAAAGCAACATTAGATTAAATGGTTTCTGGCCATCTTAAGAATAAAAAGCCATGCAATTTTTTCCCTCATGACTCATAAATATTAACTGCATAAGCAAAAATGAAGTAGAAAATGAGGCATTGTAGGTGAACAATTGGTGTTGCTGACATTTTGGATAATTCAGAGAAAAAAGCTCCCTTACCTCCAAAGCACAATAAATAGTTGTGTTTACTGTGCTATCCAGCTATTTCTGTGGGAATAGACCGTATAAAGTGAATCAGTTGTCTATTTCCACTATTCTTGCTGCCTTCCACCTCCCTAGATGTGTATTTCAGATACCCCCCGAAAGGTTCACTTGCAGTGATTTCTTCCTCTCTCTAGAAGGGTGGGTCTGGTGCAGCAGCTGGATGTACATTTCCTTCTTTGGGAAGATCATAGAGAGCCTGATGTTCAACCTAAGGGCGTCTGTGGTTATGGTGCCTGCAAACATCATTCTTATAATCCAGTCTGGATACAGTTTTTATAATTGAACAACGGAAACATCTGACAGATGTGGGTAGGGTAATTTGAAAGCTTGTGGCACAAAGAAATCAAGTTCATTTTCTGTCAAAATCAAATCTTTAAAAAAGATGCAAACCTAGCCCTCATTTTTAGGTTGAGAAAGATAATCTTAATTATAGGAAGGTGGTGGGAATTTCCTGGTGCCTCCTTCCAGATCTCTTGCAGTCTCTTTACTTTTTTGCTTGTTAATTTTCATGGAACTAGCAAGATGCTGATTCAGTAGGTCTATTATTCCCAAAGGTTTGAAAACCACTGAACACATCTAATGTACAGCTTGCCCAATTTTAGTGAACAGCTAACTTCACAGGCGTTAATGAAGCCAATTATTGGCAAGTGAATTTGAAGTGAAGAACACATTAGGTTTGCCACTATAGCAGTTATTTGTTATCGGGATTGATTGAAGCAAACTTCCTTTTGATCATTACATCTGATTGATCACTGCACATGGCATTATGAAAGAATGAGGTTCCCAAATCAGGTAGATACTTGGAAGAAAAATCTCTACCTTGCAAGGGCAGAGCATGTTCCCCTATCCATTTCAGTGTGAAAGCCTAGCCATTAAGCTGGAAAGGATCCTAATTAGCCTCCTCACAAATCTCTGAAACTTTTTGGTTTTTCCTGTTGAGCAGAATTTAAAAGAAGCCGAAATTCCTCCCTTTCCCACGTATAGTCAATATCAAAGAAAATAACTTGCAGGGTAATACTTACTGCTGAACACGAGTGCAGACATAGAAATCCTGATTTGAAGTGGCATTGGAAAGTATAATTTGATTCACCCAGCCAAGTGATTACTGCGTGTACAGATCATCAGCACAGCCCACTCCAGGACATTTGATTGGTGATCAGCAGACAGCTAATTGCCAGACTGAGTCTGCCTCTTGAGCCTCTGCCTGGGAACAGAGGGAAAAACCCCCATGATTTAGACTGGACAGAGGTTTTCTCATGTTGGAAATAAGCCTTTGAGGGTGTTTGTCACTCTGCTTACACTGGCCAGCTGCTGTTTGCCTAGCATCTACCGGGAACTGCAGCCCCTCCCTCTTCCTTTTGTGAAGTGCTCATCCCCATGCTTTGTTCAGACCTTGGGTGAAGCTGACTCCACTTGCCAGCTCCAGGGATGGGCTGGCGGCCAAGGCTTGGTCAATGAGCTATCTTACAACCATGGGTGTAGGGATGAGCCATGTCCTGAGGTGGGCCAATTAAAGTCAAACCCTGGCTCTTTCTGGAACCATTGGGAAAGAAGTGTGCTGCTTTCTTCTGTGACTGGAAGGTGGTAGTTTATGAGTCTGGAATTTCTAGGGGCCATCATGTAGAAAATATAGGACCAAGAGGAAGAGAGAGAGGCAATGTCTTTTTTTAATTTATTATTTATTTTTATTTATTTTTCTTTTATAGTTTATTGTCAAGTTGGTTTCCTTATAATACCCAGTGCTCATCCCCACAAGTGCCCTCCTCCATGCCCATCTCCCCCCTTCCCCTCTCCCACTCCCCCATCAGCCCTGTTTGTTTTCAGTATTCTAGAGTCTCTCATGGTTTGCCTCTGTCCCTCTCCCCAACTATTCTCCGCCCCCCCCCTCCCCCCCGCATGCCTCCCCCATGGTCGAGAGGCAATGTCTTAATGACATTGTTAAACCCAGGGATTTAGCTGTGCCTGAAGCTAGATGTACCTTTGGACTTTCCAGATCTGTGAGCTAATAAATGGCCCCTCCTCCCTTGCTCTCATTTTACTGCTGCTATCACTGGCTCCGAAAAAGCACTAAAGCCCAGGATAAAAGCACAAAACAAGAAGCAGGAGATTTTAACCTGCTTTCTTAACATTTTTCCTCTTGGCTTTAGAAATCACAACTTCCTGAAGAAGTACTATTTATATCCTTCTGACTTAGTCTGTGCCATAGAAATACGGAATATCTGACCTGTTTAGAATGTTCGAATGCTGGGAATGATACGACTTCTTCCAGTGAGATGTGGTGGGCGGAAATAAGTGTTCAGTTGGGTTCTAGGTGACAACTTGCAATTCAATCAGTGGGCCACGATTTGTTACATGGAAAAAAAATACTGAAATGAATTAGAATTAAGATACCATGAAGTGCCTGGGTAGTTCAGTCAGTTAGGCGTCGACTCTTGGTTTGGGCTCAGGTCATGATCTCAAGGTTTGTGAGTTCGAACCCCACATCGAACTCTGCACCAGCAGTTTGGAGCCTGATTGGGATTCTCTCTCTCCTTCTCTCTCTGCCTCTCCCCCACTTGCACTGTTTCTGTATCTCTCAAAATAAATAAATAAACTTTAAACAATAAAAAAAGATACCTGTATAAGACTTTTTCATACCAGTTTTTTTAAACACCGTAACTCTTAGGAGGATCTGGTTTTCAATGGAATTGAGTAGTTTTAAACAAAAATTCTCCCTCACAGTACAGCAAATATAAGCTTTGGAATCAGGTAAATTTAAGTACAAAGTCTTGTCTTTCTGCTTACTCGCTCGGTTTTCTCTGTAGACCTGTTGACACTTTTTGAGCTTCCATTTTGTCTTCTCTAAATGGGACTGAGAGAATATCTTGTTTACAGAATTATCATGTGTAAGGACACAGGTCTGATCCGGCGCTCCCCACCGGGCCTTCCCAGCCTTCCCGGAGCCTGTCACATGGCGCGCTGCAGAGGCGCAGCCGGGCACCAGCTTCCCCCCCCCCCCCCCCCCCCCCCCCCCCCCCCCCCCGCACCCCCCGCAGCCGCAGGTCCTATCCGGCCTTCCCCTGTACTTAAAGAGGAAGGCCTCGACTTCTACTGAAAGGGCGCACCTTAAGGAGGGACAACTCCTGCGGCGCCCAATCGGGAGAGGCCAGCGGATACCTTTGACCTTTCTAGAGGCGGGCCTAGTCACGCCCCACGTGGGGCGTCCTGGGCCCACTCTGACTGGTCAATTGCCACACCTGCCAGTGTTGATGGGGGGGGCAGGGATTGGATCACTGTACACCTGTCATCATTTCCTGTAACTCCCCCTCCCAAAGGCATAAAAGGCCCTGCCCTGTCTTTGTTCTGGGCTCTCTCTCCGCGTGGCCAGCGGGTTGGCTGGAGACTGTGAGCCCGAGCTTAAGCTTGTAATAAAGGCCCTGTGCTTTTGCAGGCGTGACTCGGTCTCCCTAGCAGTCTCTGGTGCTTGTTTTGGGGCAATTTGGGGCGATTTTACAAACTTGGGCACAACATGACATTTAAATATTATATATATGTTTAACCGTAAAAATTACTTACTAAATGTTAATTTTCTTCCTTTTAAAAAATGAATCAGCTCTCAAACATCTCCAGCTTGTCCTGCACTTTTAGATGATGAAATCATTGTACCTTAATGGCCGAAAAAAGCACTACACCAGTGTTATGGGTCATTGTTTTTATTTCTGTGACTTTTCATACTTTTATTTGACCAGATTTTAATAGAACTGACTGAATCTCATTCAGATGTGAATCTGTGGGCTTGTGATCATTTGCATGATGGCCTCAAATCATTACCTGGGAATTCAAAAGCAATGGATACTAACCGATTCAGTGACCTCAGAGATGTTTTGCATTTCTCTGTGGACATCAAAATTTATATCTATGAAGTGGGAATAAAAATATAAAAGCCTGTTTAAATTAATGAAACAATATATAAGGTTGGAACTTTTTGGAAGAAACGCACTAAGCAAATCAAACTATTATTCATAGTTCATTGAATCATGGCAAGTTGGCTCAGGGCTATTCTGCAGTTCTAGCTCTGAAAAGCTGAAATAGAGGGCAGAATAATTGGTGGGTACATGTTCGAGTCACCAGTCCATGTATTTAAAGGCAGGCCCCTCCAACCCATTCTATGTTAGAGGCACTGCATTCCCAAGGCTCCGTTTCAGAGAACAATTGTTTAGGGCTGTCTCTAATGAAAATAAAGTCCTGGTCAGAGGAACAAATTAAGTTCAAAATATAAATGCATTTTATTTGTAAAGCAGGGAAGGGAAGTGCTAAGTGAAAATAGGAAATTGGAATATTATGTATTGGGAGAGCAATTCCCTTCATCCTTATAGCTAATGGACTGAACAAAAAGTGAACAATTTGTTTCATGTGATGATTCACTAACGCTAAGCGACAAGGTTTCCATTTCTGAGTCCCATTCCAAGTTCAGCTGCTTGTTTTGTAGTGCAGGAGCACAATTATCTGTCTGTCTATTGCATTGCATAAACAGGATGGCTGAAATGTATGTGAGGAATAACCATAACTGCTTAAATCCTTCCTGTTAAGGGAAGGAGTGAGGGAAAGGCAATATGGAGTGTCTCCTACTTGCCTTAAAATAACCATCTGTTTCCTTTGTGATGTCCTCTTCTCTGAAGAATTCACTTTCAGAAAAATATTCTAATATGGGAAGGGGAACAGTAGCTGGATTCAATTTTACTTTGAGCTCTATTTTTGCATCCTTTTCATTTTGGTTTTCAATGAAACAACTTTGAATATAGTGCTCTTTCTAACCACCAGCATGGATGGAGCAATTATCCCTGTGATTGCTTTTATATGAGGACCTAGGCTAGGCGTGACCATACCTGACATATGGGGAGAGGGGACATTTGACATATGAACTGAGATGGATCCTCATTTCAGTAAACATTATAATAAAATATTGATCAAATATTAGCTTTGTTTTCCACCCCTCCCCGTTTACTTTGTTGACTTTTATTTTTGTGTTATTTGTGTAATTTGGGTTAGCTTGTTACATAGGATTCATGCCACCCAAGAGCAGGGATGTAGTGAGCCTCCAAAAAAGCCGAGAGCTGGTAACTGGAAAGACTTTAGAATTTTCTGTCTTCACCTTCGCTGTCCCTGCACATCTGTTTCATTCTACCTTCTGGAACTCTTTTTTATCTTCTTAAAAATCTGCAGATGGGATTTTTCTACTTCCCCATCTGCATGCTGGAATATGGTGACTTTAGAACTCCTGAGTTTTACATGTTATAGTTCTAGCTAAAGACAGACTCACTGCCTCTGAAATCAAATTTCAAATTCTTGGGAAAGAGAATTTGATTTGATCCAGTGTGGGTCAGCTTCCATTCCTGGTTCAGTTGACTGTGGGCAGAGTGGAAGGGTAAGGTGGTTTAAATATGATTCCTGTGGGCAGGGAGGCAGTTCTGGGAGAAGATGGGATAGGGAGACCCTATATGGATTTTTATAATCCAGACTGCAACTATTCCCTCGTTTAAAAAAATCATTGTGCCTGATGGAGCTTGTCCTTAGACCCTAAATGATCAGACTTGGGGTGGGCCTTTACCCCCATGTCTCATTTTTATCACTCCCTTTTGGATGTGCTAACTTCTCATCAAATGTTTCAGTTTTTGTAGTGGGTGAAGTGAGCTTACACTAGTGGTGAACACCAGCTTTGACCAGTCCATTCTCCCCTCTCTACTCTCTACTCACTCTTGTATTTGAACATCATCAATCTAATGTACAAGCTGGAAAGGCCCCTTGGTGGGCGCCTACAGTGGTGAGCAGAGAGGAGAGACAATGGAAACAGAGAAGGAGCATCAAGAAAAGTAGGAGGGTCAGAGAAGCCAAAGGAGAAGAGCTTTAAGGGTTTATGGGGCTATCGACTCTGAAGAACTGAACCTTCAGCCCCTGGAAGTGTGAATGGAGCCCCTGTGTGCTGGATGCAATCATGAACATAGCCACTCAAGTCCCTTGCACATGGACCATCTGTTCCTACTCAGATTCCTGCCTTATTCTAAGAAAGATATTTGCCTTTCTTTGGAAAATATTAATTTTTTGTGTGTTATATACACACAATGGAATAGTATTCAGCATTGAAAAAGAAGAAAGTCCCATGATATGCAACAACAAGGATGAACCTGGAGAATATTATGTTAAGTGAAATAAGCCAACCACAGAAGGACAAATCTGTATGATTCCAATTCTGTTTATTTATTTTTGAAGTTGGGGAGGGTCAGAGAGCAAGGGAGACACAGAATCTGAAGCAGGCTCCAGGCTCTGAGCTGTCAGCACAGAGCCTGATGCAGGGCTCAAACCCTCACGGACCACGATATCATGACCTGAGCCAATGTCAGATGCTTAACTGACTGAGCCACCCAGGCGCCCCGTGCATGATTCCAACTCTGTACGAAACCATAAGGTTTCAGCTATGCAAGATGAAGTTTAAGTGATCTGCTGTATAACATTGTGACTATACTTTTTAAACAAATATTTTGAAGTTTATTTACTTATTTTGAGAGAGAGAGAGCAGAGAGGGCAGAGGGAGAAGGAGAGAGAATCTCAAGCAGACTCCACACAGCCAGTGCAGAGCCCAAAGTGGGGCTCAGACTCACAAACTGTAAGCTCATGACCTGTGCCGAAATTAAGAGTCTAAGGCTTAACCAACTGAGCCACCCAGGCTCCCCATCATTGTGCTTATACTTAACAACGTTGTATTATGTATGCACTTAAAAGTTTTGGTGAGAGGGTAGATCTTATGTTAAGTGTTCTTACCAGAACCTCCCCTACCCTGAAAAAAAACCCCAATCCCCAAATCAAAACCAAAATAAACATAAGGGGCATGAGGAAACTTTTGGAGGTGATGGATATGTTTGTTATCTTGATTGGGTGATGGTTTCACCATAAGTCCAAATTCATCAAATTATATACATTAAATACATACAATTTTTTGTATATTAATCATACTTCAATAAAGCTGTTAAAAATATAAATAAATTGGAAACAAGAAGATTGGATTATATACTTTTAAGACTACTGCCATTTTCAAAATTTATTTAACGTATCTATAATAGTGTCTATAGGCCAGATTTTGTCCAGACTCCACAAAACCTCTCTACTCCTCTGTCATATGGCCGTTCAAGGTTTTAAGGTGTTTTCAGAGTGATTAATCTGCCAGAAAGTGTATTAACATTCTCAACTATTTCCCAGGGTTTGCCTACCATCTCACACCAGTCACTTTCCTTCTGTGCCTCAGTCACTACTTGCAATTCCTTCTAACCACATTTAAGAGGCCAGTTTGAGTCACACAGGCAGACACATTTTCTTTGATCTCCGACTCTTCTTAATTTTTGCTTTCTTTTATACATGCATCCAGCTCTGTCACATTAATAGTGTGTTACTTTGCTATTGCTCCTATAACACCATCGCAGCCTTAGTGGCTGGAACAACACAGTTTTCTAGGGTGGAAGTCTAGCATGGGTCTCATGGACTATAAGCAAGGTGCTCATAGGGCTGCCTTCCTTTCTGGAGACTGTAGGGGAGAATTTTTTTTTTTTCCTTTTCCAGCATCTTGACTTTTTAATGCACTTTTGGCTCGTGACTCTTCTGTCTTCAAAGCTAGCAATGGTGGGTGGAGACCTTCCACTGCATTACTCTGACTACACTTCTGGGATCACATCTGTTTCTCTGACTCTTCTACTTTCCTTCCTCACTTTGAAGGACTCTTATGAATACACTGGGTCTACCTCGCTAATCCAGGAAAATCTCTCCATTATGAGGCCAGCTGATTAGCAACCTTAATTCCATCTGCAACCTTAGTTCTTTCTTGCTATGTCATCTAAAATATCCACAGATTCTAGAGATCAGGATATGGACATTTTGGAGGGGGGCATAAGTTTGCTTACCTTGGGAAAGTTAATCAATTTCTTTATCCTTAAAATGGGGATATTGTTTTTCTCATATACTTGGTGCAAAGACGAAATAACATATTAAAAATTCATAGTACAGTGTCTCACACATGACAGATATATGGGGAAGAGTATCATTATTATTAATGTATTATCTGGCACATCCAGACAAAAAGAATGACTTAGAGAGAATTCTGTTAGGAGGGTTATTTTTCCTACTTAACCCTTCATGCAGTAGAAAAAAATTTCAATATAACCTTTCTCCTGTACAAAAACAACACCAATGTTTTTTCATTATAGCGTGTTGAGGAAATTAAAAAAAAGTAAATAAAATAACATGCACACCTACCTTACAGACACAGATGCTCTTGACATTCATGCTGCCTTACGGTCCTAGAGGTTTTCTAGCTAGAACCAACAGAAGCTCAAATGAGCTCAAGCAAAAATGGATATTTAGTGAAACAATGTCTGTAAAATCCAAGTACATCAAGAAAGAAGGGTTCTGGTCACTGAAAAGATGGCAATAATTTTCATTTATCTAAGACAAAATGTTTTCTTATCTTTTCTCCTTTCTGGTGTTTTTCTGCTCTTGCACACTAATTTTTTTCAGCTTTGGACATGCATGCGGCTACTCTAGTTCGTGGCCTTTGTATTAGTTTCAGTGAAGGCTAAGCTGCTGCATCAAAGAGCCCCCAAAATACAGTGGCTTAAAAGAAGTTTATTTCTGTCTCTTTCCAGGGCAATGGGGCAGGTCTGCTCCATGTAGTCATTCTGGATTCTAGGTTTCTTCCATCTTTTCACTCTGCCATTCCTGAGAGGATTGGCAGAGTCTGCCTGGTTGAAGTTGGTTCATGGACCTATCCAAGTTTCCAATCCATGGGAAGGAGTCAGGGAGCACTAGTTCAAGAGAAAGGGCTTATCTTTCAAGTAGCTGATTATCTAGAAGTTGCATACCTGACTTCCACTCTTAGTCCTTTGTTATGAACTACTTAACCCCAATTTGCCACTAGATGCTGGGAAATGTCAAATCTAGATGTGCTACCAGGTGCCCAGCTACAATCCTATTGTTGTGGACAAAGAGGGACTGGTCCACAACAGGCTACATAGCAGCCTCTGCTATGACTTCCTAATTCAAGAACTCAAACTGCTGCTCCTCTTTAATTCCAAACTCTCTTTAATGAGGCTCTGATTGGTCTAGCTTGACTCAGGTATCCATCCTATTTAGTCAGTCCTTATCTGAGAAGGCAAGATCATGGGAATCATGGCAATATTTTAGAGGTTCTGGGAGAAGACTAATAAGGGGAAAGGCATACAAAGTGCCCATTTGTATATGACTATATATACCCCTCATGTAGACAAATAAATACATACACAAATATTTGGGGATCTCTCCTCCAAATCTATATATCCTTATCTCCATCCATCCATCCATCCATCCATCAATGTACATGTTACTCATCTATTTTTAAGATTTAAACAAACTTGGCTTGAATTCACTGGGTCAGAGAACATAGTTTTTCTTTTCTCCTGAGCATACATCTAAACCACATTTTTAGTCTTATTTATAGTTAGGTATAGCAATATTATTGAATGATGGATAGTAGAATGTGGACCATAGAAATAATTTGCATGATTCTCTACTCTCTCTCTCTCCTACCAAGAACTTGCTGACTGTCCAGGGTGATCTTGGAATCCATGTGTTGCGTTGTCTGTCAGCCTGAGAATTTGAATAACTGTATAGAGCAGAGCTCCTACCCTCTTATCCACTACCAACTGAGCTGTGATGTGTGAGCAAAATTCTATGTTTTAAACCATTGAGATTTTGGAATAGCAGGTAGAATTACCTTAATACACCCACTAATTTCTGTGTCATGGGGTATCCAATTGTGTTTTTATGGCACTCTCTCTGATTTCCTGTTTTATTAAAGTCTTGAAACTCACTTATAAAGTGGGTCTCTTCTTAACCACATTAATTCAGGTGGAAGAAAAAATAGCTTTTTGTTCTTTATCCAGGTTATTTATGTGCATGGCATACTTTGCTGAAGGTTTGTGCAACCCAAAGAATTGAATATTTGAAAAACTATTGTTCTTTTTTGTAAGATTTATTTATTTATTTTGGAGAGAGAGAAAAGAGAGTGCAGATGAGGGAGGAGCAGTGAGAGAATCCCAAGCAGGCTCCAGGCTGTCAGCACAGAGCCCAATGCAGGGCTCGAACTCATGAACTGTGAGATCATGACTTGAGACAAAATCAAGAGCTGGATGCTTAACCGACTGGGCCACCCAGACACCCCCAAACTCCTAGTTCTTATAAGACCTTACCCCATCTACTGCTATGTTAGCTGGTTTTTCTTATTTCCTTTCCTCTCTACCTTTTTCTTCTTTCCCCCAACCTCAAATTAAACTTTTTTTGCAGGGCAGTTTAGCTAGCTACTTTTTGACTTGTCCCAGCCTATCCGAGCTATCCTTACTTAGAGAGCTTCCTTGTCCCTCTCTCTCATTCTCTTTCTCTCTCTCATACACACACACACACACACACACGCATGCACACACACATTCACAAAGGCACCTATGCAGCCCTTGAGCTATGAGTAGTGCTTTATAAAGTTGACTATTAAACAAAAAGCATAAAAAATCCAGGTGGTTAGCTCCTTCAGAAAAAACAAACCAGAAGAGATGGCAATGTTTCCAGAGACACAGGGCACATTCCCAGATATAATTAGATGGAGCTGAGGACTGGTTGCCTTTATAGGTAGGTAAGTGCTCTTCAGTAGGCCACACCCCCGCTACCACTATTCCATGTTATCTCTGAGACATGGACCATTTGACTCACTGATGTCACTTGCCTCCCTCCTTGGGGTATATGAGTTTGCTCCTTCTTTCCTATGATGAAATCGTTTCTATCCCAATAAGAACTCAGGACCCAGCTCTCAAAATAACAAATATTCTCCCCCTATATACATACACATTGATCATTTTGCTACTTTTCTGGTCTCCCTGAAAACCCAACAACATATAAATGTACCATAAATGAACAATTTTTCTATAGTTGTTAATTTGAATCATGCCTAAACCTTTGTGGATAAATGTGTATTCACTCTAAATTTCTGTAGACTAAATTCCTAGATGGAGCATCACTTGGTGAATAGGTATGAAGAATTTACAGTACCTGATACGTATCACTAAACTATTATGAAAGAGATGAAATCAGCAATGGGTACCAGAATTTTGTTTGCAGTAGTTAATAGGACTATAACTCAGTCTTGAATCACAGCTCCTACAATAACTGGACGGGTGCTTTAACTTTGAACTTTCATTTTGACTGCACTCATGCTATGAGATGAAAAGTATATATAACGTTTTGTATTTGGTTAACCAAAGTATAACCATATATAAAATGTAAAGGATTATAATGAGACCAGAATCTCAATCACCCTCATTAAAGAATGTGTATAAGCCTTAGTTGAATGTGGCTGGACAAATAGCTTTGTTTCCAGTTTTCTCTCTTGTATTATACAAGTTTTTTTTTTTTATCCCTTTCTGTGTATCTCATGGTGTTCTTGTTCCACTTAGAAGGCTACTTCCTTTGAACAGGACATTTCTTACTATTTGCAGCAAATTTTTAGTCTCCTTCTGCTTCTTAAAATATAGAGTCCATCACAGTGTTCAAAAGGGATGGCTTTCCTCTTTTACCGTGCTGAAACCTTTCATCTGTTCCTTACTACCCTCGCAGTGTTGCCCTGTTTTTAGGGCCCTCTGCAGAGCCTCTCTCTGTCCTGGGGACTGCCTGGTTCATCTAACATTCCGGACTTGGGTGGACATACTGGGTCACATTGTGCAGTAGCATAATCACAGTTATATTTCCTATGTCGCACTGTTGTATATCCTTCTGGACTAGAGCAGGTCAGTTTAATTATTTACCTTCTTCATAACCACATTCATGCAGCCTACACTGGTGAATGATGAATGTAAAGTTACAACATAATTCATCATACCAAAACTCATATTCTAATATAAAAGGAATCAAAGGGAAACTTCAATGCAGAGATTCTCATTTATTTAGGAATTCAGGAGCAGCCTGCCTTAAAGGCAAGTGTGTGGCCTTGATGCTCCTACAACATTGTTCCCATTCTGATAATGGTAAGACTACACAAATAATAAGGGAGATCAAAGTCATTGCCCAGTTCATCCAGGTGACATTTTCCCCATGTTTTTGTAATCGACTTGCTTTAGGAATGAATTGTTTCATCTCCGTGGTTTGCTTGTCTAAATTCTGGTCTAGTTTAAAGTAACATCAGAAGCCCTTTTATCTAATGCAATCATGGCAGTAGTTAAATTGGTTAATTGAAGTTGTTTAAAGCAAGAATTTATTTTAAAAAGACACCTTATAGATTTTACTTTCCTTAAGAACATGTAAATAGATATTCATTCACCAGGATTATAATATTGACCCACAGTCTTCATTTTTAAAAAAGTATTTATTTATTTATTTATTTATTTATTTATAAAGCATGCATGAATGGCGGAGGGGCAGAGGAGAGCGGGAGAGAGAGAGAATCCCAAGCAGGCTCGGCACTATCAGTGTAGAGCCCTACGAGGGGCTAGATCCCACTACCATGAGATCATGACCTGAGCTGAAATTGACTTAGATGCCACCCAGGCGCCCCTCCACTGTCTTCATTTTGGGTATGAGTCCCCTGATTGGAGTCTGCGTCATCTTCCTTGCATCAACCACACCCATAATTTGTCTGGGAATCCTGGCTCGGCTTCTTCATGTAGAGCAATAATCTAGGCCATGGGCACAGCAACCTGGGTGTTGACACTTTCGTTTTTGTGATTCTTTAAAAGTACTCTCTGATTGTCTCACCCGCATCTAATCTGACAGCCTATTTTTTAGTGACTCGCTTTTATAAAGTCTCTTCAAAGCATTCAGCATGGTTTTCAAAGAAGCCATGACTCTGTTTTTGCATTCAAATATTATGGACTTACATGATATTTCATTAAATTATGCAATTATGCAATTACAAAAACAAGTTTAAGTGACACGCATGGGGCTGGGAACCAACATAGCTGCCTCTGGGCAAGCCTCCAGCTCAGCTGACAGGAGCAGCACGGAGGGAGCTGGCTGGGGAGTGGCCTCTGCCAGGGGCTGTCCCGCTGCTCTGGGCTCCTGCAGACGAGCTTTACAGGGAGCCAGGGAGGACCTGGCAAGCTGGTTAAGTGGAGGTAGGTTGACAGAGTTCTACTGTACTTCCAGGATCCCTGTTAAATGTTTTATAGGGAAATTTGAATGTTACCTACTTCCTATGAACTCAGTTAAGGTGTGAAATAAATGCTTTGCAGAAACCCAGAACTTTTCATTTGAGTTTCTGGGAGGTTTTATCTTTTATTTCCCTGGCACTTTCTCTAATAATCCTCTTGATGGAATTCTTGGCAATTTGATAGCAGAGTCCAGATGAATCTTTCACTATGCTTCTTCTCATTTCCTTCCCCTGCGCTCCCCTACATATCCTGTCCTCCAGCCTCCTGCAGCTCTTCATTGTTGCTCATATCCCGACTTTGTGGTTGCCAGTAACTGCAACCTCTCCATAGGTTCTGTTTTGAACAACTACTTCCCACTAACACTGCCCCAACTTTGTTCACTCCCTTCAGTAACGTCCTGGGTCCCTCTTTTCACTTTTGTTCACATTGCCCTTCTCCAGTTTAAATTCCAGGGTCAGTCATTTCACTCCCTTGAATACACCCCCAGCTGCCCTGATGCACACTCTAGCTTTCTGAACTTTGTTGTGGAAAATGGAAAATCCCATCTTGGGTAAATCTTACATCTTCCTACTTTATGCCTATTACCATGCAACAGGCTGTGATTGTAGACAAACACACAAGTATGTGGTTGGTTTCACTTTGAATCTGTGATCACTCACGCCAAGTGGGGATCAGGCAGCCTGACCTTATATGGTCCATGAACTTTCCCACTCTCTTGGGTTATGACATACTTTCTCCTCTCTCTTTAAACTCCCATATTGCTTATTTCATTCCCTCTCTTAGCTGACCTTGCTTCCTAATCCACTGAGAAAATAAAAGCCATCTGGAGGCTTTCCATAAGCTTCCATCCAAAACTATTTGCCTTCTAGCCCTAGTTCCATATACGCCATCTTCTCTCCTGCTTATCAATCACCCCCTCTCTCCTTCATTAGATTTTCATCTTCTGCTGGATCATTCTCATCAGCATATGAAAAAAACCAATGCCATTATCCCTACCATTAAACAACAACAACCACGTATACTCTTTATAAAATCTCATCTCTCCCTCTTGCTATTTCCCCATTTCTTTGCTCCCCTATGAAGCAGAACTTGTTAAAGAGCAATCTCCATATACTAACACTTTCCTCTTATCCCACTCTTTTTTTTGAATGTTTATTTATTTTTGAGGGGGCGGGAGGGGGGGAGGAGGGAGAGAGAGAGAGAGAGAGAGAGAGAGGGAGAGAACGCACCCATGAGTGGGAAAGGGGAGGGAGACAGAGGATCTGAAGCAGGCTCCACACTGACAGTAGAGACCCCAAAGGGGAGTTTGAACTCATGAACCTGAGATCATGACCTGAGCCCAAGCTGGGTGCTTAATCAACTGAGCTACCAGGTGCTTCTCTTCTCCCACTCTTTAGAATTCATTCCAACCAAGCATTTACCCCTTGCACTCTACCAAAACTAGTAAAGTCATCAGACCTTCACACTCAAGGATCTAATGGTAATGTCTCAGTCTTCATCTCACCTCACCTATCAATACAACCGGTCCAATGGCTCTCTTACTCTGCACATGATTTTATTCATTAGGCTTCCAGGCACCATCTGCTCCTATACCTCTCCTTCTACTCTGTCTTTTTTGCTATTCTTCCTCCTTTCCTCAAAATTTTTACATTGAAGTGTCCCAAGGGTTGGATTTCACCTATTCTTTACCTATATTCATTTCCTTGGAGATCTTAACTAACCTTATGGCTTTAAATAACGTCTAAGTGCCTCAGACTCTTAAATTTATATTTTAGCCTCGACTTCTTGCCTGATATATACAATTTCTATTCAATCTCCACTTTAAAGTCTAATGGGAAACTCAAATTTAATATGTCCAAGACTAAGATTTTGATTTTCTTCCCCAAACTTGCTTCTCTTGTAGGCTTCTTGTTTTAGTAAACATGACTCTATTAAGTTGTTCACTGTATCAGTTAGCTATTGCTTCATAACAAATTTTACTACTCTCAAAGGTTTAAAACAATAATCATTTATTACTAGTCATGTATCTAAATGTTGATTTGGAATTGACTACTCTGGATTGGCCTTGCCTAGGCACCTCTGCCTCAAGTTTCAGAGGCTAAGGTGGCTCTGCTTCCTGGTGCAGGTCTGTGGGTCACCTGACCACTTCTACTCCACTTGTTTCTTATTTTTCTGGAACAAGTAGGCAGGGTAGGGTATATTCTTTTCAAGCTGATGGTAAAGGTATAAGAGGGCAAGAAACAATGTGTAAGGCTTCTTAAGGTCTAGGCTCACAACCTGTAGGCGGTCACTTCTACATGCATGTCATTGGCCAAGTTGTGCTTGTGGTTGAGCCCAATGACAAGGAATGAAAACAGATGATGCCCATATTAAGGTAATCGGAAGGATGCTGATGCTGGGAGACATGAGGAATTAGAGTCAATAATTCAGTTGACCACACTCAACCAAAATCCTCAGTGTCATACTTGATTCTTCTTTCTCATAGTAGCTCCCAACATTTAATCATTTGACTCTACCTTCAAAACACATCCCAAATCTGATCACTTTTTACCACCTTCCCTGCTACCACTCAGGTCCCAGCCACCATCATATCTTATTTGGATAACAATAATAACCTTCTATCTAGTTTCCATTCTACTGTCTCTTTCTCTTGATGGTCTGCCTTGACACTATGACCAGAGTGATCTTGTTGAAATATAAATCAGATCATGTCATTCTTTTCAAAACCCTCCAAAAGCTTCCTAACTTAAAGAAAAAGCCAAAATTCTTACAATGGCTTAGAAAAAGGCTCACAATCTTAATCTCATTCCTTTCCCTCCATGAGGTCATCTCTACTCTCTTGCCTCACATTGCTCCAGAAATAACACACTCCATAGCCTTGCCTCAGGGCTTTTGCACTTGCTATTTGCACTTTCTATTTCATCTGCTTGAAATGCTTTTGCCCAGATATCTGGTGTTTTCACAAAAACTACCTTCTTAGGGAAGTGTTGTTGTTCAATTCTCCCTCCCCAAACCCTGCCACCCTCAGCACTTCCTCTCATCATCTTTTCCTACATTGTTTCTCCATAGTACTTACCACCATCAAACATGCATATATTTTATTCATTTCTGGTCTTCCTTTATTGGAACAAAAGCTCTATTCTTACACCCCTCTAGCTGAGATTTCCCCCCTTCTTATTCACTGTTGTACTTCCAGTGTCTACAAAATGTTTGGCACATAGCAGATCTTCAAAAAATATTTTCTAAATGATAAAATAATTGAATTGAATTTTACTGTTCCATTAGTGTTTAATTCATAATGGGCAGAAGAACATTCCTTTGCTTAATTGTGGATAATTACCTGTTAATATCTTAGGAATATTTACCTTTCAAAATATGGTTGATCACTTATAATCTCCTGCAGTCAGCTGTGGATTTAGGAATTATTTTGTCAGAAAATTTTTAGAATTTCGATGTTGATTAATCAATTATTATTAAAGTACATAGTAGAGAATGCATTTATTAAAATTACTTCTTTTAAACTGAGCTTTATTTTCATCTTTTCTTCTTTAATCCATAGTATGTACTCTGGACAGCATAAAATCTTTATTATTTGTTCCCTTTCTTTAGCAAAATGACTGGTTTTGCAGTTTCAGCAAAAATGGCCTCAGTTGGGGAAATAAATAAGTTTAATTCTCCTTTAGGTTTTGAGATGATTAAAATTGAGAATAGGTGGGATGTTTCGTTCATATGTTATTTCTTCAGCTTTATAATTTTATGTTCAAGCTAGTTTATTTTTCTAAGCCCTCCCTTTTTTTCCCTCCTCTGAGGGCAAAGTAAATCGCTTTACCTTGCAAAAAGTGCCAGCAGCATCCTGCAAAATCTTTGAGGAAGCTCATCCATTGTCATTAATTTTGGAAGATTCATGATCTCTGTAAGAGATATAAAAAGTTGGTGCTTGGAAGCACTGATGATGATTACGTTTTACTTTTCTTTCCTTTCATATGCAAGGGGTGGGTGGGCATATTTCCTTGGTTTTAATGATCGTGAGACATGATCAGAGATAGTCATTCTTCGCAAGCTCTAATGGCAGGAGTGACTGCTAATCCAAAAAATAAAGCCTGGTCTGCAGTGAGAATTATGTGTGTCTGGATGAAAGGAATTGGTTTGGGTCTGCTAGCATATATCAATAAGTTTAGTTTCCTTTGTATATCTTACAAAGTTCCTTTCATTTCTTTTACTTTATGAAAGGTGATTGAAGTAGAGGTTTAAAGGAACTAAATATATTGCTGCAATTTCCTGCAACTATTATGTTTCCTTCCATATGTCAGGCTGAAGACAATTATCAATAAAATGTATAGAATTATTATTTGGCACTGACACTCACCACTTATCACACACATTTATAAAGACACAGGGAATATGTTGGGTTAGGTTTTCCAAGCCTTTGAAAATAACTCTTTTGATCTTTGATTGTTTTAATTCATATTTAAATGTTTAACTCATATTTTTTAACCTTCAATTTTGTATAGGAAAAAAAATCATCACTATCCTGCTTTTTCATGTTGACGTTCCAGAGGAAGGGTTTTGTTTTTTTTTTTACTGGTAGAAATGCATGTTTTTTGCTCTGAAATGATCAAATGATAGTTTTCTTTACATGAAAAAATTGAACTTAAATGGTATCATTTTTAATAGCTGGCACCTATTAAGAGAAATACTTTACTTTCATTATTTGATCTCTTTCCTAAAGCCAAAAGCAATAGATCAGTGGGTATGTGGGGAAGAGTAGTCACTTGAGCATTCTCCTGTGAAAACCTTTCCCGTTTGTCCCTAGTGTCTTGTGATATTTTCTTTGGGACCCAGTGAGCCTTTGCCCTGTGTCTCTTCCAGAAGGGAAACAAGAGGCTCTACCTTAAAGAACCAAACAGGAAAAAAAAAAAAAATGAATGGACATATCGCCCTGGACATACTCTGCAGATATTTCCAAAGTTAATTTCTCCCAGAGGAAGGGCAGTAAACAGGCTTTCACTTTGGAAGGTCAAAGTCTTATTTTTAGCCATTTAAAATGGGAATGTTAATAAGAACACAATTAGAGTAAACAGTCTACAGCCCATGTGAGAATCATCAAAGTTATGAACAAGAGGAGGCATTTAAGGGATAAACATAATTGCTGAAATTGTGTTGAAATGAAAAAAAGAAAAAGAGGTTAGCCTGGGAATCTGGTGAGGATTTTAAGCAGATCTTTGCTCCCTTTTTATTACCGCCAACACTCCTTCCCAGAGTGTCAGGCCAGCTTTGGTCTTCCTTTTGGGTCTAGAGTGGAGGGAGTTGGCACTTCAGAGACAACGTGGTGTCTCTGTACTTCCCCCTCCCATGTCCCATCTTGAGACTGTCTACTGGCCCAGCCACTGGCCCTCGGATTCCTCCTAGCTGGAGCCACGCCCACAAGCACTAGTGTGGGGCGGGGCATGGTCGGGGTAGGGTTGGGGGTTGGCATTTCCCTTGGGGGAAGCCACAGAGCCTTTAATGAAAGAGGTGCTGATAAGGCTTTCTCTATTTCTGTGGAAAACTAAAAAAAAAAAAAAAAAAAAAAAAAGAGAGAGAGACTGGTTAAACCTCAGGACACTATTTTTAAAACTTAAAAGCACTAGAAGAAGCACTATTGTAGAAAAAGATTTTAAGTTTCTGGTTTTGGAGATTGTCCAGGAAAACATTCAGTTCATCAACAGCTATTCACGGAAGCTTATTTTGTTTTAATGTTCAGTTTTCACATTTGTTATCATATGGCTGCACCAGGACATGGAGGGCACAAGGAACTTTTTATTCCACATGATTCGGATTCTTGTCTGAAGGCAGGGAGCCCCACCCAGTCTGTGCAGTCAAGGTAGTAGCCAGCTGGTAGAGACCATGGCCTCTGGAGTCAAATTGCTAGGTGCTGAGTCCTGCTTCTCTTGCTCACAAGCTAAGCTGAGGGTTATCTAACCTCCCTGTGCCTCAGTTTCTTCCTATGTAATAGGGGAGCAATAATAGTATCCCCCTCAGAGAGTTGCAGTGGAGTGTTGAGCAAAGTGTCTGACACATTGTAGCTCATGAGCTGGGAGTGAAGGAAGCTGAGAACAAGAGTGATTCTACTTTGCATTTAATGTGAGATGTGACTGAACTCTACAAAATTAAAGTGACTCATTAAAAGTGGGGCAGCAGCAATATATTTTATTCTACCCTAACATTTAGGTGTAAGAAGTTTCTTTCACGTCTCTAAACCACATTTAATCTGATCCAAGCCTTTGTCTCATTGTGTTGGCTGGAAATTCAACCTCAGTAGTTTTTGGATGTCTCAATTGCCAGATTGGGCAATGGTGCTGGTGGGTGGCGGGTGAGTCCTACAGTGGGAATATTTGGGGATGATTCTCCTGTCTTTAGTTCAGATGGATGTCTCCTCAAGCTCACATTTATCTTGGATAGGGACAGGCTCTGTTTCTTTCTTTTTTTTAAGCTTTATTGAGTTATGAATAAAATTGTAAATAAAACTGTACGTACTTAAAGTATACAAAATGAAGATTTGATATATGTATACATTGTAAAGGTTACCAAAACCAAGTAAAGAAACACATGCATCATCACACAGTTCCTTTTTTTTTTTTTTTTTGGTGTTGAGAAACCTTAAGATCTACCCTCTTAGCAAATTTCAAGTATATAATACAGTTTTACCGACTATAGTCACCATGCTGCACGTTAGCTTTTTAGAGCTCATTCATCTTACAACGGAAAGTTTGTACCCTTTGACCAATACTTTTTCATTTCCCCCCATGCCCAGCCTCTGGCAACCACCATTTTACTCTCCGTTTCTGAGTTTGCCTTTTTTTTCTAAGAGTCCACATATAAGTGATACCACACAGTTTTTTGTCTTTCTCTGCTGCTTTTGCTGCAAGCTGGAGGTGGGTCATTGTGAAGCTGGGTGCCTACACCCCTACTGGCCACTCTCCCTGCAAACACCTGCCGTCTTCTTTCTTTGTGGGACCTCTTTGTTATTGAACCCATAGATCTCAGTCCCTTTCCTTGTCTTGGGACTTCTCCCTCCAAGCAATCACCTGGTTTACTTTCTTCCCCTGTAGACTTAGCATAGTTCTCTAAATGAGTTTAGACTTTTAGGGGAAAAAAACCCAGAAAGATGCAAAGTCCTAATGCAACTTTTGCTTGGACCTTGCAACATGAACTTCGTTAAGAACAACACCTGGGTGGCGCAGTTGGTTAAGCCTCTGACCTCAGCACAGGTCATGATCTCACAGTTCAGGTCATGATCTCATAGTTTGTGGGTTTGAGCCCCGTATATCCTGGAATCTGATTCGGATTCTGTGTCTCCCTCTCTCTGCCCCTGCCCTGATCTCTCTCTCTCTTTCTCTCTCTCTCTCAATGATACATAAACACACACAAAAAGTTTAAGAAAAGAAGATGAAAACATAAAGACTTGGTGGGCATCTTAGAACAGGGAGGGAGAATTATAGGAAGAAGAAAACACATATTAATCTGAGGTTTTGGTTTCAACATTGGTTTCAGAGTGTGGACCATGGGAGTTAATTTTCTCCGGAGTCCCTCACACACTCCTTTCATATTTGCAAGGGCCTCTTCTCTGACACTCGTTGAAATCAACAAGTCATGTTAAATGGCTGTTGACACCGTTTTAATAATATCTGACCTACATTATAGCCCATGAATTTTCTTTCATTGGCAAATGCAGCATGATCCTTCCCACAGTGGAGATATCAAATGGTGGAAATACAATGCATAACTAGCACAGATATGAGTGACCCAAATAAACCCAAATAAAGGTAATTATATTTGGGCTGAATTTTGTTTAAAAATTTTTTTTCTTCTTTAAAATTTTTTTAAAAATCTAAGTTAGTAAACATATAGTGTAATAATGGTTTCAGGAGTAGAATTTAGTGATTCATCACTTATACATAAAACCCGGTGCTCATCCCAGGAAGTGCCCTCCTTAATGCCCATCACCCATTTAGCCCATTCCCTCACCTAGAACCCTCCGTTTGTTCTCTGTATTTAATAGTCTCTTATGGTTTGCTCTCTCTCTCTCTGTTTTTATATTATTTTTGCTTTGCTTTCCTTTTCCTATGTTTGTCTGTTTTGTTTCTTAAATTATACATATGAGTGAAATCATATTATATTTATCTTTCTCTGACTTATTTCACATTCTAGTCCCATCCATGTTGTTGCAAATGGCAAGATTTCATTCTTTTTGATTGCCAACTAATATTCCATTGTGTTTATATATAGCATCTTCTTTTTCCATTCATCTGTCAATGGACATTTGGGCTCTTTCCATAATTTGGCTATTGTTGAGAGTTCTGCTATAAACATTGGTGGTGCATGTGGCATGCATTTTTAGATCTTTTAAATAAATACCTAGCAGTTCAGTTGCTGGGTTGTAGGGTAGTTCTATTTTTAACTTTTTGAGGAACCTCCACACTGTTCTCCAGAGTGGCTGCACCAGTTTGCATTCCCACCAGCTGTGCAAAAGTGTTCCCTTTTCTTGCATCCTCATCAACACCTGTTGTTACCTGAGTTGTTAATTTTAGCCCTTCTGATTGGTATGAAGTGGTATCTCATTGTGGTTTTTGATTTGAATTTCCCAGGTGAAGAGTGATGTTGAGCATCTTTTCATGTGTTTGTTGGCCATCTGGTTGTCTTCTTTGGAAAAATGTCTGTTCATGTCTTTTGCCCATTTCTTCACTGGATTATTTGTTTTTTGGGTGTTGAGTTTGATAAATTCTTTATAGATTTTGTATACTAACCCTTTGTCTGGTATGTCATTTGTAAATATCTCTTCCCATCCCATCAGCTGCCTTTTAGTTTTGCTGATTGCTTCCTTTGTTGTGTACATGCTTTTTATTTTGATGAGGTCCCAATAGTTGATTTTTGCTTTTGTTTCCCTTGCCTCCAGAGACATGTGTAGTAAGAAATTGCTGCAGCTGAGGTCAAAGAGGTTATTGCCTGTTTTTTCCTATAAGATTTTGATGGTTTTCTGTCTTATATATAGGTCTTTCATCCATTTTGAGTTTATTTTTGTGTATGATGTAAGGAAGTGGTCCAAGGATATTCTTTTCTGCTTTGTCGAAGATTAATTGGCCATACATTTGTGAGTCCATTTCTGGGTTTTCTATTCTATTCCGTCGATCTCTCTGTCTGTTTTGTGCCTGTGAGAGCTTGCCTCAGGGCGGGATTGGGACAATTTGAACCTCCTCCCTCTCCTCGTTTCCTGATATGTAGGTTCACCTCACCATTCCCACAGATGAAGCTGTTTTCAAGGATGCTGACCTGAGAGAACAATGTGTTGATGAGCCTATCTGTTGTACCTTGTATGTGATTGAACCTGTTAAGCTCTATATAAACGTCTAAGATTCTAGTGGGCCCATGTGAAGATCTACTTGTCTTGAGGCTGCCTGAGATATGCCTCATCAGTTAGTTCGCTTGCTTATTAAAACCTGCCATTTTCCCCTCTAGAGTGGCCTGCATCTTTCTCTAATCTCTCCTTGCCCCCTATGTATGAGGCCAGTTTGCACCCTAACACATAGAATTAAATGTACTAGATTAAAAAAAAACCTGTTGGAGCGCCTGGGTAGCTCAGTCGGTTAAGCATCCGTCTTTGGCTCAGGTCGTGATCTCATGGCTTGTGAGTTCAAGCCCTGCATTGGGCTCTGTGTTGATAGCTCAGAGCCTGGAGCCTGCTTCAGATTCTGTGTCTCCCTCTCTCTCTGCTCCTCTCCTGCTGTTGCTCTGTCTGTCTGTCTCTCTCTCTCAAAAATAAACAAACATGAAAAAAAATACTGTGAACCAGACTTTGGTCATCAATGACCCTGGAATATTACTGTGACTTTCAAGGACTCCCTGACAACCTGTCACCACACCTTAGGTTCACTGGTTTCTTCCTCCTCTCTTTTTCTTACTATTTCTTCTGCTCCTATTTTGTTCTCTCTCTTCTTACTTGTCTTTCTGTCTCCCCATTTTCTCTGTCCCCTTCCTCGGTATTTTTCCTAATTTTCTATTCTAGAAAACTGTTATCTAGCCCCATTGGGGACAGCAGGACTAATGAGACTGTTAATTGCTGGTGCGAGATGTTTTCTTTCCTTTAACCTGAAGAGCTACTCTGTTTTCTCATTAAGAGAATTTCACGTATGTATGGTATGGTGTTCATATATTATTCTTTTCTTCTATCCCAGGTGTCCACACTAACTTAGGGAAGCAATGTAATCTCACTAAATATCATTCCTAGGGTTCTCATCAGAGAAAACGAGGTCTGTTGTGTCTGTATCAGAACAAGAATTTAGGTTGGCAAGCTGATACTCCCTTGGATCTTTTTAAGACCAAGCATTAGTACTGAGGTCAGAGTTTTAATTACAAAAAGTCCAAAGACTTTTGTTTCCATTAGGAGCCACACACAAAAGTGTTTTTTCCATTTTTGCAAAAGCATCTTTCTGAAGGTGGTTAGTGTCAGTTACCATTATTTCATGTGAAAAATACGTGTCTCAGCAAAGATCAGAGTCCAGAATCAAAAGAGTAAAGTCGTCCAAATAATTCAATTCAATTCAACAAGCCACAAAGATGGTAAAAATAGTTCCTATTCTCTTGAAAAAGATTCAGCAAATTATGGCCTGTGGGCCAAATAGGGCTTATTGCCTGTAAATAAAATTTTATTGGGACACAGCCATGCTCATTCATTTCCATATTGATGATGGCTGCTTTTGTGTGACAGTGGCAGGTGGAATAGGTCTGACTGTGGCTCAAAAAGCTTAAAATATTTACTCTCTGGCATTTCGCGGAAGGTGTTTACTAGCCCCCGCAACCGAAGCTGACATTTAGTGTGGACAGTGACCTGGACAGTGGGGGTCAAGGAGACGTAGACACCTTGTTGTATGTTCTGCTGGAAGGAGAAACAAAGCATACTGTGTTTCCACAATATTCTGTATACACTTTTTAAATATCACTTGCCACTGTGTAATTGCAGTTATTATTTTTAAGTAGCTGTCTCCCTTACTGTTAGACTGTGTTCTTTCAACCCTTACTGAGGATCTACTTTGTGTCAGGCATTGTTCTAGGCATGGAGGATATGGCGATAAACAACAATGAAATGTCTCTCTCTCTCTGCATGGATTTCACAGCTGAGATCCAAGGTTGCAAATCCAAATGTTTTCGGGGACCAGGCAGCCCAGGCTTAGCTTTTTTGGGCTGCTGTAACTTATTTCTCACAGTTCTGGAGCCTGGGAAGTCTAAGGTCATGGCCCCGGCAGATTGGGTGTCTGGGGAAGGCTGGCTTCCTCACTGACAGCCGCATTCTCACTGTCCTCACAGAGGGGCAAGAAAGCGCTCAGGTGTCTCTTTTATCAGGGCACTAATCCCATTCATGAGGGCTCCATCCTCATGACCTAATCACTTACCAAAGGCCCCACCTCTGAGTATTATCCCCTTAGGGCTTAGGATTTCAATATATAAATTTTGGGGGGGACAAACACTCAGAACACAGCACCAAGTATAAGATACAGACTTCCCTTCTTCAACTATTAAATGTGTAAAAATAGTTTTCACTTCCACCCAGTTTGTGCTGTTTTCTGATTTTCTTGAAACATGAGGTCGTCTTGGATTATGCTCACTTTTCCAATTTTGATAGAGGCGTATTTGAGAAACATTTCTCTCTTATGAGAAAAGCCACAGCATATGATGATGAATGGGGACTAACACTGAGCTTCAGTGTCAGAGAGGCTGATAGGACTGTGGCACACTGTAGATGAATACCTTCTTCTAAGGAAACACTAGCTACTCCACTCCAGGGCATGCCGTGTAGGAATGTTAAATATTTGTATAATTTTAAGTTTATTTATTTATTTTGAGAGAGAGAGAGAGAAATGCACAAGCAGGAGAGAGAATCCCAAGCAGGCTCTGTGCTGTTAGTTTAGAGCCTGATGCAGAGCTCAAAGCCATGAACCATGAGATCATGACTTGAGTCGAAATCAAGAGTTGGTCACTTAACTAACTGAGCCACCCAGGTGCCCCAAGGAATGTTAAATATTTTTGTTTTTAAAGGTTATTTATTTTGAGAGAGAGAGAGAGAGAGAGCAAGTGGGAGAGAGAGAGAGAGAGAGAGAGCAAGTGGGAGAGAGAGAGAGAGAGAGAGAAAGAATATCTCAAGTATGCTCCCCACATAAGGCTCAAGCCCGTGAACTGTGAGATTATGACCCGAGCTGAAATTAAGAGTACTCAACTACTGAACCACCTAGGTGCTCCTAGGAATGTTAAATATTCTTATTCTTCTCCTTCCTTCTCCTTGTCCTCCTCATCCTTATTCCTCTTTCTTCTTTTCTCCTCCTCCTCCCCCTCCTCTTTTTATGAGAAAGAGAGAAGGTGAATAGTTGATCTGGATTTTCTGTGAACTCTTAATCTTTAAATGTTGGCTCAACTAAAAAGACACCATGGAAACCAAACTTGATATATATGCTAGTGAAGTTTATGTCTGTGCTCTGTTTGAGAACCATGTAAGGTCCTTGGGAATAAGTTTCTTAGTTTAATAATAACAATATTCCCTATGAGTCCTTAGTTATGTTATTATTATTCCTATTTTACAGACAAAAATGAGGTTCAGATAGAAGTAACTTCTCTGAGCTTCTGAAAATCCCCCTCCCCCAACAGAACTGAAAATGCAGAACTTTTGTAAATATGTAAAGAGATAATATATAATAAAGTTTTTGGTAAACCAAAAAGCACTGGATGGATATTTGTTTATATAGTGATAAAAGAGAACCTCTACATTATCTAGTTTGGGGAAAGAGCTTCTCTTGTTTTCTTGGCAGAGATAGACATTGAAATGGACCTTTCCAGAAGGCTGGGACTTTGGAGGTGTGGAGAGACAGCAGAGGAAGCTGTCTGAGCAAAGGCCAGAGAATTATTTCCTGAACAGTTTCTGGGAGGCCCCTTGGAGAACTGGTGTTTGAGAAATGTTGGCCTAGAAATACATAGCTGTGGAGTTCATTTGAAAACAGAATATAATCCTGTGACTGAAACATGGTTGAGTCTACTGCATACATGGTAGAGAGGCAGGAACTTGCCAAATTGGAGAGGGCCTGAGGTCTAGAAAATGTGAACTTTATTCGGTAGGAAATGGGCATCATCAGAGGTTTGGGGCAGGAAAAGATATATTTGAGTTTAAGGAGGGGGGATAAACTCTTTCAACAGTGGCAGGCATGATGGATGGCTGGGGATGGACCAGAGGCTGGGAAGCCAGTTTATCCATCTAGGAAGACACTCAACATGTGCAAGTGAAGGGTAAGATTGGGAAAAGTTTTCCATAATTTGTCTTTTATCTTTGGTAAGGGTGGATTTTTATGTTGTTTGCACTTTAAGGAGAGTAATAAGGTGGTATCTGGACCTAAGCTTCGGATGTCTTTCTGAGAAATTAAAGGACTTTTGCATTACTGAGTTTGATCCTCTGTCACCAGCGCTTTATTTTGTTTTTTAATGTTTTTTTAAATTAAGTTTTTTGAGAGATGAGAGAGATAGTGCGAGCAGGGGAGGGTCAGAGAGAGAGGGAGACACAGAATCTGAATCAGGCTCCAGGCTCTGTGGGCACAGAGCCCGATGTGGGGATCCAACCCATGAACCGTGAGATCATGACCCGAGTCAAAGCCAGACGCTTAACCAACTGAACCACCCAGGCGCCCCTGTCACCAGCTCTTTAAAGGAGAAAAGTGAAAGCTCTGGACAGAATCATACACATTAGTTTTTGTTTAGAAAAATTAACCATGTGAAGAAAAATCCATATTGATAGTACCACTCGATGTGCCGATATTCTTGAATTCCAATGCACCAGATTTACGTGCTGGCTTTGCAAGGACATGCTGTTCTAGGCTGCTGGGGGGAAGCTCTTAAACTCCTCCCCCCTTTTTAGTAGCAATAATTAGTCTGTGCTTTGTCCACTTGCTTTGAATATTATCCAGTTTGCCCACTCCCCAGGCTTGTTTTCTTGTCACCATTTTTGAGTTGCTTAGGCAGGTGGTTTTAGTTGTATATGTTTTTCATGTTTCCTTTCCCCTGTAGAATCCTTTATCTAAGAGATTATAACTCAGCTGTTTCTGTTAAAAGCTGGTTTTCCAGGCCTGCTAGAGACAGGCTGTTGGATAAGAAGCAGTCGAGAGACTGCTTGTATGATCTGTTATTTCCATGTTAAGTCAGCATTCTGCATCCAGAGATGTTTAAAGAATGTGGTGTCTGATAAGTCTCTGCAAGTCTCTAATTCCGACTTTAGTTTGTAAATAGTCATCTCAGGAGAAAACTGGGGGAAAACTCCTGAGTGGAGTGAGTTTATGCAGATAGATTCAGATTAGCATTATTCATTAACCTCAGCAGTTTGTGCGGGCTAATAATCACTAACACACTGCACTTTGGAAGATTACTTATTAGGTGGTATAAATGTCCCTTCAAAGACGTTCTTGCTATTTCGTTTAAAAGGCAATGAATCAGCCCTGGACATCTGCCATCTATAATTTCTATCTGGAGGAACTGCTCTTCTATATAGTATATTAGATTTTAGTGCTAGGGAAATTTCATCATCAAGTAACATCATGTTTCTCGACTGAGGGAAAGAATTGAGGAGACCAGTGTCAGCAGTGATGATAAAATTCACATATTATTTTTGGACACATTGTTTTAAATTTATTTTTAAAGTATCAAGTAAATACATATTTAGATTAGCAAATATATACCATGTGGCACATTATTTTAAAACACCCAAATTTTAAGATATGGAGTGTGACAGTTTAAATTATAGAGATAGATTTGTTTCATCATAGCTGAGTCACCTGTTAGATGTGACTTGGGTAAATTATTCAACCTCTGTGAACCTCAATTTCCTTATGCAAAATGAGGATAATAACAGCAACTTTATTGAGTGTTTTTGATGATTATATGTATAGTGCTTAGAAAGCACTTAGCAAAGTGCATGCCACTGGGTAGGCCTTTAATAAATGGTAGTTATAATAATTGTTGAATCAGATTCTTCTAGGAATTAATCTATTCCTTGTTTTTAAGTTTGGTGTATAATTTTTAAATAAATTCTTTCATACATGATTTTGTAGGGTTTGCAACAAGAAGGAATAGCTTACAATTTAAATTCTATTATTGCTTAACTGTGTGATCATGGGAAGGTCATTCATTCATCCATGCATTCATCCACTCCTGCATTTATTCAATGTGATTTGGTGCCATTATGTGCCAGGTTCTAGGCATTGGGAATAAAAAGGGTGAAGAAGAAGAAAACAAGGCCTTTATCTCTAGGATGCTTGCATTCATTTATTTATTTTTAAAGATTTATATATTTTTGAGGGAGAGAGAGCACAAGTGGGGAAGGGGCAGAGAGAGAGGTGGACAGAAGATCTATCAGCTCTGTGCTGACTGCAGCGAGCTATATACAGGGCTCGAACTCATGGACCATGAGGTCATGATCTGAGCTGAAGTCTGATGCTCAACCAACCAAGCCATCCAGGTGCCCCGGATGCTTACATTCTAATAAGACATATTAGACAACCAAAAATATAACAAAATAAAAAAATAAAATATCTTGGGATTATTTAGAAGTAAATAATTATAAAGGAAGTACATATAGGCCATTTACTGTTACAAAGAAACCGTGTTGTGCAAAGAAAGTAAACACAGGCCATTGTGCTGGGGGTAATTGGGAGCTCCAGCACTGGATAGCATGGCCAGGTCTGAGAAGATCTATTTCATTTAGGACCTAAAGCACAAAGCAGCCACGCATGCAGGGATCCAGGAGGAGAGTACCATGGACAGAACCGGAAGTGTAAGCCTTCGACTGGGAACAATCTTGGTTTGGCCGAGGGGCTGAAAGAGACCTAATGTGGCTGGGGTGCAGTGAGCAAAGGGAGAGTGGCAGGGGCCAGTTGAGAAGGCCACATACACCATGACGAAGAGTTCGGATACCATTTTAAGTCATGGGGAGTCATTGGACAATTGTAATCAGGAGAAAGCTGTGTTCTGGATTTTCATTATTTAATCTTCTGGGGAATGTGCTTCTTACATATAAAAGGCAGGCCGATCATGGTAGTTACCTGAGAGGATGCCAGAGTAGTAAACGAGATATTGCAAACAAAGCACTTGACCCTGGCACGTATCACCACATCATAAAGAGCAGCGATTGTTATTTTTGTGTAATCGATGTTATTTTTATTTCAGCTGCTTTGGACGGAATCATGTTCCTCCAGAAGTCATGTGTTACTGTATTTAGAGTTAACGACTCTACGAAGTAATTAAGGTTAAATGAGGTTCCAAAGAGCAGGGCTCTAATCTGAGGGCTGGTACTCTTGTAAGAAGAAAGTGACCTTTATTTGTGGTGGGTTTGGATGGGGTAATCATCTATTCTTACTTGGTTTTCTAGGTGAGGAGCAGCAGGCATTTGGGGAGACACAATGGCCGGGGACAGAGGTACTGTTCACGGGCATGAAACAGGAGCAACATTTATTTTAGCTAATACTCTGAGCACATGAACTAAGCAGTTATGACTTCTAGGTGCATTAGTTCTGGAGCTGTGGTTTACGAGTCTGGCTGCACATAATAATGGCTGGGAGAAGTTTTAAAAGGACGTATTTCTGGCTTCTACCACCAGAGAGTTTGGTTCAGTAAGTAGTTCAAGGACGGAGTACTTTGACAAAATACCTCAAATGCTCTGCCAAATGTAGACTGTACTGGTTTTAGCATATGTGACCTTTTTAAAATTATGCCATAAATTATGTTCGAATACATGACTTTTATGTATTTATTAAAATTTAAAAAATGTTTATTTAGTTTTGAGGGAGAGAGAGAGAGAGAGACAGAGGGCAAGTGGCATAGGAGCAGAGAGAGAGGGAGACACAATCTGAAGCAGCCTCCAGGTTTTAAGTTGTCCGCACAGAGCCCAGTGGGGGGCTTGAACCCACGAACCGTGAGATCATGACCTGAGCCAAAGTCGGACGCTTAACCCACTGAGCCACCCAGGCGTCCCCATCAGACTTTTATTTAAAGAGAACATCTGGCCCTAGGAGAGTCTGATTATTTAAACTTAAGAGTTTATGGGTTTTACATAGGAATCAATTTAAAATCTGAATAGTCTTATAATTATTGAATAAATTTGTAATTAAAAACTTTCCCACAAATAAAACTCCAGCCCAGATGACTTCATGAGTTTATTCCAGAAAATACTAAGAAATAATGTCAATCTGACATAAACTTTCACAAAAAAGGAAAGAATACTCTTTTTTTCATGAAGCCAGCATAACAATAGTACATCTTGACAAGAATATTACAAAAAAGAGATATTATTGGCCAGTGTCCATCATTGTGCAAAAAAGTTAGCATCCTGGGTCAGAATCTGTCATCCTTACAAAGGGCTGCTGGCAAGGCTGGTCCTTCGTTGGCATCTGGAAACTTGGATTTCAGGAGTATTGCCATCATTCCCTAACTGGTAAGAGTGACTCCCTGGGCCTTAACTGTCTGTACATGGTTTATGCTAAATGTCTGTTTTCCTTCTGGAAATCTAGAGTCTGAGCCTATACTGGGAAGCCTAGGTGACCAGCCTCCAATAAAAACCCTGGGCACTGAGTCTTGAATGGGTTTCTCTGACAGAAAACACGTTATGTGTGTTGTCACAATTCCATGCTGGAGAACTCCAGCATGTCCTGTCTGACTCTGCTTGGAGAAGACTCTTGGAAGCTTGCTCCTGATTTCCTTCACACTTCGCTCCTTGTGCCTTTTCTCTTTGCTGAATTTGCTTTGTATCCTTCTGCTGTAATAATTCAGTATGACTAAATGCTAAGTCCTGTGAGTCCTTCTTTATGACTCAAATCCTGCTCTCAGGGACTGCCAATAGATTCATGTACTGCACTTGTTAACCAACTCAGTAAGTCTTTGAAAAGTAATAAAAGGTATAAGGATTATTTGCACATGACATGATCATGTGTATAGCATTGAAAAATGAGTTTAGCAAGGTTGCTAAAATTTTCAAATTGACCATGTTTCTATATCACAGCAATAGAGTGTAAGAAAATACAAAAGTATTAAGTCCCCTAGTGTAAATCCGATAAATGTGTAAGAACTCTTCACAGTAAAATATAAAGTATTATTGAGAGAAGTTGAAGACCTAAATATTTTGATGATGTTCCATACTCATGGATTAGAAGATTCAATAAAATAAATAGGAAAACTCCAAACTGATTTAGAGATTCAATGGAATATCAATTGAAATTCATTTTTTTAGTGAAATGTATCAAGCCAATTTTAAATTTTATGTGGAGGGGCATCTGGATGGCTCAATCAGTTAAGCATCTGACTCTTGGTTTCGGCTCAGGTCATGATCTCATGGTTTTGTGGGTTCAAGTCCCATGCTGGGCTCTGCACTGGCAGCAGGGAACTACCTTAGGATTCTCTCTCTCCCTCTCTTTTTCTTTCACAAGGTAAGTAAATAAATTGTAAGTAAATAAATAAAATTTATATGGAAATGCAAAGAATCAGGAATAGCCAAGACTCTTTTGAAGAACAAGATAGGAGGACTCATTGAATTCAGTAGCTGTCATAGATAAAAGTAAATATATAAAATATATTTATGTAGGAAATGTAAATTTTTAGATAAATAAAATATTTTACATATTTTTATACATGTATATTTTTATTAATGACAACAATTTCATTATAGTGCAGCAGGAAAAGAACAGTCTTCTTAATTGATGTGCTGAGTCAACTGTTTATCCATATGGAAGACAATATCTTGTATGTCACAAACATTCATTCCCAACCAGGTGTAGGCAAAAATGAAAAAAGCAGAAACAATAAGCAATGAAACTTCTAGACAAGGCCTATTCTGTGATGATAGAGATATTCTCTAACTGTGCTGTCCAGTACAGTGGTCACCAGGCCCATGGGTTGACCCTTTGCTGCTCATGTGAACAGGAAACTGATTTTTTATTTCTTAAAAATTTTAGTTTATATAAATTTAAATTTAAATAGCCACAGGAAGCTAGTGACTACAGTAATGTATAGTGGAGTTCTTGAGTATATTATAGGAGACTATCTTTAAAACTCTGAGATAAGGAAAGATTTCTTAAGCAGGACAGCAAAATTAGCAACAAAGAAGGAAAATATAATAAGTTAAACTACATTAAAATTAATAATTTTTCTTCATCAAAAGATACCATTAAGAGCATGAAAAATTAAGGCACAGGGTGAGAAAAGGTATTTTCAGTACAGAAAATTGACAGTCCTGTTCAGAATGTATAAAGAATCCCTATAAAATAGAGTAACTTAGGAAGGGAGCTAACACGAGAAAGATTTGCAAGAGACTCGCACGAGCACTTTAAAAAGAGGATCTACAAATGACATGGTCATGATTAGTAATAAGAGGAATGCAAATTTAAAACCATGAGATAATAGTACTCTCTCATGAGAATATTAAAATTCAAAACACTTTAAATATACCAAGAGTTGTTGATGATTTAGAGCAACAGGAATTCTTACATACTGCTGATAGGCATGTCGGTTCAACCACTTTGAAAAACAGTTTGGTTGAAGGTATGTATACCTCATAACTCAGTATTTTCCTCACAGAAACACAAGTAGAGGTATTCTACATGACATTCCTAAGAATGTTTCTAGTATTATTATAGTCCAAAGGAAGAAAAAACCCAAATAACCATCAAGGGTAGAATGAATGTGTGAATTAGGATGGTTTATAGAATGGAGCATTTTTAAAAGATGTTTTAAAAGGTTTCATTTAAATCCCAGTTAGTTAACATAAGGTATAATAATATTAATTCTTATTATTATTGGGAGAGAGAGAATGCATGTGTGAGAGCATGTGCATGCATGCAAAGGAGGGGCGGAGGGAGAGGAAAGAAAGAATCTTAAGCAGGTTCCACACTCAGTGTGGAGCTCGATGCAGGGCTCAATCTCATGACCGGGATCATGACCTGAGCTGAAATCAAGAGTAAGACCCTTAAAAAACTGAGCCACCCAGGCCCCCCAACATATAGTGTAATATTAGTTTCAGGTGTACCGTCTACTATTTCAACAATTCCATACAAGACTCGGAGCTCATCATAAGTGCACTCCCTAATCCCCATCAACTATTTCACCCATCCCCACCCCAACACCTCTTCTGGTAACCATCAATTTGTTCTCTATAGTTAAGAATCATTTGCTTGGTTTGCCTCTCATTCTCTACTTTTTCCCTTTGCTTTCTTCCCCTTTGTTTGTTTTGTTTCTTAAATTTCACATATGAGTGAAGTCATATAATATTTGTCTTTCTCTGAGTGACTTATTTTGCTTACCATGAAACTCTCTAGCTCCATGCATGTCCTTACAAATGACAAGATTTCATTTTTCATGGCTGAGTAATATTCATGGCTGAGTGTGTGTGTGTGTGTGTATCAGTCATCAGTCGATGGATGCTTGGGCTGTTTCCATAATTTGGCTATTGTTGATAATGCTCCTATAAACATCAGGGTGCATGGATCCCTTTGAATTAGTGTTTTTTGTATTCTTTGGGTAAATACCTAGTAGTAAAATTACTGGATTATAGGGTAGTTCTATTTTTAACTTTTTGAGGAAACTTCATACTCTTCTCCAGAGTGGCTGCACCAGTTTGCACTCCTACTAACAGTTCAAGAGGGTTCTCCCTTACCCACATTCTCACTAGAGTGGAATTTTTTTTTATAAGAATGAAAATGAATGAATTATAGCCACACAAACATGGGTTTATCCTACAAGATTGAGCCAAAGAAGGCAGGCAAAGAGAATATATAATGTCTTTTTCCACTTAAAATTTAAAAAACAGGCAAAACTGAACTATGGGTTTAGATGTCAGGATAGCAGTTGTCTTGGTTGAACAGTGCAAAGTGGTAATTGGAAAAGAGCACAAAGGAAACTTCTAGGGGGATAATAAATTTTGTTGACCTGGTTATGGTTACATGGGTATGTTTGCTTTATCATAATACCTTGAGCTAGGTACTTATGTTTTGTTCACTTTTCTGAATATGTGTTTTACCTCCATAAAAATGAAAATTAATGAAAAGAACAAGTTAGAAAATAAAGTAGCTTTGAATAGCTCAGCGTCACTCATCATCAGGGAAACACAAATCAAAACCACACTGAGATACCACCTCACGCCAGTCAGAGTGGCTAAAATGAACAAATCAAGAGACTATAGATGCTGGCGAGGTTGTGGAGAGACGGGCACCCTCCTACACTGTTGGTGGGAATGTAAACTGGTGCAGCTGCTCTGGAAAACAGTGTGGA
>NC_043709.1:43672243-43694153 GCF_006229205.1 Suricata suricatta | reverse complement strand
TGCTGATGCATAGGAGCACATGTACCCCAATGTTCATAGCAGCACTGTCAACAATAGCCAAATCATGGAAAGAGCCTAAATGTCCATCAACTGATGAATGGATCAAGAAGATGTGGTTGATCTATACAATACAATACTACATGGCAATGAGGAAGAATGAAATCTGGCCATTTGTAGGAAAGTGGATGGACCTCGAGGGTGTCATGCTAAGCGAAATAAGTCAGGTGGAGAAGAACAGATACTGTACATTTTCACTCATAGATCTAACAGGAGAAACCTAACAGGGGACCATGGGAAAGGGAATGGGGGGTGGAAAGAATTAGGGAGAAGGGAGGGAGGCAAATCATGAGAGACTCTTGAATACCAAAAACAAACTGGGGCTGAAGAGGGAGAGGGAAGGGGGAAAGGGAGTGATGGTTATGGACGGGGGCACCTGTGGGGAAGATCACTGGGTGTTATATCGAAACCAACTTGACAATAAACTATAAATAAAAAAAAGAAATAGACTAAATAAAGAGATTAAGATAGTTCATCTCAAATGTTTAAGAAACACATATTCGTTTTAGAAATAAGAAGCAATATTGTCTTTGCATTAATGGCAGTGTCCATGTCCACATTAGGTCCAGGGTTTGGCTGATGTGCAGGACCCACAAGTGGGCTAGCTCAGCCAGGCAGAAGAGAACAGGGCTGGGTTTCACACAGCGAGCACTGTGAGGCCAGCCGGCAGGTGGGAGGGAGCTGGTATCTGGGAGGCCTGGCCGTGGTCTGCAGACAGATGTCCTGGCTGGTGGGTTACGGCTCTCAAACTGGCAGCAGGCAGACCGTGAGTGTCCAAGCAGGCAGGTGGTCAGTACAGGGGGCACTTACAGCAGGTGTTTTGACCAGGCCATCCAAATAGGGCTCATGGACTGGCCTCCACATCATGAGAGGAATGAGAAGAGAAAGATGGGATTCAAACCCCAGAAGAACAGGGTACAAGGCAGGAAATTAGTCAGCAACTCACTCCCCATGAAAATGGGGTATGATGTGGAAGTTTGGTCATAAGAGTCTCAGAGTCTCGACCTATTTTGAGTCTACAGGTGGGAGTTAAATATTTGCAGCTTGGAGGATAAAGGAAGGAATCAAGCTGGTATACAATTTAAAGTACATAGGAAAGAATTGTAGAAACATAAAATGTTAGAACCAGAGCAGACTTTAACACCCATCTAATTCAACTCCTTCATTTTATAGGAAAGGAGACTAATATTATTGAATGTCACCCGTGAAATGCCTTTTACAAGAGAATCTGTTTCATCCCTGCAACCAGTTCATGAATTAAATAGTATTGTCTTTATTTTACAGACGAGTCAGAAAAGTAATGCCCTCTGCATCATACAGCACTGTTGGTGTGTTTCCACTTCATCAAATACCAAGTTATGGCAGAGTTGGGTCTGAGAATCAGTCTTCTTGACTTCTAGTTTATTCTATTTCCAGTATGACAGAAATGACTGTAATTTTATTTAAATGGATTGACTGAAAAGGAGATCTAAAATTTTAATACTTCTATCTCACTTGAGCTGAGAACATGGGTTGAGTGACAATTTACACTGGAAACCTTGGTTTCCTGCATTTGAGAGTTGTTGAAAATCTGATTTGTGCCCAAATGGCTCGAACACAGAGGGATGCTTGAGTAGATCAAATTGTATCTTTGGGTTCCAGTTGAATTTTCCTATGTACAGCCCTAGTTCAGGAAAATCAGAGCACGTCAACTAAAAAAAAAGAGGTGGAGGGAATAAAATCAAACAGGAAACTTTTAGCCAACTGTTCTGAAGCTCTTTTTGGATGAGAGATGAGCTGATGGACTGGGGAGAGGCTAATGACACCCTTGCAGCCTGCTATCACAGACCTATTAGCCCTGCAGCAGGAGCGGAGAAGACAATGGAAGCACTGTGTTGGGATTGAGGAGCAGAAATTTCCAAAGCCACCTGAAAAGCGAAATAATTATAGAGAGTCACCTGAAATTCAGCCAGAAACATAGCATGGACAAGTCACTTAACACCTTTATTCATCCTGTCTGAATTGCAGATAAAAGCTTTTTATCTACCTACCTTATGGAGACATAAGAATACATGTAATTTTTGTTATAAGTTTCTTCCAACTGTTTCACAAAGAATCCTATCTAAAGACAATGTTACTGTTTCTTTCTGCTTTGTATCTAGGGAGATTTTGAAAGATGCTACAAATGGATTAGGTGGGTCAGGGATAATAGGGTCTTCCTCCTCCAGAAGCTTGAAATCTGAAGATGGCAGACCATTTTCTCCCCCAGCACCTACATGTAGAATGCAGATGAATACATATCAATATATTATATATAAAATCTAGAGATGACATTGAGTTGCATTAGTCATATGAGATTTTCTTGTTCTCTTTCTATATCATTTTGTATGATTTCCCCTTTTTCCTTTCCCCCTATCTCCCTTTCTGCCTCCCTCCCTCCCTCTGTCCCTTCTTTTTAGGTCTCTGTTGACTGAGATGGAAAGTGAAAATTTTCATCATGAAAGTGTTCTTTTTCTGTGTGATGCCAGATACCCAAATATTCTTAAACATCTGGAGATTTGGAAGAGTCTACTTAGTGTATTATGGAAAAAACATGCAGACATTCCATTTCAATCCAGTTTTGGAACAGGTCTTATAAACAAAATTCCCCAGGGTTAAGAAAATATGGTTTCCTCAGTTCAGATTTTATTTTCTCATGTAGTAAAAAGATATTTATATCCAGAAAAATATGCATGGCTAAGACATGAAAAAGAGGGTATACGTACAGGTCTGATGATAAAACCTACTGATACCCAGACTAGGATCTGGAGATAAGGTGAAGTGGTCAAAACTGTAGTTATTATTCACCATATGGAAACATGGGTTCCAATTTAGGTATGTTTTTTAAATTTTCAAGAAAATTCAGGAATCTCCATTTTTAATATATAGTGTCCTTTAAAAAAAATATTGGCCAGGAAGTAAAAATCTTTGAAACACTCTTTAGGGCAAACACACATGTCTGTGGGTCAGATTCTGTTCACAGGTACTAGTCTACAGTCTTTGAGGTTAGATCTTGGGGAAAAATTTGTATTTTAATTTACATGAAATAAGAAATCACTGAATAGTTTTAATAATTAGGCAGAGAAAGACAGATACCATATGTTTGCACTCATAGGTCTAACAGAGAAACCTAACAGAAGACCATGGGGAGGGAAGGGGGAAAGAGAGTTGGGGAGAGCGAGGGACACAAATCACTAGAGACCATTGAATACTGAAAACCAACCGATGACTGAAGGGGGTGGGGGGAAGGGGGTGATGGTCACGGTGGCGGGCACTTGTGGGGAGAAGCACTGGGTGTTACATGGAAACCAATTTGAAAAGAAACTACTAAAAAATAATTAGGCAGCAATATAATCTAATTTCCCAAAGGCACCTCCTGGCCACTGTGTGGAGAGTGGCTTCTAGGTGGGCAGGGGTGGAAGAAAGTCATAGCCATGGTCCAAGTGAAAGGATGATGGACCTTGGTATGTGGTGGAGCCCATGAAGTAGAAGAATATGAGTTATCAAAAGGAGTTGGCAGAATCAAGGATATCACACAGTTTTGGGGATAAAACAATTGAGTGGACAGTGGGGCCATCTACTGAGATGTTGAAGGTGTAAAGGACTAAGTTCCAGGTAGACTCAGAATTCAATTTTGAATGAGTTTTTTCCTATAATGTCTTACCTTGAGTGCTTGTTCCTTTATTATGTCTTCTAAAATTGACAGCATTTCTGTTTGACTCTATCATCAATATTGTCATTTTTACTTTTTGGTGGTTTCCCTTCAATTGTCTATTATACATTTTTAACATCCCTTTGATCCAAATGTACTTGGGAGAATATTTTAAAATATCTAATCGGTTTTGGCTTTGTTATTGACTTCTTTTATTGCATGGTGGTTAAAAAATGGAGTCTGTACAAATTCTACTTTTATAAATTAATTGAGGTTTTCTTTGTAGCTAAAGTAAAATTGGTTCTCTGGGGAAAAGTACCTATTTTATCTCAATTTCATTCTACTGAGTCTTTAACATCTCAGAAAGCCAATCAGTTTCTTACCCAGATTTACTTCAAAAAGAATTATTGTTCTATCTAAAATAATGGTTGATTTGCTCTGCCGGTAAAATAGCTAATGCAAAATTAATCTCACGAGAAGGTGAGGTCAGACCATTTTTCACGTATGAGTTTTCAAGTGAACACAGTGAGTACATGTGGCCATAGCACTTATGTTAGATCCGACTTGGACAAAAGGCGATTTTAGTTTGGACCTTTGTCCAGAAGAGTTGACCTCTCCCAAGGAGATTAAGCAACTGCAAGCTAGAGTATTACAGAGTGTCCCCAGGACACCGACTCTGTTCCGATCCCTTGCTCAACCTGCTGGCTCCAGGGACACGCTGCTCTTTCCATCACAGATGCTTCTTTCTCAAGTGGGTACTTCACTTTGATTCCCTCAGATGCTCTCTCCGCTTCCTTTTGCAAACACTTATTTCCGTGAGTTCTTCGGTGGCATCCATGAAGTACTGAATCTCATGCACATGTATTTCTTGGAACTTCTTTTTTGAGTGAAATATTTTGCAGCTGCTCTGCTCTAGAGCTAGTTTTATGCCTGCCACTTTTCCTAGCGGCTTTGAGCCTCTCTCCTGTCCTTGCCAGTAAGTGGCCACACAGAGAAGACTCCTGCCTGACTCCTAGTTCTCATTGCATTCCCCTAATGTGTTTTTCAGTTTTCTTCTTTCCCACCTGAAACTACTTGGGAGAGTATAACGTGTTTATTTCCCAAGCATAGGTAATATTTGTGTACCTGTTATTATAAAATATTCAACAATAAACTTGTTTGTTTATGTGACATTATTTATGTTGACTTCAATTTATGCACGTTTATATTCTCTTTGTGAATAGTTGACCTCAATTTCCAGTAGAAAGAAAATATTGATAAGAATCCCCTGAGGGGCACCTGGGTGGCTCAGCCAGTTGAGTGAGCAGGATGACTCTTGGTTTTGGCTCAGGTCACGATCTCACAGTTTTGTGAGTTTGAGTCATCTTGGATTCTTTCTCTCCTTCTCTCTCTGCCCCTTCCCTACTTGTGCTGTCTCTGTCTCTCTCAAATAAATGAATAAGAATAAACAAAAACAACAAAAAGGGTGCTGTAAAGTGCATGATAGCCAATAGCTTACGGAGGAAGAGATTTTTCTCTTAAGTAATTACAAAACATCACCAAAGTGAAGGTTGTGCTAAAGGTGAGGCAAGGTCAAGAATTAAATTCAAATTCATTCCCAAATGCTAGCCAGTATTTTTAGTGTACACTGAAAATAAAGTAGTCTATACCAGTAACTAAGTAGGCTTGAATACATTATTATAGGAAAAAAATTATATGGGCTTTAAGCACCAGCTCAGGAGGAGAGCGGCCTAGGCTAGCTTTCTCACTCTCCGGTCCCCATTTCGTTGCAGCTTGCTTCTGAAAGAAGCAATCAACAGTGGTTTATGATGCTCAGACATTTCTATGATGCGCGCTGACTGAAAATCATTGATGTTTCTGCTTTAACTAGATTTAGCTACTTTGAGTTGAAAGCACTGCGCTGCCTGAAATCCCATTTTACTAAACCCTCCAGTGAGTAAAACCACTGGGTCCTTCAGGAAAATTCCATTGCACAGAGGAAATAGTTAATTACAGCTACAATCAGCTCCAAAGCTCTACCTTCAAGGTACAGGAGCTCTGCCTGATCCAGCTGGCCTTTATACCCAGCCTATGTGGTGCCATTCAAGGGCTACCAGGTGGCTTAGCCTCTTTTGATTGTTTCCTGGGATTCTAGGATTTCTGTGTCCCCACAAAATGCTTTCCGAACAAGGCCATGAATCTTCCAGACATCTCCTTTCTTTTCCATTCCTGGGATCCCAGGTTTGTCCCACTGGCCCTCTTCCCCTAACCCCTTTAGCAAAAGAGCTAATTCTTAAAAAATAGATTTAAACCAGCCCCACACTCCATTATTTGTCCAACTGGCCCCTGTGCACAGAATATGTTACCTTGGGAACTGAGACAAATTGTAGGCTTATGGATTATAAAGATTTTTTTTACCTTAATGAAAATTTAATTTGTTATGAATGGTTCATCATAACATATGCCAAGAAGAGCGTGCCAGAAATAACAATCTGAAGGAACACACGGGATCTAATGCTTCCATACTTTTCCAAGAGTAAGAGAGATCATTGAAACAACACATGTCAGATGCTATTACTGTCATATTGTTGAGGCCATCTGTTAAAAACCAAGATCAGGACCTGCTGTGTTCATTGAATTTGCAGTTCTGGAAAGGACAATGTCAAATGAAATTAAGTTGATTCTGTTAAGAGGAGTGTACCTGAGGGACTAAAAAAATTTTTTTTTTCAGTAAGATAAGCCTATGTTATTTGCATAGATGTTCATACAAACATAGCAGCCTTTTATAAAAAAGAGCACTCAAATGGGGAGGTTGGGGAGAGGGGAAAATGGGTGATGGTCATTGAGGAGGGCATTTGTTGGGATGAGCACTGGGTGTTGTATGTAAACAATGAACCATGGGAATCTAACCCCCAAAACCAAGAGCACACTGTACACACTGTGTGTTAGCCAATTTGACAAATTATATTTTAAAAATAATAAAAATTAAAAAATAAAAAATAAAAAAACCAAAAAAGCACTACAATTTGCATCACTACGTTAGTTATTTAGTTTTTGAAACACAAAATTGCAACAATAATTTGTTTATTTAGATAGCTATTTAAATGTGTGCATGTAAAAAGGCAAACTATGGATACGTACCTGATAAAGTTGTCACTTAGAAGACTTAGGGGCTTTTAGAATAAATCAAGGATAACTATAAAAGAATATCTGATGGTTTATAAGTGAAAGAAATGTGCTATTTCTTTGATATTATGATGAGGCTTGAAAAGCTGAATTTAAGAATGGTTTTTAAAGAGATGCTTACTCACTTTTTTTAGCCACTCTTGCTTTCATATTGAAATATCAAGCTGGTTTTATTAAACAATAACTATGTGGGCTGCCCAGTCACTTAGAATGTTTCTTTGGGCAGTATTTCAAGTGCCCCTGCTAACATTCTATTTGTCTGCATTCTATGCTTTTTTCCCCATTCTTTCCCAATGCATCTTCCCCTCATGCAAATATTGAAAGAGTAAAAATTCTCTTTGTTACTCTATTTCTTAACTCTGATAAGTCTTTGTGGCTGAAGTTCTTTAGTAAAAGCATATTTGCCTAATGCACTGGTTCTTAATCAGTGGCTAATGCATTAGGCAAGTCATGGACAGTCCCTTGATCCTCATCCAGAATATGTTTGGAGTGCATTTAATGATCACTGATGTCCTTTCCATTTCTAGAAGTCCCGGATCCTAGGGAAAGTGAAGTCCTGTATATGTCTATAAAAGATATAACATGCTCTATTGAAATTTTATTGGAGAAGATGATGTAGAGTTAATGATATGTAGCAAAATTGCCAAGAAAATCTAAGAAGGGACAATAATGTTTGACATAAATCTTAACCCACTGAAGATGAGGACATACTTTCTGAATGGTTCTCTACATTTTGTTTGTTTTTTACCCCCATCCTATTCCACGTTTCACCCAAAATTCATATCTATCATTTATCCACCCATTCATTCATTCATCAAGTTTCTTATGAGGTCATTCAATGGCTTAGATGCATAAGGCTTTTCTCACTGATTTTCCGTGGGTGAAAATCAAGGCTGTTCCTATGTTATAACAGGGCCAGGACACTGTTCTAGTTTTCCCTTGCGTGACAGTGGGGTGTGAGGGGGAAAGGAAGTGAGCAGAGGACAAAAATTAAATGGATGAGGACCCAGGTGATTAGAACTATCGGGCAAATGCCACAGGGGTGGCTGTGGGGATGAGATGAGGAGGTTCACTTTAAGAGTTTTGGGTGGGGTTTAGTTGCTGAATTCCTACCATTTATCATTCTCTTTCTGGGGCACCTGGGTGGCTCAGTTGGTTAAGTACTGGCTTCGGCTCAGGTCATGATCTCACGGTTTGGTTCGTTGGTTCAAGCCCCGAGTTGGGCTCTGTGCTGCCAGCTCATAGCCTGGAGCCTGCTTCGGATTCCATGTTTCCCTCCCTCTCTGACTCTCCCCTGCTCACGCTGTCTCTCAAAAATAAATAAAATAAACATGAAAAAATAAAAATAATATTCTCTTTCCTAGGTCTTCCGAAAGAGGGAGCACAGACACTAAGAACTATATTTAGTAAAAAATAAGGCCTGAGTAGTTGCCTGATGGTGGTCTTGCCTAACACAGCCAAGAGCACACGACTTAGGTATGGAAACCTAAGAGCAGATTTTCTAGTTCTCTCTCACCTGATGGCTGACCTGCAAGGGCAGACCCTTGTGACCACGCAGACACAGACTGAGAATTAAAGTCTCCGATTTCGCTGTAAAGATCCTGTCCACTTGTGAAACTGATCCAGGGTTTGTAAGTCTCAGCTCTGACTAATTTCTGGTAGCATTAGATCGCTTAGTTGGTCCCAGGGGAATGGTGTGGGGAAGTGGAATTTAGCTAGTAAAGGAATGGACAGTAGTGGATGCTTAGGCAAAAGCTATCCCTGTGGGCAGAGCAGAAATACAAGGAGAGAGGAGCAGTAATGCCCCTCATTCTCAGAAATTCATATATCATTAATAAACATGATAATTTGGTCAATTGCTTAGCTTCTTGGTTCTCCCTACAACTCTCAAGGGAACCTGTTGCCTACTGTTCCAGACCATTTTTAGTCCTATTTTAATGAGATTACACTTGTTTGCAAATGAATATTGGGGTCAGAATGCTTTATGCTTTGTGTTTTATGTTTCTAATAAAGAGAAATTTGCTTATGTGCTTGATTGAAATTTCCTCTGAATCAATTTTATTCTAGTGTCTTTATGAGATACTGCCTCATTACGACTTGTCATAGATTGAGAGAGGTTCCCTGACATACTGGAAGACTTAACTGGATTTTACGTATGTTTGATTAAATTCAACAAAAGATTATTGTCTATTATATACTAGGCCCTGTAGCGTGCACAAAATGAATTTCCTTGCTCTTGAGAATCTTACAGTTTGGTTCTAAAATGTTAATACTGTACTTAACTGATTCTAAGATATGCATTTTAACATTTCTAAAATCAGGATTCTTCTTATTCTGGTTGATGGCATGACCTAATGTAATAGGTGATCTTTAAAATTTCTTCATAGTAAATAAAATTCTGTGTCTTGTAGTTAATGTCTTCAGAGTCAAGAAGATATGGTAGCATGAGAAATTTGGGCAAGCTTACCTGCCATACCCCTACCTGGTAAACGAATGCTGTGTGTGATTGTGGATTAGGAAATAGGAGCCTGTAGTTTGGCCAGTTGATTTCAATTTCTACTTGCCACCTGCCTCTCAGTGTGTGAACATCGCACCAGTTGAAAGTGATTCTAGGATTTAAAGTTACATCATTGTCTTACAAGATGCAGACCAATTAACCTCATTTGGCATTCAGTAGTGGTAGCACTTGCAACTCTGAAGGGAACATTGGGTTTCCCAGACTTCCTGAAAGATAACATGGAGGAACTCAAAAACACGGCACCTTTCTGAGACATTTTCAGAGGTAAATCTGACTACATGTGAGTATTTTCCCCATCATAACTAAAAAGCCATGTAAGATGTACCTTCACTTTATGCAACAAGAGAGGATATGGAATTTTGGCATTGGTATCAGAATTGGAGGATGTCTAAATTATTTCCAAGCATTTGTGCATTTGGAAAACATATTGAATGCCTATTATGTGCAAGATGCCCGCCTTGTCTGGGACAGTTTAATAGCAAGAAGGATAGCAATACGAATTTTGCCTTCAAGGTCTTTGTTATATAATATAGCAAAGCATATATGTATATTTAAATGACAAAATGTTTATAATCATTGATATTATTAAATGAGTTAATATTTTTAAATGTGTTTAAAACAGTGTCTAGGACATTAAAAGTGCTACATGAAAGTATTTGTTAAAAGAAAGACACAAGGAAAGGAAGCACAAATTACTTATAATACTTATGTATTATAAGTGACCTAAGAATGATAATGAAAAATGCTTTGGAAATTCAAATAGAGAGATGGTCCAATGAGGGGTGATCACAGAGTCAAGGGAATTTTTGAGCTAAGTTTGTAAAGAACAGTAGGATTCTAGGAGAGAGAGGGAGAGGGAGAGAGAGAGAGAGAGATGAGAAAGCACCCTAAATACAAAAGGTGCCAGAAGAAAAGTCCATGCATGCTAGCTTGTCTTTGTACACTAGAGCCTGTTTATTTGCTGATGGGATTCAAAACATAAGCAGACAGAGGGATTAATGTTAGATAAGAAAAGTGACCTCTGTTCCTCCGAGGCATGACGAAAGGAAGGAGGAATAGGAACAGATGCAGTCGAATCACTTCTGAGGGTGATCACCTCTGCAATCCTTAGCAGCTCAGGTGAAAGAGTAGAAAAGTACTGTAGAATCTCTACAAGGTTGAACTGTTTTGGAAGCTGCAGCTCAATAGGTAAGTGAGGTCAGGGTCAGAGTCCAAGGAGAGGAAGGAAATGGAGTGGTCAGGAATTGCTGGGCTTGAAGAAGTTGATCATTAAATTTGGTGGGATATCTAAATATTTTAGTCTTAAAATGCATGTTCTGTAGGAGAATGAGCATTTGATAGATAAAAAGAAGGAGTCAATATTTTTAGGGAAGAGACATGCCTTGAAATTAGGTAGGTATCAATTTAGCATTCTGGATTAGCAGATGAACTTTGGAGTCAGGCAAGCCTGAGTCAAATCCAAGCTATTAGAGCTGACACCTGGGGAAGCATAACTTTGCTACGCCTTGATTTCCTCACCTGTAAAATGGAAATAATAATACTACCTGGTTGCTACATGATTTAAATGCTATGGTGTTTTTCTCCCACTTCACAGATCTCTCATCCTTAGTTCTTTTACTATTTTTTCTAGTCTTCCTGGGATTTTAACATTAGAGGGTCTTAGTGAGAGCTCAGACCTTTTCTGCTTTATTTTCCCTCCTCTCCTCTTCTCCCCCCACTCTGCCCTCCCTATCAGTAAGTCTCATGGCTTTAAATACCATGTATATGCTGATGAGTCCTGAATTTTTATCTTGAATCCAGAACTTCCTATCAAACTTCAGACCCATATATCCACTGGCTTATTAGACATCTCCGTTCAGAGGGCTAATCTACATTCCTAACTCAACATGTCCAAAACTGAAATCTTGAACTTCCTCTTCAAACTTGCCCCCTACATCCCACTAAGGGCAGCTTGATCCATTGCCAAGGTCACACCCTCCCAAGTCATCCTTGTTTCTCTGAGATCCGCACATTGTGTCTGCCTACAAAGAATATTCTGAATCCAGCCACTTGCCACCACTTCTGCTGCTACCATCTTGATCTGAGTTCACCTCCTCCACTATTTCTAGCATTGCTTTCTACAGTCTTTTCTCAACACCACTTGAACTTGCTAGCGAGATCTTTAAAAATGTAAGGTCATATAACTCTTCTAACACTGTTGAATGGATTCCATTTCTCTCAAAAAATTAAAGTTTTTACAAAGGCCTGCAGGGCTGTACACAATCTGCACTTTGTTGCCTCTCTGGCCTCATCCCCAATTGTTCTCTTCCTTTTCACCTGCTACAGTCTGTCCTGCCTCCTTGTTCCTTGAATGGGCCATTTAAGCTCTTGCTCTACAATTTTTGTGGTAACATTTTGTGCTAACAGTTTTTTCTGCATAGAACATTCCTCCTTCAAGTATTTTCTTAGAGAACTTGCCTTTAAGCCTTTTTTTCACATTTTACTTTCTCAACAAAGCCTGTGCTACCCCCAACTTTTAACAATGTGCCATGTTCTGGCCCTGCTATGGTACTCCTAATCTCTTCATCCTGTTTTACTTTTTATCATCACCCCCTTAAATACTATGTAATTTACTTATTGTGTTTTTTTATTGCCATCTCTCTATGCGATAAAAACTTCCTTATGAGCAGGGTCTTTATCTGCTGACATCACTAATGTATACTAAGAACCTAGCATGGCACTGGACAAGTGGTGGGTACTCAATACATAATTGTTGAGTGAATAAAATAATGAATAAAGGTATGGGTGACTATAAAGCACTTCCTATATGCTGGGCATTAGACTAAGTAGTCCATTAGTGTTACCTGTTAGTGTTGTTGTTATTTTCTAGTTGGGGGAAAGGAATGGATGAAGAATACATTCTAGAAAAGTTTGGAGAAAAGGAGTAACAATAGAGAAGAAGATTGTTAGGTTGACATAGGCTGACACGTGGATTATGACCTTAAAAGAAACCCTAGTAGGCGATTGGTTTCTCTGTAAGAGCTCTCTGGCAAAAGGGACCTTTGAGAGAGCATAGTTAGAAAATAATTTACCCAGGGATAATTAGTACTAGCAGGAATGAATCTTTTCTCACCCTGACTCACCCAATGGAGACTACTTTTAAGTAATTATCTTGGTTAAGTTTTATTAATCTTTTGGCACTGAACGCAGTGGTGCTCTTTATTGGAAGACCCTGTTCACCACTGAATTTTTAAAGCTCTTGGGGGAGCATTTGAATGAGAATAGAATTTGATAGTAGGATTGATTTAGGAATGGTGGTTCACATTTTCCTTACTTTTTCTTTTTTCTTTCTTTTTTTTTTTTTGTATCTTGAATGTTTGGGTAATTAGTAAACAAGAGAGACTTGCAAAATTTTAGTTCAGAGAATATGGGATTTTCTGATTACTTTGAGTGAGTTTTTAATGCCTTTGAATTTTGATGCTTCACTCTTATACTGCCCATTGATTTAAATATTGAAATGGCTTAATTACTTTGGTTGACCTGGGAATTTTAAGTTTGACTCAGGGATAAAGGTAGACTTTTTTTTCTTAAATTAACTTTTTATACCTCTGACATAATTCATATTCATCATACATAATGTTGGAAATGCAGAAAAGTTTCAAAGAAAAAAATGAGATATTACCCCATCACCATAGATAACCACAGATTAGTGTACTGGGCATATTCGATCTTGAGTCATTTGGAAATCTGGATATATTTCTCCTGGAATTTGTTAATCAGATATCCAAACCACATCACTGTCTACAAGACAGTGATTCTGAACTCTTTCTTGCATTATGGACATTTATGAGAATCTGAGAAAAGCTATAAATTTCCTTTTCCCAAATCTCCATACAGTCATGCACACAAATTTTGTATATTATCAGAGGTATTGCAGACAATCTGAATCATATAATAGTCTATGGATTCTAGGTTAAAATCTTTAATATAAAGTACAAGCCCTCTTTAAAAATTTTTAAAATCTGATAAATCATGAAAAATAAAATGCTTTCCTATAATGCTCATACTTGTTCAAAGGTCACTATGATGAATATCTGTTACTTTTATCTGCTTAGCACCCATTTTTATTTCTCTCTTCTAGTAACACTGCCCAATCACCATGTTACAAAGATGGGCATATGATCCAGGTCACAGCAAGAAGAATATCTAACTTTAGAATAGTGAATTAAAATTAAACAGACTGACATTTTACCAAATATTTAACAATCTATGCATCTGAATGTTTCTTTTCCTCTGTAATCACTTTAGATTTCATTTCAGTTATATTGTCACAGTTTGAAATATTTTTGTTTCTCTTCTGGAATTGCCTTTAAAGCAAATTTATGAGCTATCTAAGCAAGTCACATTATCAAAACTTTTGTCTGAATGTTACAGAAATCTCCATTCAAATGATTTGAGCAAAAAGGGAATTTATTTGTGCATAAAACTGGAAAGTTTAGCGGGGAGCTCTATCTTCAAACACAGGTCCTCAGAGAAACTTGAATAGTGTCATCAGGATCCTGTTTGTCAACTTGTCTCTAGGCCCTGCCTCTTTGTGTTGGCCCCGTTCTCAGAAGGGCTTTTCTTGCGTTGTGACAAAAGTGACTGTAGCATCCTTTCAGGCTAAAATCCTTCAGAAGCAGGGAGCACCATTTCTGGTGGCTCCCAGAGAGATCATGAGATGCAAGACTGTATGCTCACAGTGAGACCATCTCCGAGGCCAAGGTAATGCCACATGATGTCTGCTCTAGTTCTGGGGCATGTGCTTCCCCACGGAGTCTTTGTTTCACCCAGTGTGTCTGAACTAGGAGTGGGGGAGGAGGTTACGAGTGGATGCAAGGGACTGTTGTTGGAAGAAGGGTGAAAGGATACCAACAATACTCATTCTACAGTCAGTATGATTCTTTTAAAGTCACAACTTATGTGTGACTCAAAATACCTGCCTTAGTCACCAGACATGATCCTAAATAATTTCCGACAACAATAAAAATAATAATTTGCTAGCATCAGAGGTGTTCAGAAGAATGTGTTTCAGATTGTAATATCCATTCCCAAGAAGGCACATGTCATGCCTGGGGAACTACAGTTTATTCAGAGGAGGTATCTTCTAATTTAAAACAGAAGGAATAGTGGGGTGCCTTGGTGGCTCAGTTGGTTAAGCTTATGACCCTTGGTTTAATCTCAGGTCATGGTCTCACTGTTTGAATCCCACATCGGGCTCCGAGCTAACAGAGTGGAGCCTGCTTGGTATTCTCTCTTCCCTCTCTCTCTCTGCCCCTACCCCACTCACGTGCTTTCTCTCTCTCTCTCTCTCTCTCTCTCTCTCTCTCTCTCTCTCTCTCTCTCTCTCATTCTCTCAAAATAAATAAACTTAAAACAAATAATAAAAAACAGAAAGAATAAGCAGTAAGACAAGTAAGTCATAGAATGGTGGGTAAGCAAGTATTGACTTTTAGCCTGCATTCTTAAAAGCCATCTCTAAAAAAAAAAAAATTATGAAATTCTCAGGGAGTGTCTGCAACACTGAATTATAGACAAAATGCCAACTTAGTAAATGTATTAAGTTTTGAAAAATGTAGTGAAATATGAATTCTTGCGAGTGTTCTTGTGGGCTCAGAAAATTATATGCAATCTGGGTTACTGGTTATGTTGTATGTGATCAAGCTTATTGTGGGATTTACACATTTTCCAGTTGGCTTATTTTTGTCTGTTGATCTAGCAGTTTTCGAGATGAACATGTTAAAATATTCACCTACAATTGTTGATTTAGCTATTTATCTCTTCTAATTTTTCAGTAAGAATATGTACATTTTGAGACTACATGCATATATCTATTCATGACTGACATACTATTCCTTTACCGATATATGATGTTCCTCTTTTCCCTAATGAAGTTTTTCACCATAAAAGTCATTTTACCCTGGCTTTCTTATTTTCCTGGTATATTTTTTCCATTCCATTATTATCAACACTTTTGTATATATTTTTTATTGGGCCCCCTGGCTCTTACTATTCATCCTGGGATTGTTTGTCTTTTGATTGATAAGTTTGATCCATTTATATTAATTGTAATTACTTTTGTTAAGATTTATTTCTGTCATCTTATTTTTTGTTTTCAATTTACTCTTGTTCCTGTTCATTTATTTTTCTCCTTTTATATACTCAATTATGCAAAGGAAAATTTTTTTCTATTTTGAAAGCTATACATTTTATTTTTATTCTTGTGGTGTTTATCCCCAACTTAGTAAGATTTACACTTGTGCTTATTTTTTTCATCAAACATAAAACACATTGATATCTGTTTTTTCACTGAACAAGACAAGAAATTTAGCAACTTTAAATTTCTGTCATTTCTATCTGATATCATCCCTCAAACTGTATTACCATATTATTATTGTTTAGAATTTTAGGTATAGATTTTTCTGCATATACATTTCTGGTTATTGCTTATAACAGTAAATTAAGTTTTGCCTCATCCTCACTTGTCACACCTTGTTTTTTTCTTTGAGATTTATTCCTTATTATGTTATAGTATAGCAAGCAAGACTTCTTTTTAAGTCTTTGCCTGACAATTTTTTGTAACCTCATAAGTCTGTCTTTATCTCATCATTACATTTAGGTGATAGTTTAGCTGGATATAAAAATCTCAGATTCAAAACTCATTTTCTTCAACATTCTGATGATTTTTATGAAAATATCTTCATGTATTAATGCTGTTGATAAATTTGATATCCATTTGATTCTTCTTATTGTAAGTTATCTGCTTTTTCACTCTATAAAGATTAGAAAATTTTAGGAAAATTTTAGTATGACTTCACTAGGTAAGTTTTAAAAACCCATATCTGTTTGACACTATTTTTCCATTTCCTGTCACTTTTGTTAGTTTTTCTTTTTCTTTTTTTAAACTATAGTTAGTTTAGATCTAGTATTGTTTAATATATTTTAGTATGGTGTTTCTTTTGAAATGTGTACTCTCCTCAGATTTTTTCCAATATTTTTCTGTATGTATCTTTTATTCTTTTATGGTTACTAGCTGCTTTGACTTGTAATGTAGACATGGGGGGATGGGCATAAGCCCAGCTCCTGGTTTGCACTCTTTTAGGTACTTTTAAGATTTCAATGCATGGGTAGCAACTCTGCTGTTATAATCTGGGTTCTGCCCATTCCAATGTTCTTTGCTCCAGGTGTCATCTTTTTAATGTAATTTCCTAGCCTCAGGAGTGGGGAGGGGAAGAAGAAGAGAGAATATTCAGTGGTCAGCCCTTCTGTTAGGTCTCATTGCTTTAGGTTCTTTATTCAGCTTTGTTCCAGTGCTTCCCTGACATTATTTCTTTAACCTCTTTATCTGCATTACCATAGTGAAATACTCATCAATATTCTCCCAGGGCAATATAGAGGAGAGAAAACGAATTAATAAAAAGTTATCCTAATCTACTTCAATCTGTGGTCTGAAGCCTCTCTGTCTCTGGCACTCTCCTCTTTCTTACTGCGGGGCCTGGCCACCATGGCTCTGAAATCGATCAACAGCCACATTTCTCCTGGGAGAGAGAGATGAGGTTTGGGGAGTCAGAGCCATCAGCACCTATTTGTCCTGAACGTCTTGCTACTTTGTTGAAAACTGGAAATCATTGTTGTAGTGAATTTTTGCTACATTTATTTCATATTGTCATTACAATAAAACAAACTATGGCAATAACATGTTTTCAATATTTATTCTTTTGCATTCTATATCTCTCAATATTTCAGTGGAATATCTCCATCAATAGCTGGAAGGTTATACATTTAAAACATTTCTTAATAATGAACAACTAGATTTCTGAAAGACTTTATCCATTAGATATTTCAACAGACAAAAATGTTAAGTCACAGTGATAGCTGTGACTTGGAGTTCCATTCATTCATTTCTTCATTGCCTAACAAACATGTCAAACACCTGTCATGTGTGAAGCTATGTACTGAGTTAAGAGAAGAACACAAAGAAAGTGATTCTTTTGCCTGGAGATCTTACTTGACTAAGTAAGATTACTGGAACACTCATAAAATAATTTTAATTCAGAACAGTCTATAATAATTCACACTTCCTCCTTTGTAATCTACTGTCACATCTTCTTTATAATTCCTATTTGCTACTTTTTACATATTGTTTTCCCCCTCTTAGAGTATATGTTCCTTAGAATGTATGTCTCTTTTAATTCTCTTATTTTTTAAAAAATCGCTTGTGGAGAGAACACTTAACATGAGGTCTATCCTCTTAACAAGCTTAAATGTACGTATAGTGTTGTTAACTGTAAGCATAATGCTATACAACGATGTTTATTGAAAATTTTACCATTGATTAACAATCTCCTATTTCCTTCTCTCCCTGGCCCCTGGTAACTACCATTCAATTTTATGATTATATGAGTTTAATAATTTTTAAATACATCATATGAGTGAATAATGCAGTAACTGTTCTTCTGTGATCGGCTTATTTTGCTTAGCATAATGATTTCAAAGTTCATCTATGTTGTTGCATATTGAAGGATTTCTTTCATTAAAAATTTTTTAATGATATGTTATTTATTTTTGAGAGAGTGCAACTGGGGATGGGCAGAGAGATGGGGACAGAGGATATGAAGCAGGCTTTTTGCTAGAAGAGTGAGCCTGATGTGGGGCTTGAACTCATGAACTATGAGATCATGACTTGAGCTGAAGTCGGAAGCTGAACTGACTGAGCCACCCGGACATCCTGGATTTACTTCATTTTTAAGGCTGAATAGTATTCCATTGTAGGTATATGTAGCATTTTCATTATCCATTCATCTGTGGCTTGACACTTAGGTTGTTTCCATGTCTTGTTGTTGTGAGTAGTGCTGTAGTAAACATTAGGGTGCTAATATCTCTTTGAGATCCTGGCCTCACTTTGTTTTGATAAATACCCAGAAGTGAGACTACTGGATCAAATGATAGTTCTATTTTTAGCATTTTGAGGAACCTCCATTCTGTTATTACAAGGCAGCTACACCATTTTTCATTCCCATCAACAATGTAACTCTCAATTTTTTAAAATCACATCTTAGGTGCTAAACATACTGTGCTCTTACAGGTATTACAGAAGATTAAAGAGCATTTCTGGGTTGCCAGGAATAATGAAAATGCTATTTGAAGTGGGTTACTCCTTAGCTTTAATTCAAACCCTCTTTCCTTAGCTGTACTTACAAACTTTTCTTGATCATCTTGAAACACCTTTTCCCTGTCAGCAGAAATTTCTCAAGAATATATCAACTCCAAGGGGAGAGCTATATCATTTTGTCATCTTTGTTTTTTGGATCCAACTTGTTTTCCATTGAAAAAGTAAAACTTTCACCTGATATAGCTGAGAAAACCTTGTTGTGTGGGCTGCCTTTAACAGTTCAGCGTTACCTTGGCTAGGCTGCTGCCAACACCCACGGACCCCGTCATTGCTATTCTCAGCAGTGCATGCCCCACTTTTATTTAAATAGCATAAAGGTTGGAGCCACAAAAGAGAACAATGTCCAATTTGGCATTTGAAATAAGTATTATAAACATAGGCTGTAGAGATTCTAGGGAGGAGCAAAGTTGGTGGTCCTTGATCAGAGAGGAGATTAGAACCACAGGATACGTGAATGTTAGAAGGTACTTTGGAGGTCACTAGATCTCCTGCCACCCTCACCTTAGAGATGAGGAAACTGAAGTATAGCGTGGTGAAGTCACTTAATTAAAATAGCGCTAGACCTGTAATTAGAACTCAGGCTTTCTTATTCCCATGACAATATTCTTCCTATCATATTCAATTGTGCCTCCTGGGCATTTCAGACTTGGAAGTCAATGATAGCACACTGGGAGGTTATTTTTCTATATATCTGGCTGGATTTTGTAGCTAGAAAAAATTTAGTTGATGACATGGAGAAATTCGCTAAGGCCTGTTCTTTCTATACTTGGTGTGATAGTTAATTTTGTGTTAACTTTTCTGGGTCTAATGCCAGATATGTAGTCAAATATTTTCATTGATGTTTCCGTGAAGATGTTTTGGATGATATTAATATGTAAATCACTGGACTTTGAACTGATTTCCAGGCACAAAATGGGTGGGCCTCGTCTAATCAGTTGAAGGCCAAAATAGAACAAAAAGACTGACTTCCCTCAAGCAAGAATAAATTCTGCCAGCAGATGGCCTGTGGACTTGAATGTCATTATTGGATACTCATGTGTCTCGCTAGCTCCTCACATGGTCTCAGGTAATGGCCCACCCTTTAATGGAGAGAGAGGGACATATATATTTATGGAATATGGATATGTATCCTTTTGGTCTGTTACTCTGGAGAACTCTACTACACAAAACAAGTAAGACACTTGTTTTTCTAATCCAAAATTTGGGCCCTAAATATTTGTACCTAGAGTGTCTTGTCTGATGTTTGGGGTCATCATGTGCTATTGTTTTTCTCTCTTATGCTCTATAAACATCAAGATGCTTCTTTTTTATTTTGCTACTAAAATGAAACCCTTAAAAACCATGCTCTTCTTTCCTCCTTGGTAATGAAGATCATTTCCTGATGGAATCCTGATGTGTCTTCATCAAATTCTGAGACCAGTGCTGCTGGCTCTTTTTAACTGGTGAGGCAAGTTTTTGGATCTGGTGCCAGAGAAGACATGAACACAAGCACACAGCAACTCAGTTTTCATTCTTTTTATGAAAAACTGTAGTAATTCTCTTATCCAGTCCTTCATTCTACTTTTCCCAGATACTCCTCCATCCTCTTCATCCTGTTTCTTTGTATTGGTTAGGACAGTTTCAGACATGGGTGATAGTAACCCAACTTAAGCTTTCATAAGTCAAAAGATAATTTTAGGGGTACCTGGGTGGCTCAGTTGGCTGAGTGTCCAACTCTTGACTGTGGCTTAGGTCATGGAGTTCCCATGGTCATAGAACTGAGCCCTGCATTGGGCTCTGTGCTGAGCTTGGAGCCTGCTTAAGATTCTCTCTTCCTTTCCTCCTCTCCTCCACTTGGATCCTCTTTCTCTCTAAAGTAAAAAAAAAAAAAAGCAAATAAAATTCTCTCTTTTTTTCCCCACCTAACAAAAAAGTCTGAAGGGAGTTCTAGAGTAGAATTCAGAGCATCAAATATTATCACCAAGACCCATTTTCTCCCCATCTCTCTTCTTGGCTTTCCTGTGTTTTGGTATCATTTTTTGGACTAGCTCATACTTAGTATGAGCAAGATACAATAGTATCCTTAGTATTGGCAAGATCCAGTAGTAGTTCCTTGCTCACATTCTGTTCATTAAAGTCATGGGAGAAGAGAGAGCACTTCCCAAGAGCCCTATGAAAAGTCCTGGGCCTGTCTCTCATTGGCCAGTGAGGTCAATAAGGGTCAATGAATATGCTGATTAGCTTACTCCTGGATCACATGCCTATCTTCATGTTTAAGTTAAGGTTGACCTCAATCAACCCCCACAGACAAAGACCAAGGAAGAAGCAGTTTTCTCAAAGAGAAAGGGAGAATGGATGCCTGGTAAACAAAAGTAATAGAACACATTACATCATGCTTGTCAAGTTTGGGCAGTCTGACTGTCTGGCAGGTGGGCAAAGAGCAGTGGATAGAAAAATGAAGGAACTCAGTCTTGAATAGTTCAACTTCTTAAATCTTTAATAATTTTATTTTGCTTGGCTTTATTGAAGTATAACTGACAAAGTTGAAATATATTTAAATTGTGCAGCGTGATGATTTGGTATACATGTACATTATATCTATACAAACATTGTATATATGTATACACTGTGCGCACACACACTGTAGTTGTGGATTATTGATCTCTGGATATAGTAAAAGACTAAGCAAGAGGGTTTTTTTTTTCAATATTTTGGAAACAAATTAGCATTTCTTGGAAGGTTTTAAAGTTTTAGAATGGAGATTTAGAATATAGTCTCTCCTTACCATAAATGTCAACTTATCATTGACTACTTTATTGTCAGCTCCTGGGTCTTCTTTTTTATTCTGTTCTGTGGTTTGCCATAGTATTTAGAGGGAAATAGTGGAGAGTATGCCCCATGAGGAAAAGGGTTTAGTCCTTCTGCTCAGTGTTACATATCCAGTGCCTAGAAGAGTCCTGGGCTTATGATAGGCACTCAAAAATATTTGCAAAATACATGGTTAAATAAACTACATGTATTAATTTATATCTGGCCTCACCATGGATTGGTAAAATATCATGATAATTCTGCTTTGTTTACTATGCTTTTTGTGATTAAATTTTTTATCTGACTTTTAAAAACTTAAACTTTTTGGCACAAAAACAGACACATAGACCATTGGAATAGAATAGAGAACTACACACTCAATGCAATCCCCATCAAAATTGCACCAACATTCTTCTCAAAGCTAGAACAAACTATCCTCAAATTCATATGGAACCGCAAAAAACCCCTAATAGCCAAAGTAATATTGAAGAAGAAAACCAAAAGTGGAGGCATCGCAATCCCA
>NC_043709.1:43653761-43672143 GCF_006229205.1 Suricata suricatta | reverse complement strand
CACACACACACACACACACACACACACACACAATGGAGTATTACATGGCAATGAGGAAGAATGAAATCTGGCCATTTGTAGCAAAGTGGATGGGCCTTGAGGGTGTCATGCTAAGTGAAATAAGTCAGGCAGAGAAGGACAGATACCATATGTTTGCACTCATAGGTCTAACAGGAGAACAGGAGAAACCTAATGGAGGACCATGGGGAGGGGAAGGGGGAAAGAGAGTTGGGGAGAGAGAGGGATGCAAACCTGAGAGACTATTGAATACTGAAAAGGAACCGGGGATTGAAGGGGGAGGGAGAAAAGAGGTGGTGGTAATGGAGGAGGGCCCTCTGGGGAAGAGCACTGGGTGTTATATGGAAACCAATTTGACAATAAACTGTTTAGAAAAAAAAATTAAAGTTTTGGGGGCACCTGGGTGGCTCAGTCAGTTGAGTGTCAGTTGAACATCTGACTCCTAATTTCGGCTCAGTCACGATCCCAGGGTTGTGGGATAGAGCCCTGTGTCAGACTCAAGAAAATCTGATTAATATCAGCTGTACCTCATCACTCTTTTATTAGCGTGCAGAAGTTTTTATGGTATCTGACAAAGTAACTTAATGGTTTTATGTAGATATAGACCCAAACATGGTTTCCTAGGTTAATATTTATGTAGACTCAAATACAGCCAAACAAATATTTCAGTAGGAAAGCCCACATCACCATATTGTAAGATCAACATTGAAATCCTGAGTTCTGGCTCAAGATGTCAATTTAAAGACTGTTTACGTTTTCTGAGAAACATTCAGCTCCTATCATTTTTAGTTTGGTGTTGGTCCTAATGTTAATACCAATGATAGATTTCTAACTAGATATGATCTGAAGATACACATCAGAAATCCCAAAGAAATATCTGGATGTACAGATATTCCTGTAGATAGCGAAAATGTGAATTTTATATTTACTACTTTTTTTATAACCTTACTCGTTTAGATATACTAAAGATTAATTAAATAACCCAGTGGCTAGATCTCTGCACAGTCCTTATGAAATCACTTTGTAGTTAGACTCTGAGGTTTAAAAACTCTATATCACGTACATACTGTAGATCCTTTGGCAGGTTGCTTAATCTCCTAGTCCCTAGATCCGTAATATAGGGATGATAATAATCCCTCCCTCAGGAGGAAAATGCACAATTCCTTTTTTTTAATTAAAAAAAATTTTTTTTTTGAAAGAGAGAGACCAAGTGCAAGTGGGGGAGGGTCAGAGAGAGAAGGCGACACAGAATCTGAAGCAGGCTCCAACCTGTGCTGTCAGCACAGAGCCCGATGCTGGGCTTGAACTCACAAATTGTGAGATCAGACACTGAACTGACTGAGCCACCCAGGCACCCCTGGAAAAAGGCACAATTCCTAATAATAGTAATTACTCAAATGCTATTTAATACTACACTTCCTTTTACTTCTCCTCTGATTACTACCATTATTATTCCTTAGTCTCTCCTTGGTTGATCACTAAAATGAATAGTCTTATTTCTAGTCTTTTCTCATAATGCTAGGTAGGACTCTGAATATTTACCACAAAACAAATAACTTGTCTGATTCAATATTTGATTGTAACAGTTAATAAATGTTTATGATGAAGTCAGCAATGTATAGCGTGAGAGAAACTCCATGGGTCCAACTGAATCCCCATTGTGTATTGTCCTAGTTATTTATCGTCTCTGGATATCCTTTCTACCTTTTCTGTGGCAGCAGATAAATAAATGAAGATTTCTGGAAATTGCTGCCTTCTAGTTCCTTTGGGATCAGGTGAAGAAGAGTCCCCTTGAAATGGAAACGAATTCTCTTTCTTTGGGCTGTACTTACCTCTCCAAGATACACTGCAGTCATGACCCATCATTCCACCAGATTGCAAGACTTGTTTCCACTTATTGAAACATTGGTTATGTCATTCACGTCCTTACAAACATGATAGGGTTGTATCGTCTGGGAATTGATGACAGCTCAGTCCCTAACAAGATTCTTCATTCTTTCCTCTGAATAGCCATGATTCATTTTGGCTGCTGAATTCATCATAAGGTACATACATTCTGGGCCTTCTGGATGCAAATAAGCTACATGGGATGTATCCACATTCAGAAGTAAATGAAGGGTAAAGTCGTATGCCAGTGTGACTGCAGTCTAACTAATTTGAATCTATTTGCCCTCTATCATTTCTGTGTCAGTGTAGCCATACCACAGTGGATTCTGTGGAGCTGATTGAATCATAGCATCTAGAAGCTTAATAAGCTGCTAAAATGTAAATACTGACCTGGGGAATTTTTTGCATGGCTACTGAAGGCAGAGTTCAGTGTCCATGATTACACTGTGCAGCTTTACTCAAACAGCCAATAAATGTTTACAAATGCATTTGATCTACTCAGTTTGCCTGCTCACAATATAGGTGGGGAAATTATATTTCGATAACAACTTTACTCTTTTAGGGCAAATGGCATGGAGGGAATGAAGCAACAGATGCAGGATGAGCATCTGTTTTAAGAGTGGTTGATACACAATCCTCAAAGTATTCTGTTTGGTGATTACAGTATCATCTTTGTGAACAAGGAGCTTTCTGCCAATAAGTCTTGCAAATAGTTTTGGTTCTGGAAGAAAATCAAGAGGAGAGTGGAGGAAAGAGAATATAAATGCTCTGTGCTATGAATGCTGGATCTTTCCATCTGAAATCTGTAAATACAATATAGATTTTTCTGGCATTGAGTTAGATTTGGCAGATCCTTCATTCCATTGATCTTGACGGTAATAATATTTATCATAGTGAAATCCTTTAGTAGAAGCAAAAATACTTCTGACTGAAGAGACATTCCAATTATTCTTGTCCCTTTGTTATTGTGCTATTATCGTTTTGTTTCTTTTGTCTGACTGTTTTGGTGAAGAGAGAACAGACTGAGAAAAATGTGAAATTTGAAATGGTACAGGGGTGAGTACCCTAGAAAATGATAAATGCATATGTAATTTTTTACTTTGAATTAGAGGCAAAGTTCATTTCCAAACTAAAAACATAATTAGTTATAACGACAGCCTATTTTGTTTAGATCATTTTAAATTTCAAAATGTGTTGCTAAATGCACAGATTTATTCTTTTCATCTTTCTCCTGTGTGAATCATTGCTTGAAGCAAGGAGTTCCATGATGGAGGAGAGGGAATCTTTATAAAGTGATAATCAGTTAGAATGACCACGCTGAAAGTATAGACTTGGTACAAATTATGCTTTTCCTTACCCTTGGGTAATTTAGGTATCTGGGCATGCTTAACCCCATCCCAGGTACCAGACAATTTGGAGTTCCCTTCTCCACCCAGATAATAGCAAGGCTTTGAGTAAGGCATTAGGAGAGGGACTGAATGATGTGCTTAAACTCACAGTCACCTCAAAGGAAATTTCTCTAGAGTGAGATTGGTTCAGTTATCTAGGAACTTCCTCAAATGCGGTAGAAGGGTTTGACTCCAGGGACCCAGAGAAATGCCAGTAATTTGATGGGTCCATTAAGTACTCAAATAACTTGACTGTCTTAGATCAGCCAGACCTGATAGGCCTGAGTATACTGGGCCATCTACATTCACCATTCCAGCCTAATACTAACCCTAACCTAAATTTGATTATGTCATTAAATTCCAATTTTGTACTTAAAAAAAAGTTTTATTTATTTTTGAGAGAGAGCGAGCACATGCATGTGCATGCTGGGGAGGGCTAGAGAGAGAGAGAGAGAGAGAATCCCTCCCTCTGCACTGAGAGTACAGAGTCTGACATGGAGCTCCATCTCATGAATCATGAGATCATGATCTGAGCTGAGATCAAGAGAAGGACACTTAACCAACTGAGCGTCCCATGCGCCCCTCCAATCTTGTACTTTAATTAGTTCAACTGATAATAGGTAGCTCGTGGGATCCCAGAAAATGTAATTGGAGACTAAATATATTGGCAAAAGTCATGGGAGTTCAAGGGGAAGAGAAGTGGAGACCATGAGGAGTCACTCCCACCCACAACTTTTAGGAAATGCTGCTGTGGAGGTGGTCACCAGGCTGAGAAATTAGGCAGATCCCAGTGTGTCATGAATCGTGGGATGCACCGTCCAGATCCTCTTTCAAGGAAGGGCTTGTGGCTCCCGCTGGTAGGAGCGCTGTCAGCAGACAGCCTGTAGGCAGCACTGTCTCAGTAGCAGAGAGCCAACCGCCTTGTCCCGGCTACTGTCCTGGCACCTCTGTCTAACGACTGATCTGGATTAGGGTATAAAGGCTTAGCTATTTTGACCCAGCACAGGTCAGTTGTGACTAGCCTTTGTAGCTTCACATTTCTCTCTAGCACCAACCTGCTGTGCCATATGGCTTCCTCATTTGCCCAATCCTGCTTTTCTTCTTCTCCCAAGTGCTTACTACTTGCATGTCTCATTCCATGTCAGAATCAGCTTCCCAGAGAGTCCAGTCTGAGACACAGTGTAGACATCGAGGTTCAGTTGGAAAGACTGCTAGAGTTTAGCGAGGAAGAACGAAAGTGTCCTGATTTGAAAGGTAAAGAAAACAGCAGTTAAATTCCTTTTCTCCTAGGTCCTTTGCTATGATACAGACCTATGTCAGATCCAGGTTTTAAAAAGCATTTTATCTTAGAGGAGTATTATACTAGAAAATCACTAAATTGTCACCTTTTTCAGTCAATTCATGGGAATTCCTCTTAAAGGAATTCCACTCTATGAAACAGAGTTAAGAAGTCTCCAACCTGGTCACAGGGAAAAGAGGCCAATATGGTGGAAGGGAGCTAGGCATTAGCAACAGTGGTAATGAATGACGAGGTCTACAGCATCCCCTGCCTAAAACCTTGTTACATGATTTCCATTTACCGTGGATCCTCTGGTTGGAGGAGACGCTCTTAGAGTCATGAAGAATAGAAACATCTATTTCTTTTTCCACAGTCTTTACTCATCTAGTAAAGGAATATTATTTGCAGGCTGGTCTTTCCCACTAAAGTATATGTTCTTTAAGGCATTATCTTAGTTTGGTTTACTCTGGATGCAGAGCAGGAAATAAAGATTTGAGTGGAAGTAACCCCTACCTCCCCCAGGGAACACTGACAAGAAGTGGAAAAATATTAGAGCAAAGGAGAGGAGGCCAATAAAATGTCCGTTATTAAGCTGGTTATAGTGGGCTACTACTCATGAGTCTCAATATCATGCCTCCCAAGTGTCAAGGGAGCTGGAGTATTTATACATCCACTTCTGTTAGTCACTGCTTAAAGGCTGTGGGAATCAGAGATATGGGGAGGGGCAGAGGCACAAGGAGGTGTTAATTCTCTGGGATCTCTGGCCTGCTGTGCTGTGGAAGAGTAGCTCCTAGGGGAATTCCTCAGTCTCGGTGATGGAGGTGCTAGCAGATAGAAAAGTTGGAGCACATCAGATTGGTAAACTCCAACATATATGGGTATGGGGGAGAAGCTGATAGTGGCTACTCAGACACAAATTATGTTTCCCTCCAAATATGGCCCTGTGCCTATTACCCGTGCCTGGTTCGTAGTATGTGCTTAGTCCTTGTTTTGTGAATTCCTTAAAGATGAGACCAAATTCAACTATGTGGTCCTTGTGTACAAGGGTCTGAGAATCCCAGCAGGCAGAAGATGAATATTGCTGTGGCTCGGGTCATCTCTTGTTTCTCAAAGAGTGAGTGGAGAGGGCTAAGCACATTTAGACTCAATCCTTCAAGATTAATGTAGAACTCAGTTTCCCTGATAAGCTTTAAATTAAAGTTGGAAATTGCCTCATGCAATTCACAAAGGTGCATGCACAAGAAGGGAGAAAAAAATTTTGATTACGGTTTTATTTGCTGACACTCCTTAACAATTTAAGTTCTAGTGCTATTTTGCTAATTAATGGCTGCTCAAGAAATGCCATGTGTCAGCAATGAATCACTTACTTTTGTTGCTCTTCAATTGTATATGGATAATGAACAAGGACAAGTCATCTAATTAATGCTGAAAATAGCCTAGCTATGGGACAAAGGCTGTCAATAGAAAGAAGATATTATATTTGCCAGTATGCATACCAGGTTGTTGACAGTCAAACTAGTTAAAAGCATAAGAGGCAACTTTATTGACATCTAACCCCATTACCAAGGTACAGAAAGGACAGGTAGAGTTAGCTTCAGCGATATTTGGAACCAGGGAGGAGAATACCATCTGGACTCCTACTTTCCATGTTTCATCTATGCCTCTTTTTGTGCTTCTTCGTTTGTTTACACTGGCTTTTATATGGGCTTGGGGCCATGGCTACTGTTGATAGCTTTGGGCTCATAACTAATACTTCTATGCCAGAAAGGACAGGGGCCTTCTGTTTCCACTCTAGCCTGAAGTACTTCAAGGAAGGACTAACCGGCCATGGAGTCCTGTGGCAAAGGAAGTGGACCCCAGTCTTCAGAGCTTTCTTTCGAGAAGGGAGAGGTGCCTTCATGGGTGAACAAGACAATAGATTGTTAAGGGTAGGTAGCATTACGAGGAAGTACGTGATTGAAATTCCAGGTAAACAATCTGGATTAAAACTGCCATCATAATTCAGAGAAAGGGGAGAGGATGGTTGAGTTATTGAGGAGCTGGGACTTGAACTGGAATTTCTACTCAGCTTTGAGCAGCAAAATACAACAATACCCTAAATATACACCCAGATGCTTGGGAGCCCAGGAAGTGGGAGAAGCCTCCAGGGTATTGGGGTAACCTGTGTAGATGTAACCCATGTCTGAGTAGCGCTATGACTCCATCCGCTGGATCCTCCTGCAGCTTGGATGTAGGTAATTAGGTGAACTCCCTCTTTCTGGACCCTTTTGGGTCTCCAGTGGAACTGTCCTCTGTTTTCTGTCTTCAGCAGAGAGTTCTACATTGGTATAGCATTGAGCAGAGAGTTCTAAATTGGTTTAGCTCTACATTGGGAGCTAAATCCTAAAGGTGCCCATGGCATTTGGAAATGCTACGTGTTCAGCCTTCAGAGTTATTGTGGCTCAAATGTGTGCCTACACTGTGGGATATGACTGAGGGACTCTGCAGGACTGAGAATTATCAATGGCTTTGATCATTTGCTGGAAATTTAAAATAAACTTATTCTAGTGCTTCTTTAGATACTTTTTAGGGGATGGGGTGCCTGGGTGGCTCAGTTGGTTAAGCGTCTGGCTTCGGCTCAGGTCATGATCTCACAGTTCGTGGGTTTGAGCCCCGCACAGTTGGGCTCTGTGCTGACAGCTAGCTCAGAGCCTGGAGCCTGCTTCGGATTCTGTGTCTCCCTCTCTCTCTGCCCCTCCCCTGTTTGCGCTGTCTCTCTCTGTCTCTCAAAAATAAATAAAAGACAAACATGATTAAAAAAAAGAATAGGATACTTTTTAGGGGAAATGTTTCTTTTAATGCATTGGTTTAGGTAAACTTATTGAAGTATGCTTCAGTGATTCACTTGTTAATTTAAAGGACTGTATTTGCTTCCTTGTAACCAGATACTCTAATAATCCAACTTATAACATGACCTTTTGCGCTGACTACTCTTCTTTGGAAGTTTCTCAGTTTAAGTACAAAGAATTGCCTATATTTCAAATTACAAAATTATGGCTTTCTGATAAAAGGCCAAGGACAGCCCAGTGATGGCGTAGCACTGATATTCAGTTCAGCTAATTCTGAGAGGTGGTCTGCCTCTTACCAGTGAATGGGAAAAAACCACGCATGACTTGTTCAGGAAAACAAGGATCTGTAGCAGTGGAACTGAGGATTGTAGGGTGATAAAACTGCTTTTTATCAAAATAGATGGGTTTGTAAGAGCAAAGTTAGTTAAGAAGTTGCTTTTTATCTAAATAGATTTATAAGAGCAAAGTTAGTTAAGGAGCTGACAGGCTGATTTTCTTTGTGTGTGTGTGTTAAATGCTGAAACAATCAGAAGAGCAATTCTTACCCTTCATCTAGAATAGAGGAGAGATGAAGGAAGATATGGATGGTTTCCAGTTTTTACAAGTGTTGACAGAATACTCAAAATATACTATGAAAGGTCTTATGAACTCAGAGCACTGACACATACATTCTTTTAGGCTAACATTATCCTATTTGCAAAATGGACAGACACTGTTTATTTTTGTAAGTAGTCAACTAAGCTAATGTGCCAGTTTCTTCTTTGATGTTTCAGCTTTAAGAAAGTTGCATTAATGGAGGGCAATTATGGTAATTTGAATTAGGAATGGAATTATGGTAATTGAAAACTTCTACGGTGACAGGTATTTGTGAGACCCCGGTGTTCTGGTGCAGTTCAAAACTGCTATTAAGCCCATGGTAATTAGCATTTTCCCCCTGAGATGGCTGAAAGAATAAGGGAACATAAAACAAAATTTGACAGTGTGAAAAGGGAACTGGCAACAACATCAAAACCTACAGTCAACACAAAGAAATACAAACACTGATGGTCTTGGGCTTTTTAAAAATAGAGAATCAGAAGAAAATCACAGCTTTGTTTGGGACACTGTGGAGGCTAAGCCTTTATGTAGTGGGTCTGTAGTCTAGAGCCGTTTGCAACAGAAAGATGGAGCGGAGGGAGCCATTCTTGTTTTCTGGCTTCATTTTTGAATCAGATTGTTGCAAGGAGCACTGTGGGCCCCCACAATCCAGAGCGTTAGAAAGCTACAACTAATTAGATGAATCACTCCACAGTGTTCATGCAGTCGTTCAACAAATGTTTATCAATTGCCTACTATGTGCCAGGCAGTGTGCCAGGTGCTAAAGATGTAAATAAGAGAAGGTTTTTGTCCTCACAGGGATTTTCTAGTCGAGTGTAAAATTGACCTATTTAGCTCCACCTTAAAGTAGGGAGGCATTCCATTAGCTCCAGAGCTATACTCCTGGCTTTGTTCATCCTGGAAGGGTTAAGAGGCTATTTTAGCTTTTCAGCCTTTAGATTTTTGTTTTTGTCTTAGTGATTGCTCTTGAGGTCTCCAAGGATAGTAAAACACTAGAGTGCCTATCTATTAATATATGATTGGCCACAAATAAAAGAGTACCTGACTGAAAGTATATATGTGTGATTTACTAATCTCATGTAATAAGTAGGACATTCCAGAGGTAGTGTAGCAGGTTAATGGTCTCACCAACATTTGGGCTTCCGCTCTTTCTGATCCAGAGTTTTCTCTATGTTGGCAATGTCTCCCTAATGGTAACAGAATGGCTACCAAAGCTATAAGCTAATGTCTTTACACAATAATGTTCCAAATGAGAAGAAAGGGGGCAGAAACAAAAACACTTTCCCTCTAAGGGAAGAAGTCATTCTTAGGGGAGAATATCCATCTCCCAGAAGCCACTAGAAGACTCTTTATGTCTCACTTGCCCAAACTGGGTCACATCCCCACTCTTAGAACTTCAATTGGTGAAAGGGAATTGCAATGTCCTGACAAATCATTACTCTTCGCCTAGGCTGGGTACGTCCCCATTTCATTAAAATCAGGCTTTAGTTAGCAAAAAAGAGGGGAAATGGCTTTGGTTGCACAGGCATCTGTGTGGAGTCAGAGATGATGGAAACGCCCACAGATACTTTCCCTGTACTTGTACATTTCTAATTTTTCCTTCTGGGTTAAGTAATCTTTCAAAAATCTTTTTATACGAATGCAAATGCATCTGTGGATGGTACCACAAGTCTCTAATAACTCAGTCTGTTGGATAAACTGACAGGAGAGAGTGGGACACCATGCAATCCCTGGGAGCCCACACTGAAGATGAAAATGGAGAGGGGCACCAGGGTGGCTCAGTCAGTTGAGTGTCTGACTCTTGATTTTGGCTCAGGTCATGATGGTGGGATGGGGCCCCTGGTCAGGTTCTGCACTGAGCATGGAACCTGCTTAAGATTCCCTGCCCCCACCCCTTCAAAAGAAACAAAAAAGGGAAGCTCCTGGATGGCTCAGTAGGTTAAGCACCCGACTTTGGCTCAGGTCATCATCTCACAGCTTGTGAGTTTGAGTCCTGTACTGGGCTCTGTGCTGACAGCTCAGAGCCTGGAGCCTGTCTCAGATTCTGTGCCTCCCTCTTTCTCTGCCCCTCCCTCATTCATGCTCTGTCTCTCTTTCTCTCTCTCTCTCTCAAAAATAAACAAACATTAAAAATAAATTAAAGAAAAAAATGGGGATATCATGTAGAAATGAGATCAAGAGTGCTCTTCATACATTTCCCCTGCCATAGTTTTATCAAACTTCTATGTAGAATTTGCTTACCTTGTTGAAAAGAGGTCATATTTATTAAATATCTATTATCTATACAGCACTATCTCCTGTGGGCATTTAATCCCTGTTGCATTCAGGCGAGGTAAGATTCTCTTTACAAGTGAGGTATACAAGGTACAGAGAAGTTACATAACGTGCAGGGATTCCAACCCACCTAGGCCTGATGCCAAAGTCCACTTCGTTTTCATTGCACCAGATTTTCTTTTAAAGTCCAGCATGAAATTAGTCATTTGAATCTGAGAATGTGATTTACCACGTTTTTCTGTCTGTTGTGAATTTCCTTGTTATTCAGTGCTAATTTCTGTATAATATACCTCTCTAGTCCAGTGCGAATACAAAGTCATTGAGAGAAACACTTAAAACTTCACCTATCAAATATTTGAGGTTAACCTAGATTATTTTGATGAGATATAGACAGTTAATATTTTGACTCTTGGTGATGACATCATCCATATCCTTCAATGATTTATTTCATATGAACCATGGGTAAGAGATTTTACATTGAGCAGAGTTGTTTCAATATGGAAAGAGGGAAGAAATAGTGATTTATAATGCCAGTAGAAACTGTTGTTTTCTAAACACATACAAATGGCTAGTGTTAGTGTTTTAATGGGAGGAGATGATGGAAAATAGGGTGAAATCCCAATGTGCTCAAATGAGAACTGTGCTGTATTAAGTTGGCAAGTACAACCATGTCTCTTTCCCTGTCACTCCTAGGCAATCTCTGTCTGTGAGATGCATCATCTAGACTTCAAGTCAGCAGAGGGTAATTGACCAAGTCTACTTCGCTACAGTCGGTGCTTGTCATTACCAGCGATTCCATATCCTCTGCACGGAATCTGAAGCGCAATTCAGTTACTGGAGTCCCTTTCGAGGGAACAAATGTTTTCTTGCTGCTGAACATTAACTCATGTTACAGATGTGACTGAAACAACGAAGTAGTCCATCTCAGAGAGTGGGGAGACTGTTCTATCGATGAACTGACTTCAGCATCCTGATGACTTATGCCAGATACATGAGTTCGTGCGTGTTTGACAGCCTCTGGCAATAAAAGGGCTGGATGCAAAAGGAGAATCTATCTTCATATTAACTGCTTCTGCTCAGTTTCTCATACTATTTAACAAACAGACATGCAGAAAAGTCAACCTCCCCTTAGTAACTCAGAAAGGCTGTATATTCTTGAGTCCTTATAAGTAGAAAGTGGGGTAAAATATTCATTGTACTTGGAAGAAAATCTCACTTGAGAGTGTGAAAGAACAATTTGACAATTATCTCCATAGTTCTAAGGTCTGAGGAAGAGAAATGACAACATTTTATTGTAAAGCACCTTTAATTGAAGTAATTAGAAGCAAGAATTGCTAGTACAGGCTGGTAGACTGTCAGAAGGGAAGTAGATTTCTGGTCAGGTTTGCTGAGCTCAGAGGCTCCTGATGAACTTTTGTGATAATAATTAACATAATACTTCTGAGGCATTTTCAGTCTTATCAGAAATTATTTTTCTCTGCCTCGCTCTTCTTTCAGACGAAATAATAATGTTTAGCACTTAGCTGGCATCTTTCATTCCAATGGGTCCCCTGGTTCTTAAACAATTTTTCTATCTCCACATGTGTGAATATGTGTCTACACAGAGTCATTTCAGCAATTGCCAAAAAATTTGAGCAATCCCACTGGGCAGCACACTGCAGCTGTTTAGTATTTTTCAGCAAAGCTACACAGTGTTTGAGGGGTATAAAGTAACAAAAAAAAAGGAAAAAAGAAAAAAAAACCCAAATGAAAACCCAATGTTAATACTCTAGGAAGGATCTGGGAGGCAGAAATGTATATATACACAACAGGTTTGGCTCAGCATATACTGACTTCTGCTTCTAATATATGAGCCATAGAAAGATCTGGCTTACCAAGAGGGGGTTGTGAAGTTGGCTTTAAAGTACCTTTGAAATATAGTGTTGTCAGCAGCAGGGGTTCTGGATGCTGTACTGGGGCATCCGTTCAGCACTGATGCAAAGTCTTGTATGCCACTTCATTGAATTAGCAATATACTTCCTGTAGCGTGCTGTATTTTCCTTGGAGGTCTCACTCAACTGGCCATGCCTGCTATTTAGGTTTTAGAAGCTGATAAGTAACTGTGATTAGCCATTCAGATTTCATCTGAAAAGAAATAAAATCATTTAGTTGCTTTAAAAAGACATGGACATTCATAGCCTTGGTGTAATTAGAATTTGAAAAGTGATGACTGATTTTCCTTAGCAGATAGAACGGGCACATAGTAGGCACCATCTATTAAATCAGTGAATGAAAGCTTTGAATTCCTGATGATAAGAGCCCTCCCCTTTGTGTGGTGATAAGTACTTTTCAAGGTACTTTCATAGATATCAACGTTTTGATCTCCCTAGTATTATGCTGGACTTAATTTGATATTGTTAATGTCAGAAGAATTTAAAAAATTAATCATAATTAGATCCCCTCATTTTTCTTTGGTGAGCCATTATTCACACTTTTGGATTAAACTTCTAAGGCCTGCCCTGCTTGTACCCCATTCAATGGGAAACCTCCTGGTTCAGAGAACTTGGTGGCTGTCAAGCTATGTTTTAAACCATTTGGTTCTATTCCATTTTGTTGTCTTTCACATCATTTTCCTGAGCTCACATGGACCTCAGGAACAGGTATATCACCCAGGAAAGTCATTCTATAGGCTAGCCAGGGATGTTTGACTTGTGTCTCTGTATCCAGAGAGAAGTTGGATTATCAGTGGATTTTCTCTTAAGTATTTAAAAATAAAAACATGGGAAAAATTTCCACCTACCAGGGAAGCTCAAAATGAAGGGAAGCCATGAGTTAAGCGTTGACTATAGCAAGCCAAAGCTATGTGCTGACTTTGACAGAGTCAAGTGAGACATCTGCCTGGTGGGGAAGAGAAGGGAACAAGTATACTGAGAATGTGAGAGATCATGCATTGCTGATGAGATCATAAGGTCCCTGAGAAAGAGATGGAACATTACTGTGACAACCTTTTCTTCTATCCCTGTGCATTTTTATAATGTGCCTTTTTCTTTCACGATGTGCCTTAAGCGGGTTCTTATTTCTCATAATCAGAAGAGTCAAAAGAGACCTTGGCATGATACATATTTGTTGATGAAAATAGAGGGACACATAGAAAAGGTGACAATGAACTTGAACTTCTCTTCCTGGATGGGATGTCATGCTTTTGGAGGAATAAATAAGCAATTGCCTTGAAAGAAGGTACCAACTTTCTATATGATGTGGGACCTCTTTTGTTATCTATCATAGCACTTAGGTGCTGGTTAGCATATGGTTTACAGAGAGTTTCTTGTCCTCTAAGTTATATAATAAGTCAGATAGTTCTTTTTTAAGGCCTTACCTCAGAATTCTTTGACCAGGATCTTCATTGGTTCTTCCCATCTCTGTGTGGTTGATTTACCAGACCAAATATGGCTGTGAGTCTTGTATTTGGAGAAATTAAGGGCCAAGAGTCATACCCTTCACCTTCTGAGGTGCTTAGTTTTATGCCAAGGGCTCCTAGAACTGTCATTTTGGAGGATAAAGAAAAAAAGCAGCATATGTGGGGGTGCTAACTCACCCAGCTGCTCTCATCGTTCTTTTTCCCGGGTGTCCTTTTCTGCATTATAATTACAGGGGAAAGAACCAGAGAAAGTTGTCAGGAGCCACAGACTAGTTAACTTCACTGAATCATGTCTGAAAATGTGAGGAATAGTTTTTGTTCCCTTCACAAATGTGTTTTTGTTCCCTTCACAATGTGTAGAATGCATTGGTTAAAATTTACTGAGCTCTCAAATATGGACATATCAGATTATTTTATATAACAGAAATATTTCCCTTTTCCTGTCCCTCTTTGTGCCCTTATATTGGTGTTCTTGAAGACCTCATCATTATTCTTAACTTGGGCACGCACTCTTCCTGGATGGGCTCATCATCTATGCCCATGGAAGATGATATCTATGGTGATTAATTCCAAAATTTTTACCTCCAATGCACTTTTCTTCAGTTCTAGTCTCCAGTATCAAACTCTCTGCCACACATTTCCTCTCTAAATATTTCATGGACACCCCAATAACATGCCAAAATATGTGCAGTGACTTGGAGATGAGAGGGAAGGTGGCTTGTAGATTGAATCTGAGGATCCCTAAGTAGTGCCAGATGCAGAGAGGAGCAAGGGAGGACAAACAGGCTAAGGAGTTGTTTCTTTAGTGGCTTGTTCTCTGTCAGCCTACACTGGGACTATGTTTCCAGTATGGTTTTGGCAGTTAGGGTTAACCACCAGAGAAATTTGACTGAGATTTGGAAAATAAAAGTGTAGCCTTAGCCAGATGTTAGCGTAGGGCCCGATGTTGCTCCACAATGTGCTTGCTCACCTGGCTGGCGGACAGTATGGAGGTCAGCTCTGCACTTCCTCCCTCCATCCCTTGCCACCACTCCACTTCAGATTCTCTGAAACCCGTCCTGGGCTCTGTGGTGAAGGCTACCTATTACCCTGCATGTCACTCATTCCATCCAGGATGGAAGTGATGAAAGAAATGAGGATTCCATTTGGTCATTGCTGGCTGCCATTTTGTCCTCACAGATTTCAGTTTCTTTTTGTTCTCTCCTCTCCACACTCATATTTTCTTCTGTATTTCTGGCATTACTGACTTCAGACCTCACACTGGAGGAAAAAGCAATAGATCACACAGCAGTATAAGTTTTGATCTCTAGAATCAATCCCTTATACTGTATCATTTATCATAGTTCTGCTCCTTTGATTGAACCCTGATACAGCACTCATCTATTGATTTAATGGTTCATTGATTAGTTTTGACATCAACTTCGCTCCACACAGGAATTTTAGACAGGGATAAACAGACTGGCCAGTTTTAACAGATCTGAAGCAGCAACTTCTTTGCTGAAAAAAGTTCCATATTTTAAGAAATGTTTACCTGTAGCAGAACATCATGTCCAAGCGAGTGCCTTTTGTAAAAAAAAAAAAAAAAAAAAAAAAAAAAAAAAAAAGAATTTCCAAGGAGTTCTTTTTTTGTAGTGATAATATTTCTATTTTAATTGCTTTATTAAGAATATGATTTTTTTCACTGTTAGACAAAGTCTAAATACGTAGAGCATCATATGGTGACATTTGAAAGGAAGTTATTTCCTTGGATATTTGAGAGCTCTAATGGATACATTACTCTAGAGGTCATGGTATTCACCATCTCATCCAAAAATAGGTCTTTTATTTGTAAGTGGGAATTTCTGACCTTAAACATATATTTTTTTCTTTTGTTCACAGGAAACTTCAAATGTAAATATTATTTAAAAGTATATTTAAACATATGCTAAAAAAAACCTTTTACAATATAGCTGCCAGGTATTTCTTACCTTAATGAATACTGTGAGGGAAAAAAAAAGTGAAAGCTAGCAAAAAGACAACAAATTCAGTTCTAATGTATGGTTGCAACTGCTATGCTTGTAGATGATCCATTTAGGTATCTGAGGTTTAAAAATTTTTTAAATTAGGTTTAATTTGTAGAATACAAACACTACAGGGTCCTGTTTCCTTCAAAACATGAGACTTAGAAAACTTATTGGAACCAAGTTCTGATAGGTCTGTTACAGCAGAATGAACTGGATTTGATATGCTGGCCAATAGAAAGCTACCATAGGTCATTTCCTCACCCCCCTTGGCTCTACTGAGTTGTAATAGAATATAATATTGTGTAAGTTTAAGGTGTACAATGTGACAATTTGATACAGGTCCGTGTTACAAACTTATTAGAAAACACATCCATCACCTCATATAATTACCTTTTTTCCTGGTGGTAAGAACACTTAAAATCTATACAGTTATCAGCACGAGTACGTTCTTGAGCAGGGAAATGAAAGCAATATTTCAAGGATGATTAATACTGTGGAGACATGGGTCAGAAATGATGCTTAACTACAAGAGTAATTAAATAGATTGTAAAATATGTATTTTTTTTCTATTGCAAAAGTAATCCATGCTCATTAGGAGAAGTTTGAAAAACTCATATAAGTTAGAGGAAAGAAATAAATCGCCATAAGTCATTATCACTGGGTCCTAAACAATATTAGCATTTTGGCATATTTTCTTCTAATTTTTTCCTATTTATGTTACATAGTGTATATGATTTATATCCTGATGAGTTTTTTCATTTAGCATTGTTGAATATCCTTGAAATCTGTCAGAGATTCATATTGAAAGTTTTGATAATGTTTAAATTCGAGAGCATATTCTTACCTTTCTTTTTTAAAAGTTTATTAATGTATAGTTTTGTACAATGAATTTCTCACACATCAAATAGACAATTTGATGAGCTTTAACAGATACACACACACACACACGAAAGTACCCCCGCAATCAAGATATTGAGCATTTCTATCACCCCCAAAGGTTTTATTGTGTCCTGCTACAATCATTTCTCCCCAGGAGACAACTGATTTACTTTCTACTATTGTGTGCTTTCTAGAAACACGCTCTTTTTTGGTTTGGCTTCTTTGATTCAGCCGAATGCATTTGAGACTCATCCATGTCGTTACATGTATCAGTAGTTTGTTCCTTTTTATCACTGAGTGGTATGCTGTTGTATAGCATGTAATTTTCTCCATAAAAGTATGTGGAGGACAACATGCTGAATTCAGATGACAGACACTTCCTGTACATTTGTTTCATATGCCTGTGAATTAAATTCATGCCTTGACACACATATTTTCATAATTCATAGACTTTGAGGTCACTACAAGTAATCAAAACCCTTAATGTTGAATTTATGCATTCATTTATTCATTTGAGCTATGGAAACTTGTTAGGGACTTTTAGGTACCTGAGATACATCAGCAAACCAAAGTATTTTTCCTTGTTGAGAACATATTGTAATGAGAAAAGAAGGAGAACACATTTCTAATCAATAGTAAATGTAAACATGTAAATAATCCCACCTGTGAGAAGTTGATGAGTTTTCGCCAAAAAAGAAAAAAATGGAGCTGGTTAGGGAGATAGGGAGTACCAGGAGTGTGTTTGGAGGAGTAAGTTCCAAGATTGAACATAGTGATCAGAGTAAGCCGCAGTGAGGTCTGAGTTTTGAAAGCTGGAAATGTCACAGCTCTATTTATCATAGCATTTTCTATATACTTCCTTGTAAATATATGACTATATTCAATTGAGTGACTATGTCATAATTTGCTTAATCAGAACTGTAATTGAACATTTAAATTAGTTCTAATTTTTATTGTGGTATATGTCACTATGAACATGTTGTGACTAAAGCTTATAAATTGTGGTTTACTTAGAATTGATATTGAAGTAACAGACAATTTTTTTCTTTTACTTTTAAGGTTTTAATGTTGAATCATTATTATATTCCTAAGATTAAATCTTCCTTAGGTATGATATATTATTATTTTCTAAAACCTTGTTGGATTCAATTCACTATATATATATATATATATATATATATATATATATGTATACACACACATATATGTATATTTGTTACTATTTGTTATATTTTATGATTTTAAAATATACTTAAAAAAATAAAATTAACCTGTGAGATGTCTGGTTGGCTCATCAGTTAAGCATCTAACTCTTGCTTTCAGCTCAGATCTTGATCTCAGGGTCATGAGTTCAAGCCCCATATTGGGCCCCGTACTGGGTATGAAGCCTACTAATAAATATATGAATGATAGATAGATAGGTAAAGTTAGCCTAGAATTTAGTTTCTAGGGCTATAGTTTTCAGCATTAATATTAAGGATACTGTGTTTCATATGATCTCTATTTGTTTATACTTATGGAGGGCTGCTTTATGTCCCAGTATGTGGTCTATCTTGGAGAATGTGCCATGTGCACTCGAAAAGAGAAAGTAGGGAAAAACCTCCTAGACCTCCACCGCAGCAAACTCCTACTTGACACATCCTCCAAGGCAAGGGAAATTAAAGCAAAACTGAACCCTTGGGACTTCATCAAGATAAAAAGCTTCTGCAAGGCAAAGGAAACAATCAAGAAAACTAATAGGCAACTGACAGAATGGGAAAAGATAGTTGCAAATGACATATCAGATAAAGGGCTAATATCGAAAATGTACAAGGAACTCACCAAACTTCACA
>NC_043709.1:43532985-43653661 GCF_006229205.1 Suricata suricatta | reverse complement strand
GGGGGGAAGAGAGGTGGTGGTGATGGTGGAGAGCACTTGAGGGGAAGAGCACTGGGTGTTGTATGGAAAACAATTTGACAATAAAATATTATGGAAAAAAAAAGGATACTGTGTTATCATAAAATAAATGGGTAGAGTTTTGTTCCTTTGAAAGTATGATATAGTTTACCTATAAATCCTTTTTTTCTGAATCCCTATGGTAGAAGAGATTCCTTTCAGATTATTTATATCTATTTTTAATTTTTCTTTGACTTATACTTTCTTAAAGTTGTTTCTGTTGTTTTCCCAGTTACCTGAGCTGATTACTTAACTCCTTAAAACAAAAATTGTACCTCAGGAACCCATATCATAGAATTGATCATATTCCTGGCATTAGGGCAAGTGATCATCACCAGGTAAGAACTTTAGTTATTTAATTGATTTGTACTTCTCTTCATGTACCATCTCCATTCCTTCTTGTTTTTCCAATAACTACTTGTAAGTATTTAACATAAGCCCTTCCATCATTGCCTGTACATGTATATATTGTTTGTAATTTTTTTAAATGTTTATTTAGTTTTGAGAAAGACAGGGCATGAGCAGGGGAAGAGCAGAGAGAGAGGGAGACACAGAATTCGAAGCAGGCTCCAGGCTCTGAGCTGTCAGCACAGAGCCTGACGTGGGTCTCAAACTCATGAACCGTGAGATCATGGCCTGAACTGAAGCTGAATGCTGAACTTACTGAGCTACCCAGGTGCCCCCATTTTTATCCTTGAAAAGTGCATAGCATTTTGTATGCTTTAAAATTTTACATAATAATTTCTGCCCAAGATGGAGTAATAGGAATAATACCCTTAAACAAACAAACAAACAAACAAACAGAAACCAGACAAAATATTTCAACCAATGGCATTCAAGACACTGAATGTTAGGCAATAAAAAAGAGTGATCCCTGTGAGACAGAAAACAAATGAGATGATCCCTTCCCTTGAGAAGCCAGGATGCAGCAGTGGGGGGAGCCCAGGTGGACCCTGGAAGACTCCCAGAGTTGGACAGATGGAATTGATAATCTGGGGAGACCAGACTGAGTTTGCAGGACAGAGTCCTAGAGAGGAGCAAGCTGCACAGAAACAGAACCCAGGAGATCTACAGAGGGTAGAATCCTGATCAGTGCATGTGTGTGTGTGAAGCCAGGGAAAGAACCATCAGAAAGAACTAGAAGGAACTGTGCTGTGTATTCACAGAGGGCCGTGAATGGTGTCTGTTCCCACCACCTGGTCTGGAAAACCTCATAATTCATGAGACATTGGGTCGAGTACTCAGAAAAGTCTTGCCTCAGTAGTGGGAATAATTGGCCCTGGAACAATCACTGCCCCAGCTCTGCCTAACAAATGTTAAAGGTAAGACCTGCAAATAATCAAAGCGTTCACAAATAACTGCGTTTGAGAGCAAAGGTCAGCAATTATAAGAATACAAACATCTCCAGTACACAACGAATAAAATTGGATACCTGGCATCAAATCAACATTACCAGCCATGCAATGAAGCAGGACAATGTGATCCGTAATCCAAAACCGAACAGGAACTGACACCAAGGTTAACATTTCCAGACAAGGACTTCAAAGCAGGAACTAAAACTCTATCATAAATTCAAAAATTTAAGTGGAAACATAGGTGATCTATATAAAAGAGGACTAAACCGAAATTTCAGGGATTAAAACTAAAATGTGTGAGATGAAAAATTCACTTTATGGGATTAACAGTAGTTGAGACACTGCAGAGGAAAAGGTTAATAAATTTGATGCCATTGCTACAGAGACTCTCCAAAAGGAAGCACACTGAGAAAAAAGGATAAAAACAGAAAAGAGTCCGTTATGTGCAAGACAACTTCAAGAAGGCTAATATCCATGTAATTGGAGTCTCTAAAGTAGGAGGGGAAAACAGAAGAAATATTTGAAGAAATAAAGGCTGAAAACTTCCAAAGTTGATACAGCCTAAAACCCCACAGATTTCAGAACCTCAAAGAACCCCAACCAAAGGACGAGGAAGCGTATCACAATTGAATTGCTCAAAACCAGTGTTAAACAGGAGATATTAAGAGCAGCCAGAGAAAATGTCACATATACAGAAGAACAAAGATAAAGATGACAGCAGATTTCTCTTTGGAAACAGTGTGGGTAACAACTTTAAAGTACTGAAAGAAAAAAAAAGTCCACTTAGAACTCTATACCCAGCAAATATGTCTTTTAAAAACAAAGAAAAGGTAAAGACTATTTCAGACATACAAAAACTAAAAAATTTATCATCAGCCGATCTGAACTAAGTGAAATGTTAAAGCAAGTTCTTCAGGCAGAAGGAAAATGATTTCAGATAGAAAAGGAAATAAAGAGCACTAAAAATGGTAATAGAGTAAATTTTTTTTCAAATGCCTTAAACCATATATACTTATCCATTCCTACAGTGATGAAAACCTAGGTCACTTTCAGTACTTTCCTAACACTCAGGCAATGGTGACAAACTTTCTCATATTTGCTTGTGTGTCTATGCAGGATTTCCCTAGTGTATATACTTTTTGGAAAACTAAAATTAGAAGAAAACTTCTAGATGATAAACATCTTTATCAAGAACTTACATATTTAACAGAGAAACCTTGGATACATTCCTTTTAATATTGCAGAAAAGACAAGGATGACTACTTCGACTGCTCCTGATAATATAGGGCTATACAGTCCTGGATGTAGTAATAAGTAAAGAAAAAGTAAGGGACACTTTCATTTGAATAGGCAGAAAAAATTACTTCATACACAACCCAACAGAGTTCGGTAAAGTTGCTGGATGCAAAATTTATTAGTACCTCCTAGACCAATAAAGACCAATTAGAAATGTAATACCATTTTCCATAGAACAAAAAGTACAAAAATACTTGGTAGATCACCTAATAAAGTGTGTGCAAAAATCTAGTAGAGAAATGCAAAAATATTTCTATAAAAGGACATAAAATAATATAAATAGAAAGATATACCCATAATGGAGCAAATCATTATTTTAAAGGTTTAAGTTTTACTTCAGATTACTCTATAAACACAATGCTAAGATAATATTGAAAAATAGAAGCAGGATTGCCTTGCTTTTTTAAAAACATTTTTTAAGTTTATTCATTTATTTTGAGAGAGAGAAAGAGAACACAAGCAGGAGAGGGGCAGAAAGAAAAGGAGAGATAGAATCCAAGCAGGCTCTGCACCAACGATGCAGAGTGTGATGCGGGGCTAGAACTTCTGAACTGTGAGATCATGACCTGAGCTGAGATCAAGAGTCAGATGCTTAACTGACTGTGCCACCCAGGCGGCCCTGCCTTGCTACTTTAAGACGTAATACAAAGCCATAGTTAAAAACAGCAGGATGGTACTGGCATTAAACCCAACAAATAGACCAATAGTAACTTGATAAATGCTAAAGTATAAAAGGAGAGAGGATAGATTATTTGGAATTAAGTCTCCAAACAGTTGAAAAACCAAATGGAAAAAAAATGTCAGAGAATATCTCCGTGGCTTTGGGACATGGAAGGATTTGCCATACGAGACCAAAGAAACAAACAAAAACCAGTGGGGATAATATTATTGGATTTGTCTAAATGAAAACAAAAGATTTCTGTCTATCAAAGAACACAGCAAGGTTAACAATTAGGTAACAGAAAAATATTTGTAAAGTAACAAGACAAGCTCAAGAAGTGCAATGGAAAAGTGGCCAAAGGACAAAGCTGTTAAGTAGATGAAAGATTCTCACTCTTGCTATTAATCAGAACAAAGCAAATGAATATGTGACGATAAGCAACTTAATACTGCTGAGCAAAAATGACACAATGAAGTAATATCAATTGTTGGTGAAGAAAAAGGGAATTCAGGACATTAGTGTACTCCAGGCGGGCTTTTACAAACTGAAGATGCCATTTTCAAAAGCAGTGTGGCAGAATAGGAATTTAGGGCATTTTGTACATGTTGCCAATTGTTTTCTACCCAGTGCAGTGCTTTATGATGTTTGTTACTCTATCCCTTATATATATTTTAAACTTACAAAAGAATCATATTGTTACTTTCTTTTAATTTTCATTTTTTCATTATTTTTTATTCTTTATTTTTTAATTTTAGAGAGGGAGCAAGCAGGGAGAGGGGCAAAGGAGAGAGAGGGAGAGAGCGAGTGAGAAAATCAGTCTCAAGCAGGGTCCATGCTCAGTGTGGAGACTGATGGGGGGCTCGATCCCATGACACTGGAATCATGACCTGAGCTAAAACCAAGGGTCAGACACTCAAATGACAGAGGCCCCCAGGTGTCCCAGATGTTTAAATTAATAGCAAAGCTGTCTGTCTTCTTTACCCATTGATCTTTAGGATACTTGGTGGTTGTTTCTATTTTCTAATTGATTCATATGAGCTTTTATATAAGAAGCATTTTTCTTTTTGATGTTTTGATCTATTTTGATCTGTTGTGTCTATCAACTGCACTATAGATATAAATGGCTCCAAAGTATCAGTTATACATTGGCTGCTGGCTGGTTTGCCAGGGAATCCTACTTCTGGGATTTGCCAGGCTCTGGGTCCCATTCTAGGGTCCCAGCTCAGGGAGCAGTCTCACAATTATTTATTTATTTATTTATTTTTTTGTGGTAAAGGGTAAAAGGCAGGAGGACTGATGGAGATATATACTGGCTCTTAAGGCTTTTGTTCTGAACTGTCACCTGGCATGTGCGCTCATGTATCATTAGCCAAAGTGAGGCGGAGAGATAAACTTCACCTACAGGGATGCATAGGAAGTCATGTAGCAGTGGGCGGGAATGTATAATCTTCTCACCGGGAATGGAGTAATGAATGATAGGGAACAGGAGTATAAGTTACTACAGAGCTTATTTGCAGGTGGTGATTTTTTAAAATTCAAATCTTTTCATTCCTACCTGTCGCAATGGACTAGGAGCATCTCAGTGAAGAGTATTTTAACAGTGCGCATTCTCTCTGGGCAAGTATCCTGTTGTAGCTTTAGGAGGTGGCGGCCTGCAGCTAACTTGGGTTGTTTAACCCGAGCAGGGAATGCGGTAAGCCTGCTGGTTTGCCTGCTGGAGGCTGGGGAGGCTGGCCGGCTGACCGTGGCAGTGCTGTCGATTCACTTGAAGGAAAGAGCTGGGGTTTCATAGCCAAGAAAGGCTTTGAGAGCGTGAAGGGCATATGGTATTGAGACCCTCTGGTATTCTCTATCTTTCAGGGGGCATTGCTTTGGGAGAACTTTGGTGTCTAACAGTAAGCAGACCAGAAAAACAAGTCAGACTCATTTGGGTACAGGATTTTGAGGGGAAGGGGAAAGAGAAGAGGGAAGGGTCACAGCACCGAGGTACAAGCAGTTCCTGTTTCCAGTACCCAAACCTTTCCTGGTTAGTAAAGGTCTTTTGATGTGAATGACTCTGAGCTCCTCCCAATTCTCTTGGTCTGACACTCTAACACTCCAAGAGCAGTGTCAAAAAACTAGCACAATCCTCAGCTCTAAATCTGCTCTGCACATCCATTGTTGGTGTTTGGGGAGATTATTTATTTCAATAAGTATTTATGGAGTGCTTTTGCATGCCAGCTCTGTGCTGGGTGATGGGGACACAGAGATAATTAGAACCTGTCCCCCACGGACAGGAATGCAGATAATTATCTTTTAAGGTAGATTGATAGATACCATATGAGCAGCTAGAGAGAGGACATATTAGTTTGGGTAGGAGGAGGGTGGGTCCGATGGAGGCTCAGAAGCAGCTACATTGAAGTTGGGTCTTGATGCGGAGGAGAGATTTGCCAAGCAGAGGGACAGCTAAGGCGTGGAGCGGGAAAGAAAGACAAAATAGAAAGAACCTCATGTGGCCCAAGTAGAGAGGACATGAGAAACAGTGGAAGAGGTTGAGTCTGCAGAGGTAGATCACAGCCATGACAAACTGGATCTTTATTTTTAGGTGGTGAGAAGCCACGGAAAGTTTTTATAAATATCCATATCGAGTAAAGCACACAGATCTGTGCTTCAGAAAATAGCTATTGACAATTTGAAGACAAATTAGAGAAACAAGAGTTTGAAAATTGGTAAGCCAGTAGGAGGCTAATGCTACAATCAGAGAAAAATTAATACACATTCTAATGAAAGCAGAAGCAGTGAAAATGGCAAGAGACAGATTCAAGGGATCTCTCAGAGAGGGAAGTGACAGGCTTTGACAACAATTTGGATGTGGGGAGTAAGTGAGGGGAAGCTGACAGTGGTTGGGCTTTGCTGTTGCGGGTAGAAGAGAGTGAGAGATCACAAGAAGGCTTGGAAGAGGGGGCGGGGTGCTGGGGAAATGATCTCATTATCCCCGAAGAAGTCCTATTATAGGACGCTTGGGCCAGAACGTCAAGCCCTCCAACAAGTTTTCCAGTCTGATTTTTCCATCTGTTGGTTGAATGTCAAGGTGGACTGAAACTATATGGACATCACAGTGTTGATGCTGAGCCTGCAGTATGGATGCTGATTCAGAGGGGCCAGAGCAGGGCCATTCGGTGTCTCTGGCTGCATCCAGAAGTCTGCCCATCTCCTGACCTGTAACGAGTGTGCTGGGTTCTCTGTGGAGCATTTAACTGAATTACTGTCCTGCTCTGCCCTGGGCTAGGTACGCTGCCGGGACTGCAAAGCTGCGCATCCCTTTTTTTGACAACAGCTGCATCTGCTTTCACCTCCCCCTCAGCTTTTCCCTGGGTGGCTGTTCTATATGCAGAGAGATAGCAAGCACTGGAGACAGGTGATGCTGCTGACTGCAAGGGGAGCAAACTGGGGCTGTCTGTGCTGGCAGCTCGAGTTGTTAATTCACTCCTCGCTGTAATTAAAATTAGGATCTGCCAGGTCCTTGGTCAAATTTTTCTTAGGAATACACATGAATAGCTTGTGATGGAACAGACAGGTTTCTTTAATTGTCACCGGCACAGGCTGATCTCTGATTTTCTCTCCTCTGGATTTGGAGCATAAAAGTAAGCATAGTTTGAAAATTCAAATCAAGGAAGTAATTGCACAGTCCTTGGTCTTTTCTTCCCCTTTAAGGTCATTTCTGAGGCATTTCTGGAAAGAGGGCTGGCTGGTCCCTGTTGGGCTTCGTCTAACAGATAGGGTGTGTTCAGACGTAGCTGCAGAATCAATCTATGGCTCAGGCTCCAGAAAAACATGTGGTAGAAGGGAAAGGATGTGGGGAAACCAGTGTGGGAGCATCATGGCGAGTAGGCTCATGGGCTGTGTGAGGGAGAGGGAGACGGAGCCATGGGGAATCCACACCAGCCCTGTTACACAGGGCTGGAGGCAGACTTTTTTAAGCATCAGAACTCATCCCTCATCTGGGCCCTTTCAAATTTCTGGGAGGAATATGTTGACATGGATATATATGTGTGTAGTTATGTATGTATGTAATTTCGAGAGAGAGAGAGAGAGAGAGAGGGAGAGGGAGAGAGGCCGGCAGAGAATCCTAAGCAGGTTCCACCCTACCAGGGTGGAGCCCCATGAGGGGCTCAAACTCATGAACCATGAGGACACGAATATATATGTTTGAAACATTTTATATATTTTCATTCTCAAAGAGGGCCTCCAAACTGTATAAACTATAGGTCCTACAGAACCCAGCTCTCCTCTTAATTTATGGGCCTAGAAAAAGAAGAGGAAGAAAAAAAATCCCATCATGTGGGAGTTCTTTGTGCTCCTTCTATGCTACATGTTAGCTTTGTCTGGCTCACTGTCACCCTACAATCTTAAATGCAGCTATTTTCAAAGCAGAAAAGTTTGGGGGTTGGGTACAGGGGAGGGAGTGGGAGATAGGAGTTCAGCTGGCCGCTTTGCTTCTATCATTTGCATAATTCCAGATAAACAAATGATGAAAGCAATGACTATTAGTCATTGTGATACTGCTTTAATTATTTCAAGCTGACAAAATGGTAAAATGTCATTTGATGCTAGACTCTTTCTTTATGCTTGTTCTGTTTTGGATATATGTGTGAGCTTTACAGTTAGTCACCACAACATGGAAAGCATGTAAAGGTGGCTAGAGAGGGGGGAGGGAGAAAAGAAAACAAAGAAAAAAAAAGACAAGGTTGTGAGTGTGATTGTAAAAATGCATTAAGCTCCAACACAAAAGCAGATGAAAACTGGCAATAAGCCTAATGCTTGCGGGGTTTTGGACTCTAGTGCAGTCACTCAAAATTGGCACTGAAGTGTCATTTTCAGGAGGCATAATCAGAATGACCGTGTCTCTACAGCCTCTTCAGCACTGTCGATTCTCTTCTGTTTATTATTAATTTGTCATGTTGTTTCCAAGCATTTCGGCACAATCTTCTCATTTGAAACCCATTTCTGTTCATTACAAGCTCTGTGAAATCCCCATGAGATACTGTTGGCAGCTTTACCACGCTGGTCTTTCCACTGGTGACAGGGAGAGATGAAGAAGCTCACCTTAGGTCCCCCATTCAATCAATACCCAGGACAAAGTTCAGCAGCGATAGGTAGACTTGCTAGTTCTATACCTGGCTGCTGGGACATCCTTCTTCCATGGCTTTTCAACTCGTGTGTGTGTGTGTGTGTGTGTGTGTGTGTGTGTGTGTTTAACCTACAGGTTATTTTTAAAGAAAAGGACCAGTGAAAAAAATGTGTTCTTATCGTAGCTGCCTTGAGTCCCTGAAAAGACTCACGAGGGCTATTTACTGGTGATAAAATACAAGTACCTTGTTGTGGGATGAGATCAATAAGTAGTGTTCTCTAGCCTTCCTGCTGAACTCTGGGGAGATTAAGTTTGTTCTGCCTTCACTGAGGATTCTTCTCCCTTTAGAAGTGAGCTGTCATGCTCCCATCTAGGTCGTGAGCTGAGTTATGCTGCTGGGACAGATGGGCGGCCCCCGTGGCTTGGACTCTTTACAACTCCTTTTTTTTTGCGATCGGTCCTGACATCATGGCACTGGACAGTTCAGTAATGGCAATCTTGGGGCTCGTTCTTTCTGGAGACATCTGCTCTTCTGGTTTTGCTGCTTGGTTAGATGTTGCTCTAAGCACGCTGTTCATTTGCATCGACAGGGCCACTGATGCTTGTCCTTCATTTGGACTATGAATGTGTAGTGAAAGGCTCAGGACTCAATTAATTTAGATATTTCTGAAATTTCTGAATTGCAGCTGGTTAGGGGAGGTAGGTTGTGTAGGCTTATTTTCAGTGCAGAATATGAGCAAGTCTGTGCTGTGAGGCTATATGAACATCTGCAAAATGGGCTCTTTATGTTTTTTAAAAAACGTGCATTGTAGTGGAACAGAAGCATAATATAACCCATTAGCATTAGTGTCAGCGTAACAGCCTCTGAATTGCATATTGGTGGGGAAATATTGATAGCAAAGTGTAAACAACTGCAAATGAGAAATGCAATAAAGCTCTCTTCATAGGACTCGTAATTTACAATTAAATAGGCTACATTGAGATGATATGAAGTAGAGGCATGTATGTCCAAAGTTACAGGGAATTTAAATTAAGACTTGCAGTTTCCCATTGACCTATAGGAGGCTAAAAAGAAAAACTCAAGAAGGAAAATAAACTCAGTGTATTATCTGGCCAGCGTATGGTTGATAACGGTACAAGTAATATTTGTTAATCATGTTTGGATGTGTGTAAAATTTCACTCCTGTGCCATGTAATAAGGTGATAATGGGTAAGACATACTAATCTGGTCCTTGGGAAAATAGTCAACTTCGGGCTATTATCTGTTGGATGCTTGGAAACAAAGCAGTAAAATTACAAATTTTTGTTATTCTGAATTGAGGCTGTTACTGGATAGAGCGAAGGGGTGTCTCCTGGTAGGTATGGTGACTGGGGTTGGAGACATTGACCAGGCACAGATTTGGGGTGGGGAGTTGGGGAAGCAGGGTCTAGGAAGGCAGATTTGGAATGAATTCTATCACCAACTCTCCAGAGTAATTATTCTTTCCATCGTTGGATACCAATTGTGGAAGAAGCAACTTCTGTGTTTGAGCCTCAATATCAAAGGAGCATGGCATGGGTCCAACCCTACCAGTGGTTCTAGAGAACCCATGTCTGGCCCCTTAGCTCCAAGAATAACAATGTTCCCTCTCTGAGGTTTTAGAGAGGCTGGTCTGCACATGGATGTGATTGAAGCTCAACCCCTTTTTAATGGGTACCTTGGTCTGTGGGTATATTCTGAGGAAAATGGGCCCCCTGTGTGTCTCAGTTGAGAGGACAATGTCACTACCAGTTTGTAACACTGCTACATATTAAGCCCATCATGGTTCGTTGGTAGCTGGTGGGGGTGGGCAGAAGTTGCATGGGTGGAGGCCAGCTTTCAGCATTTGCTTTTATGGTATGGTGGTTGTCAAATACATTATTTTCTTCTTCCTACAGCCTGAGCAAATACTTGCATGCCTGTGACAGCAGTGTGTACCTTGGTCCCTGCAACAGGTTTATGGACCACTTCTTCTTCACTGTGATGTCATAGGGCAACAGCGATAGCAGCAGTGAGTGAAATAGAAAACAGTTTCCTTTCTTCTCTGGAGCCATGTCTCTTAGAAAGAGTGGGTTCAAAAGGTTTCTGGGCTTATTATGGGAAGACATTCTCCAGGTAACAAGTTGAGGACACAGAGTCATTCAAGTCACATGTACTAGGAGGAGTGGTCTGATTATGGGCCACTTCTAATCTTGTGAGGCAGGACATTTTGGATAGAACCATATATGCGACAGGCTTCTGTAGGTGACTGTGCTCGCCATGGGTCACTGCGTAGGTAAGTAAGATCACGTACGTGTTAGGCTCACTTATATCCTAGTAAAACTGTCTCGGTTTTCTTTCTCAGGGATCCTTGTAGTTCCAGTCTGGGGCTGAGAACCTCAAGGTTCCTAGGTAATCATTTCACTAGTCTTTTGGACAATTTTAATGATTATGGGGAACAATATCAAAAAGGGAGTCTTCTCTCAGTGGAAGGTACTTAAGGGAAAGGAAAGTTTAGGGAAAGAACATGGTGTGATCATATCTGTACATGTTCATTTTGGTGTTCCTTTTTTTGTTGTTGTTCTTCATAGTATATGCCCATTTCCTGATCAGTCAGAGCTGTTCTCCTTCAGGAGAATTGGGATTGTGCTAGTGGGAAGACAGAGATAGAAAAACAGCCACTGTTTGTGACTTCCAAGACAGGCCCTTGAAGTCCACATGAGAAACACAGTCTTAAAAGTCAAAACTTTCTGTTTTCAAGAGCCAAGTTCAACACAAGCTAAGAAAACCATCTTGAGACTCCAAAGGGAAGACCCTGAAGGAAGCTTGACATAGAGTTTATGCCAGAACAATAAATGAAAAAGCAAGAAAGGCAGTGCTCTGAACCCTGGCTGAACATTAGAATTATCCAGGGGAACTATTAAAATGCCTATTCCTAGGCCTTGCCCTAGGCTGGTTGAGTCGGAATCTCTCAGAATGCTCAATGGGCATAAGTACCTAAACCAAAGAAACAAAACTGTGTGGATTTATTTAATATGCAAGCCACAGCTGAGCACAGGTAGAAGTGGGAAGACCACTCTGATCCAGAATGGGATAGCATATGCACTTGGAGGAGGTGACTGGGGACTGAGATCAGGAGACAAGATCTGAGCAGATCCCATGGAGAGGATCAGTTTTGCTATGAAGAATTGTTTAGTCCCACCTACTGCTAACATCAGGTAGTTGTGTGGGATTTGAGGCAATGATATTGCTGAGTATATGACACTCTAGGGAGTCCCATTAGCCATATTCCTCACTCTCTGAGAAGGACACTCCAGTCTAGTGCAGGTCATGCACCCTGAGTTGAACAGCAGAAGTGGCACTCATCTGTGTCTGGGCATAGCTGCGTCCTATCCAAACTTCCCTGATGAACATTCTCATTTTCCGTGGCCCAGAAAGAAGGTAAACGTGGAAGAATGTTGAGGTTATGCAAAGGGCAGAACCTGAATTTGGAGGTGACAGGGCTAGACCACATTGAAGCTCACTCTTGTTACAACACGAAGAAAGGGTAGCTCAACAAAATCAAATGATGAACACTAGGTGTACTTTAGAAAGGAAATGAATCGTGCAAGCTCAGCCTTTGACTTGCAGTTCTTTACCCTAATTAGGGGTTACCATGGTGATTTTGAAACAATGCTTGGTACACCTGGACATATATTAGAATGTGGTCCTTCAGTTGGGTGCAGTTGAGGTGTTCTTTTTTGAAAGTACATTTAAAATTATAACTAGAAGAACTGAGAGTGAAAGAACAAAATATGAATGAAGATGTTGGCAATGTTTCCACTTCCACCATCAAATTTTATTTTATTATTTTTAAAATTTTTTATTTTTGAGAGAGAGAGAGAGAGAGACAGAGTATGAATGGGGAAGGGGCAGAGAGAGATGGAGACACAGAATCCGAAGCAGGCTCCAGGCTCTGAGCTGTCAGCACAGAGCCCGATGCAGGCTCAAACTCATGAACTGTGAAATCATGACCTGAGCCGAAGTCAGATGCCTAACCGACTGAGAACTGAATTTTTATTTTTAACATGGTAAAAAGGCTTTGAAAGGTAAACTCAAGATAGTCTTTTTGCACACAGCATTTAGGTTTTTGAAAAATTTATAGTGATAAAAAGTTCATAAAGATGAGAAGAGTCATACTGGTATGATTTTAATCTTAACAGGGTAATAAAATAGCAATATGTGTGTTTTATACAAAATATATGGAAAGAAAGACAGAAAACCTCACTAAGGGAAGTTGGGGATTATTGAATCCTCCTCAGTGTCCATGTGAACCATTATGAATAGAAATATTTTCAGTCAAAGCAGGATATTTAATTTTTATGAAGAAGGAACCTTAGGAATGTCACAGGTGGTGGTGATGCTGCACAGGAAAACATAATTCTCTGTGCCTTGTGCCAAGTAGATGGCCATTGAGATCAACACTACTGTGCTTTCCAAAGCACTGTTGGATCGGGTCCTTATTGGAGATCAAATTAGACTATTACGAGAAATAGTCTTATTTAATGAGAATATAATTATTTTTATTGTGACTGGTAACAACCGTAATACGAGTGACAGAGTGTGTTAAGGAGCCGGCTGGCTTGGTAATCAGGCTGGGGGTTCTCTGCTGCCCACTCTCCACGGACCTTAGTTTTTTCAGTTATACACTACGACAGTCATTTTGATGGCTATCATGGTGTTTGGCAGAAATGGTGAATGAACATGGTGCAGAATTTAAATGTTCATTAACTTTTAATTAAACTGAGAAGAAGATGGAGTAGTAGTTTCTGATGTAAAGGGTTAAACTTAAATTAATCAGAGAATTTCTATAGCATTATGTTCTTTCCAAAATTTTTTCCTGCCACGTGAAAATACAGGATGCCCACTTAAGTCTGAATTTCAGATAAACAACAGTTTTTTAAAGCGGATGCATACCCCATGCAATATTTGGGGTATTCTTATATATTTATATATTTGGGGCACACTTCTACTAAAACATAGAGCACGTTATGTTTTATCTGGTGACCCTACATAGGAGACTTGAGCAGGGCCTCAAGGAGTTTTTATGTATAAAATATCTTCTCCCACTGGCTGCTCTTGTGCCTGAAATTCTACTGTTAACCCATTTGCATGAGTTAATCAGCATAATATCCAAGATGTCTTTGTTTAAATGCAAATGATCACATATTATCACATTATTTTAGTTTGTTCTACAGCTTCCAGTAGCTACAAAGAGAGTCTCCTGTGACCTGTAGGCTTAGCTCTGTCCACTGCTCTTGATGAAGACAGGCAATATGTTTGAAGGTTTAGAATGACCAGCAGTGGGTTCTGGAATTATATTTATGGTCATGATCTCAACTTTTGGGGTACTTTGGCTTCTTTTTACCAATTTTGTGCCCCTGAAGCTGCACTCGCCCACCACACATTTGCTGAGCCCATCTTTGCCTGGCACTGTGCCAAAGAGGTACTAATGAGGTACTAGGCAAGAGGATTAATGAGTAATGATTCTAGCCTTTAATGAGTTTATAGTCAAAAACATCAGTAACTGATACTTCTGCTATAATAAAAGAATTGCACTAGAAGTAGGCTCTGGATGCCATGGGGATAAGTGAGATGAACCCTCAAACCAGGTTGGGGGCATTAGAGAAAACTTATTGAGAAGGTGATATTTTCATAGAGTTCAAATGATAATCAGGAATTGGCCTGGTGGGCAAGTGGGAAAAGGAGGGGGGCCTTCTAAACAGAGATTAGCATGCAGCAAAAAGGAGAGAATACCATGTGTCCAGCGGATCACAGGTAGTGGGTTAAGCTGACATTTACAGTTTCTATTAGGTCGGGGTACAGGGTGTTGACAGGTAACTCTGCACTGGCAGGAGATAGTCATAAGGATGTCCTTGTTATGCTGAATTCCTCACCCACCATTCCCACATTGATTGACTAACCGGGACTCTTGTCAGTTTTCTCTTTAGTGTTCTCATCCTTCCTTGGTCGTGATGAGACCAAGGGTCATGGGTTGTGTGTGTGCTTGAGGAGAAGGGAGGATCAGGAGTGAACTAGGATCCTATCTTGAATTACTCAGCACATAGTATTGAGAAACCAAATAGTGCATCCCAAATTCTTTCAAGTGTTTTCACGGGTTACTTGTTGCATCATGTTGAATTCCCAGATCAAAATGTCTTTGTTATTATTGATGAACTTACTGATACTTAAATTGACCACTGACTTTTGGAACTAGAGATTGGACTGATTAACACTGTCTTTAAGGAAACAGCAGCCTCTGGCCAGGTTCCTAGACCCTGTCCTGTGCAGTTCAAGTTTCCTATAAAGTCCTGACCTATGGTATCTTGCCATACCTCAAAGCTGAGTTTCTGGATCAGCCAGGTGAGAAATGGTGGGGGAGAAGAAGCACATATTGCTTTCAGGGAGGTTGAATTTCTAGAGGGTCATAGCAAGACTCAGTAGGATGATGGTGGTTTTTGCCAGGCTCTCTTTGACAGTGACTTTTTTATCTCTGATCCCCTCTGTTAGGATTTTGGCAGGTCTGTCTGTATTGGTATCACATCCCCATATTAGCTTCTCTTAATTGGGAGCCGATTGCGCTATTGTTTTTGACAATGCCCTGGGGCACAACTTGTTTGTAGTCTGATCCAATTAAAGTTAGGCCTTTTTGCCCAGGTAGTCTTTCAAAACCTTTTCTGGCCCCAGGAGAGCTCTACTTAGCTTCCCCCCCCCCCCCGCCCCCCATGCTCCTCCAACTCCTAGTCAGTCTAGTGTTTTACCTGTGGTTGTCAAGGATCTACCAGCCTCCCCCTAATTGTACACCTCGAGATTTCCATTGTTTTCAATAATGCCCTTAGGCTTGAACTCACCTCTCACTGTTGCAAATTAAGTCAGTCTTAGAACTACAGAGATCTCCGTCCTGAAGGCCTGCTTCTCTCACCGGGAAGAATGTCTGCACTACTGTTCTCAAGCTGGGGTCAGGGACAGTGGCCCACTTCTCTCAGAGAGAAAAGCATGTTCTAGTCTATGAGTGGGCATTGGGCATGTGTGGTGGTGCCTGGTGTCTTCATCTTGTCCCTCCTGGTGTGGAATGTCCCCCATGAGAGAGCTGAGGTGACGGTGATCAGGGGCCCAGTGTTCTCTGCCATGCCTGTGATACGGCTTCTGCTCAGCTAGTGCGTGCTGGTGGAGAATGGGAGCTCCAGACCTCTTTTCTGCTCTTGCTTAGAATAGTTTCTGCAAATACAGATCAGGAGACAAGGAATAGGTGTGACAGATGCTGCCAGACTCTGCCTTCCAGAAAGAAACCAGTACCATAGCCTGGGAGCTGGGGAAAGAAGTTCTCTCTTCTTGGCTGCACCTGCCTTCCATCATACTGAGCAGTTCTTACTAAGATTTATTAGATTTTTTTGGATAAATGTTTCTCCATTTGCTATTTGCCGTTAGGACAATTTTCACAGACTTTCAATTGTTGTTTTTAAATAAAATTTTCTATAGTTGTGTTACTTCCGTGTGGGAGAAGGTCCACAGAGATCCTCCTAGCACCATTCAGAAGTGTTTCTTTTTTACATCATTTAAAAAAAGTTATGAATTTCATCTTGAGAAAGAACTATACTTTACTCCACCTCTCTTTTTGTTTTGGGCATTTTAATTATAACATAGTAAGAATACTGCTGTGGTCATCACCGTAGCTTGATTGTCACATAAATCTGGAACGGATTTTTTAGGTCTCTTGAAGTTTTATAGATGGTTCTATGCTAGCTTCTAGCTAGAGTCTCACTAATGGTCCACACAGGCTTGCTAGTAAGTATCATGTTTTCTTCAAATCTGCTTTCACAACATCAACTTTATATGATAGCCGGAGAAGATTCCTTAGCTCCCACTGTTTCAAAGACTTCAGTCCCTTCAGTATGATCCATTTCATCCTGTTTCCTTTATGAAAACCTCTTTCAGTACTCAGCTCATTTGTGAAGCAAAGGTGATTTTGAAGTTAATTAGTGATTAGGCTTTTCTAATTTCTCCCAGTTCTAGAATTTCTCCATACTATCAGTTTTCTCAGCTTTTGCCCCAGTCAAGTAGTACCCAAATATTTTAAACAAAAAGCTTAATAACACATGATTTCCATTGAAAGTAAGAATTGTTTCTTCATATGTTTTGGGAGTTGAAGTGGGAATTCCTAAAAGTACATTTTTCTTACTTTAAAATTTCCTCTGAGGAAATTCCTAGTGCTGATCATATTTATAAATTTTTATCTCTTACATTAGGCATTTCTTATTTCTGGAAGCATGCCACAATTATAAAGGATACAATTTGCAATAAGGACTGTGTGTTAATAAAGGTATTTAGGAGTGAGGTGTATGTCTTAGCTATTTAATTGGCTAGATGAAATTGAGAAACCAAATTCCCTGTCTTGTTTAAACATTCAAGGAAACATATGTGTTCAGCTGTCATCCTTGTCCTTATTTCTTTATTCTTAGACTATTTTAAGCAACAGAGTTCTCTCTTTTTCATTTCTAAATGATTGAGAAAACAATAACATAGTAATAATCATCACAAAGACCCTTTTGGTCATGTTGATACACTATTCAGAACCCTGCAAATTTATAGATAATATAACCTATTCTGTCATGTTACACTTCAGATACTGCTCTAAGTTTATGGTTTCTAACTCCTTTGCAGAAACTCTCCTCCAACTGCTGTGGTCTATTCATTTTCCCCTGAGTATGTAATGTCCATTCTCACCTCTTGGTCCTGCTTTGCTACTTCCCCATCTGGATTGATTTCCTAATCAGTTTCCATCTGTTACTCCTGATTATTTTTCAAAGCATAACATAACATGGGGAAGCTAGTCTTTCCAGATAGAAATATATTTTAAATGAAGTAAAATTAAATCAATGGTGCAGAGAAAGAGGTGTGCAATACATCTAAACACATAGAAAACTTGGGGGCGCCTGGGTGGCTCAGTCGGTTAAGCATTCGACTTCGGCTCAGGTCACGGTCTTGCTGTTCGTGAGTTCGAGCCTCGTGTCTGGCTCTGTGCTGACAGCTCTGTGCCTTCTCTCTCTGCCCCTCCCATGCTGCAACTGTCTCTCTGTCTCTCTCAAAAAAAATAAACATTAGGGGCGCCTGGGTGGCTCAGTCGGTTAAGCCTCCGGCTTCGGCTCAGGTCAGATCTCACGTTCGTGGGTTCGAGCCCCGCGTCAGGCTCTGTGCTGACTTCTAGCTCAGAGCCTGGAGCCTGCTTCCAATTCTGTGTCTCCTTCTCTCCCTGCCCCTCCCCCTCTCATGCTCTGTCTGTCTCTGTATCAAAAATAAATAAAACATTTAAAAAAAATTTAAAAAAAAAAGAAAAGGAAAAAACATTAAAAAAAATTGAACACGTAGAAAATTTGGTATGTGAAAGAGTAGCTATGGAAAGTTTGGTGTTTACATGGCTACTCATTTGGAAAAAATGAAGCCATAGTTATACCTCACTCTTATGCTAGCAAGGAAGCCCTACTTGTCTGGGCTCCGGTTTCCAAGTGAGGATTTATTTCTATAGAATAATCTTCATGGCCTCTTTTGGTCTGCCTCACTCATCCCTCCTCAAGGAAGAAGGTGTGACTTGCCTGATAGAGGAATTTTGGAGAAGAGTCTAAGCAGGCTCGCTTCTGCTCCTTTAGGGCTCCTCTCATTTGTGGAGTGGTCTGTTTTCAGGATGTGCATGTTCTTGTCTGCCTTGCTACTACTAGGGAGGCTTGCAGTTTTCCAAATCTGCCAGAGGTGAGTGCTAAGTTTACTTAAGGGACTGTCTAGTGGCAATATGCTAAACTGCATTTTATAATTTAATCTTATCTGCAATAAAGCTGATTTGTAAAAAAAAAAAATGCATCTCTGATAACAGCATCTACTTATCAACTGACTTTGAACTTGGAGTAAGAAAGGAATATGATTATTTATCAGTCTAAAATCTCCATATCCAAACCTAAAAAGCCATTAAAAAAAAAAAGGAAAAAATAAAGCTTCTGTCCATCAAGGCTCAGCACTTCTCTCATCATGGAAGATCATGGTGAAATCTTTTACTTCCTATCAACCATCCTTTTATATCCATCACTTAGCACTTACGCCTTGCTATGTGTTTTTATAGTTCTAGTTGTGCTGTGTAGTCTTTACTAGAGTGTGAACTTGAAGGAAGACAGTGCGCTAGTCATCTTTGAACACCTAAAGTGCTCACCAAAGAATAGACGTTCAATAGACACCGAGTGATATCGATTGTGCTGAATGGCTCTTTTATGATTACTTCAAACTAGTTTCTGATACAGTGACTTTTCTTAAATAATAATGTTATTGAATTTATTTTGTACTTTACAATTTTCAAAGTGCATATCAAATGACATGGCTTACTTTACTTAATCTTTAAAGAATCCTATGAGATAGGCAGAACAAATCTTATTTCCATTTCTTAGATATGACAAAAAGATCCCAAAGAGGTGAGTTACTTGCTCAGGGTCATAGTGCTTATAAATGACAAAATCCAGTACTTCTAATTCCTGGGAGATAACTCTTTCATCCTGCCACAGCTATCTCTTGTATCATGGTGAAAACCTCAGGTGATTTTCCAGAAATGTAAAGAACCCCATAGCATTAGAAAATATATGACATTTGCAAAGCACCAGTTGAAGTTTGATGTGAAATTCCATCTGACATGTTTGTAGCAGCTTTAATTATTTAATCAATTTAATAACAAATATTTAAAGCAGCGACAGAAGTCACTGGACATAACTGATTTCATCCATAAACCAGACATTTTGCACTTCAATTTTCACTCTTCCATTCTGTTTTGTGAACTAATTGGCAACACTTGATGAAAATTTAAGATGTAGACAGACTATAACAGGTGGAGCAATCACATCTTCACAAGGAAATTAATTTATACACACACGCAAGTACACACGCATATTCATAGGCTCTGATCCTGCCAAGAAAGGAGCCCCAATAGTGTGGTTAGCTGCAATTATGGCTAAGTGTCATAAAACAATTTTGGCATATTATGGTGCCCACAGGAATCACAGGGATCTCTTTGTTCTTGGTCTTCTAAGCACGTTTCATTCTCATATGAATTCATCCTTGCAAGTTTTCTTTGTCAGAAAAGTAATTTGACTGCATCCTGCTACTCGTTTGGTGATTTGGGGATGTTGTGAAAGCAGCTATCTTGCAAGCTGGACTAGAGCAAAGTGTGTCAGTATGATTTATAGGAACTGCTGTGATTCTCAGCTATGAGGAACAGATGACTCCATATATGACAGTAGCTATAAGCAAATGCCTTTTTACAAGAATGGCTTTGCTTGAATTTTCTGAAAAAATTTTTAATGCTTCCGTAATTTCATCGTTATTATTGAATATTTGGGGAGAAGTGGTCTTTGATTACCTTGTACCTTCTTTTTGGTGAATTCTGACGTGCATTTTTCTAGTTTGACAATTCCAATAAAGAAACAAAATCAAGCAAACAAACCTCTCTGACTTAAGACGAGGCTACAGAACTGACTGAAGAGTCCAGGGACTAAACATAATTTTCTCTATCGTGTAATGTGGAGCGTATTAGGTACATTGTATGAGGGAAAATGTGTGATCTGTACTAAGTAAGAAAAGTCAAATGTCACAGACTATGAGTCTGGAGTTCTCTCTTGTCCAGCAAAAGAGCAGACGCAGAAATGAAAACGAGAGAAGCTAATGTCTGGGAGGAGACAAGAGCCCTGAACAGGGGTTTCCTCTCTATAGTTATTGAGCTCTCAAGATTTTAATTACATGGTGAACATGAAGAAGAAAACAATCAGATAGTTGCCATTAACTTGTTTGTGTAGGAAGCAAAGGGTTTGCAGGGTAAGTGCAGTATCAAGTTGTGATCAGAGCATAATGATATATTGGTACCAGATGGGAAGTGGTTTTTATTTGTTTGTTTTTGTTTTTTGTAGGTGATACAGCTAATTAGCTCTTATCTCTAAAGTTTAAGATTGTTGGAGCATGAAGCCTCAGGGTTAACAAGGCACCCTTCTCACTAGCTAACCTTGGGCGCTTTCCCTCTGCTGTGGCTTTCTGCCCTATGCCTTGTTTTACTTGATGACTAGCCTTGGATGCTTTCACCCGGCAGCAGCTTTCTGCCCCCATTGGTGCAAGAGTACAGAATTCTCAAACTTATTTCCCGTGGTCAGAATTGCTGATAAGTCCTCATAGTTCATTCTTTCATACAGCAAGACTGAGAGGAAAAAAAAGACTTTATTATTATAAAATGTTCCATTCAACTCTTCAGTAAGATAGATTAGGAAGAAGGCAATGTAGCCACCCAGTCTTTGTTTATTTTTGAAGTCAATATATAGTTTCCAATAGAAAATGGTATACGTTTAAGAAATTTCCATTGCTGTTTCTCTATTTCTAAAAATCAAAGTCACTCAGTTTGGGATGTGTATGTTGTTTTAAAGCAAGAGGATTAGAGTTATGTTGTATATTCACAGAGAAGAACACCTGTATTTCTCCCCCTTCAAAATAAAAGCTGATTATATGTTTATTGTAAGGAAACCCAAACTACACAGTACAACTCATACTACACACTACACACACACACACACACACACACACACACACACATACACACAAAGAAGGTAAAGAGTATGTGAAATGTATCTTATCACTCAAAGACAACAATTGCTAATATTTTGACAAATATCTTATCAGACCTACAACTATATAGGCAGAAATACAAGCATTTTTACTAAAAGTGGATCAAACAAAATATGTAATCTTTTAACATTCATTAACATATTGTGATCATTATTATATATCAATAAATAAAGATTTTTATTTTCATTACTTATGTTTGCAATGTGTTCCAGTGTATGGATATTCCATAAATATTTTAATTCTCCACTGATGGATTTTAAATTATTTTCAGTTTTGAACCTTTTTATAAATAACATTGGTTCAAGGACACAAACATATATATATGTGTATATATATATATACATGTAGATATATATATACATACACACACACACAATTATATACACAATTGTCCAATTCATTTCATTAATTTTTATTGGGTATTTTCTATGTGCCAGACATTGTTCTAAGTGTTGGTGGTGGTTGTATTGGTGGTATAGTAGTAAGACCATTAAGATCCCTGCTTTTACAGGAGGAGGAGTTAAGATGGCAGAGTAGTAGGGGAATCCTGGGGTTGTCTCATCCCTCCAACACAGATCAACATCAAATCATTTTGAAGACCTAGGGAGTTGATCTCAGGATTAAGAGAACAGTCTGCATAATTTGAGGGACAGAACACAGCAGGTACATGGTGGAGATAGGGGAATGTGGGGGAGAAAAGCCAAAATACTACAGAGGATTGGGAGCCCTTTTCTCAGAGAGGAGAAAGAGAGGAAGAGAAAGCAGCACATTAGGTTCCCACAAGCAAAACCCTCCCCCCAAAGCATTGATAGGGTAATCATGAGGACCTGACTATGGCAAGTTTTTGCAAACAGTGGAGCTAGAGTTCTGAGTTTTTGGAAGTCTGTGACATTCACTGGAGTAGGTCCTGGGGAATGGCTGTTTCCTGGAGAGAAGGGAAGGCCTGGGAGCAGATAGGGGACAGCATGGTGTGGAGATCCCCTGGGTCACACTGGGACAAAATGCTCTCCTTCCTGAAGTGCATTTGGAAGCGAGTATATTGCATCTCCAAGGACAAAAGACCTGCTGGCACCTTAGAGCAGCTGTTCAACAGCAGGGGACAGAAACACACACAGAGGGCAGATAAAGTGGTCACAGCTTTTCATTGGGCATCATCATAAGCTCCGGGCACCTTTTGTGGGTGTGTAATTGCTTTTCTGGGACAGAAAAGTGCCAGGCGCACTGCTGTGATGCTCTCCTCTAGAGAAGGGGAGTGGGTTCACGCTTTGCTGGGACCTTTGAGGTTTGGAGTTTTGAATACCAGTTGTGCACCTGAGATGAAGCACAGGAGAACTGTAGTGCCAGGCACGTGGATGACCTGGGCACAGAAGGGCTGGGGGCAGGGATCTAATGGTAGCCTGGGACATAGGAGGGGATTGTCCACTTGTATATGAGAGCTATCTGAACAGTGGCAGGTGCCAGCTGTCCTCTCTGGGGACAAGGGAGCTGGGCGATGTCATCTTTCCCCACTCACCAGCATGATCTAGCTTCAGTGAACAACCAGTGCGTTCAGTGGAGGCTGGAGCTGTTTACACCAAACCCCGCCCCCTGTGCCCTGCAGGAGCATCTTTACTAGGGCAGCTCTCTCTGTGAGCCAGCACCTTGGGCATCTCCCCCAAGCGACAAGCACAAGTGCCCAGCATGTACCAAGTCTACTGATCATAGAGCTCTCCACAGAGCTCTCCAAAGAGTCAATTTTAGTTTTGGTGGAAATAGGACCAGGTGTTTGTTTGTTTGTTTGTTTGTTTTTAAAATCAGGCTTGTAGTATTTTGTTCATTTGTTTTTTCATTTCCTTTTCTCTTTCTTTCTTCTCTCTCTCTTTTTCAAATTAGGCTTATAGTTTTTGTTTTGTTGTTGTTTGTTTTTTGTACCTTTTCCTTTTCTCTCTTTTTTCATCAGGATTTTTTTTTAAAACAAGGCTTATTTTAACAAATCAAAGCATACCTAGTTAAAGGTTCAAACACTCTTCACTGCAAGCAAGGAGGAACTCTACAAAGAACTAACCTGGGGGAAATAGTAGCCAAATCAGAATAGCGGGGTGCACACAGTATAGACCCAGAAACTTCCTGAAGCTCCAGGCCCTGGGAAGTGCATAACCCCTTCTTAATAAAGCATTACTCTCAGAATCAAGAGACGTAATCGGCTTTCATAACATGCAAAAGACCAAAACCTAGACAAAGTGACAAGACAGAGGAATTGTCCCTCAAAGAAAGAGCAAAAAGAAACCAAGTCAGGGATTTGCTCAAAACAAATGTAAGTAATATATCTGAGCAAGAATTTAGAACAGCAGTCATTACTAGCTGGGCTTGAACAAAGCATAGAAGACACCAGAGAAACACTTGCTGCAGAGATAAAAGAACTAAAAACTAGTCAGGCTCAAATAAAAAATGCTGTAACTGAGGTACAAAACTGACTGGATATAAATGAGGATGGAAAAAGCAGAGGATCAAATTGATGATACAGAAGCTAAAATTATGGAAAGTAATGAAGCTGAAAAAGAGAAGAAAAGAAAATTATTAGATAATTAAGATAGACTTAGGGAGCTCAGTGATTCCATAAAGCACAATAATATCCATTTCATAGGAGTCCCAGAAGAAGAACAGCAGGAAAAAGTGACAAGGTTTATTTGAACAAATTATAGCTGAAAACTTCCCAAATCTGGGGAAGGAAGCCGGTATTCAAGTCCAAAAAGCACAAAGAACTCCCTTTAAAATCAACACAAATAGTTCAAGACCAAGACATACCATAAGGAAACTTGCAAAATACAAAGATATAGAGAGAATTCTGAAAGTAGCTACGGACAAAATGTCCCTCACCTACAAGGGTAGACACATAAGGTTAGCAGCAGACATGTTCACAGAAACTTGGCAGGCCAGAAGGGAGTTGCATGATACATTCAGTGTGTTAAATGGGAAAAATGTGCAACCAAAAGTATTGTATTCAGCAAAGATGTCATTCAGAATAGAAAGAGAGATAAAGAGTTTCCAAGACAAACAAAAACTAGAGTTTATGAACACAAAACCAACTTTCTAAGAATTATTAATGGAGACCCTTGAGTGGGAAATAGAGACCCAGACCAACAAAGACTAGAAAAGAACAGAGAAAATTTACAGGAACAGTGACTTTACACATAATACAATGACACTAAATTCATATCTATCAATAATTACTCTGGATATAAATGGACTAAATGATCCAATGAAAAAACATAGGGTATCAGAATGGATAAAAAACAAGACCCATTGATATGCTGCTTATAAGAGACTCATTTTAGACCCAAAGACACCTCTGGATCAAAATGAGCAGGTGGAGAACCTTTTATCATCCTAATAGAATAAAAAGAAAGCTGGAGTAGTCATAGTTTTATCAAACAAACTAGATTTTTAAACCAGAGACTATAATAAGTGGTGAAGAAGGGTACTATATCATAATAAAGGGATCTACCCAACAAGATCTAACAGTTATAAATATTTATGTCCCCAGCTTGAAAGCAGCCAAATGTATAGGTCAATTAATAATAAACTTAAAGCAACTCATTGATAACAATACAATAATAGTAGGAGGCTTTGACACCCCACTTATAACAATGTACATCTAAATAGAAGATCAACAATGAAACAATAGCTTTGAATGACACAGTGGACCAGATGGACTTAATGAATATATTCAGAGCATTTTACCCTAAAGTAGCAAAATCCACATTCTTTTCAAATGCACATGGAACATTCTCCAGAATAGATCACATATTGGGTCACAAATCAGGCCTCAACCAGTACAAAAAGATTGAGATCCTACCATGCATATTTTCACACCACAATGCTATGAAACGTTAAGTCAACCACAAGAAAAAATTTGAGAAGATCACACGTACATGGAGGTTAAAGTACATCCTAGTAAAGAATGAATGGGTTAACCAGGAAATTAAAGAAGAAATTTAAAAAAGTACATGGTAGCCAATGAAAATGAAAATATGACAGTCCAAAGCCTTTGGGATGCAGCAAAGGCAGTCATAAGAGGAAAGTATAGGGATGCCTGGGTGACTCAGTTAAATGTCAACTCTTTATTTTGGCTCAGGTCATGATCTCACAGTTGTGAGCCTGAACCCCATGGTTGGGCTTTGCCCTGAGCAGCAAACCTGCTTAAGATTCTCTCCTTCTTCTCCCTCTTCCCCTCACCCACTTGCTCTCTCTGTCTCTCTCTCAAAAAAAAAAAAAAAAAAAAAAAAAGGGAAATATATAGCAATATGGGCATTCCTGAAAAATGAAGAAAAGCCTCATATACACAAACTAACCTTATACCCAAAGGAGCTGGAAAAATAACAGCAAATAAAGCCAAAAACCAGCAGAAGAAGGGAAATAATAAAGATTAGAGTGGAAATATATGATATAGGGAAAAACCCACAGTAGAACAGATCAACAAAACTAGGAACTGGTTCTGTGAAAGAATTAAAATTGATAAATGCCTAGCCAGACTTATCAAAAAGAAAAGAGAAAGGACCCAAATAAAATCATAAATGAAAGAGGAGAGATCATAACCAGTACTATAGAAATACAAACAATTATAAGAAAATATTATGAGAACTTTATGCCAATAAATTGGGCAATCTAGAAGAAATGGATGAATTCCTAGAGACATACAAACTACCAAAACTGAAAAAGGAAGAACTGGAAAATTTGAACAGACCCATAACTAGTAAAGAAATTGGATCAGTAATCGAAAATCTCCCAAAAAAAGAGTCCAGGGCTGTATGGATTCCCAGGGGAATTCTTCCGGATATTTAAATAATAATTAATACCCATTCTTTTGAAACTGTTACAAAAAAATAGAAATAGAAGGAAAACTTACAAACTCATTCTATGAGGCCAGTATTACTTTGATACTAAAACCAGACTAAGACCCCACTAAAATGGAGAAGTATAGACCAATATCCCTGATGAACATCAATGCAAAAATTCTCAACAGGATACTAACAAATTGAATCCAATAGTACATTAAAATAATTATTCACCATGGTCAAATGTGATTTATTACTGGACTGAAAATGTGGTTCAATATCTCCAAATCAGTCAGAGTGATACACCATATTAATAAAAGAAAGGATAAGTACCATATGATTCTCAGTAGATGCAGAAAAAGAATTTGACAAAACACAGCATCCTTTCTTGATAAAAACCCTCAAGAAAGTAAGGATAGAAGGAACATAACTCAACATCATAAAGGCCATATATGAAGATCCACAGCTAATATCATCCTCAATGGGGAAATATCTAAAATCTTTCCCCCTAAGATCAGGGACATGACAGGGATGTCCATACTCACCACTGTTGTTCAACATAGTGCTGGAAGTCCTAGCTTCAGCTATCAGATAACAAAAAGAAATAAAAGGCATCCAAATTGACAAGGAAGTAGTCAAACTTTCCCTCTTCACAGAGGACATGATATACTACACAGAAAACCTGAAAGACCACTAAAAAATTGCTAGAACTGATGCATGAATTCAGCAATATTGCAGGATATAAAATAAATGAGCAGAAATCTGTTGCATTCCTGTACACCAATAATGAAGCAGTAGAAAGAGAAGGAATTAATCCCATTTACAGCTGCCCCAAAACCCATATGATATCTAAGAATAAACCGAACCAAAGACGCAAAAGATCTGTAGTCTGAAAATTATAGAACACTTGTGAAAGAAATTGAAGAAGACACAAATGGAAAAACATTCCATATTTATGGATTGGAAGAACAAATATTGTTAAATGTCGATACTACCCAAAGAGATCTACACATTGACTGCAATCCCTATTAAAATAATACCAGCATTCTTCATAGAGCTAGAACAAACAATTCTAAAACTTGTATGGAACCAGAAAGGACCTCGGACAGCAAAAGCAGTATTGAAAAAGAGAAGCAAAGCTGGAGGCATCACAATTCTGGACTTCAAGTTGTATTACAAAGCTGTAATGATCAAAACAGTTATGTTACAGGCACAAAAACAGACACATAGATCAATGGAACAGAATAGAGAACCCAGGAATGGACCCACAGCTGTATGGTGAGCTCATCTTCAACAAACCCTGAAATAATACTGAATGGAAAAAGTCTCTTCAAATGATGTTGGGAAAACTGGACAGCAACATACAGAACAGTGAAATTGGACCACTCTTTTATGCCATAGACAAAAATAAATTCGAATGGATGAAAAACCTAAATGGGAGGAAACTGTCAAAATCCTAGAGGAGAACACAGGCAGTAACCTCTATGATCTTGGCTGTAGCAACTTCTTACTAGACATGTCTCTGGAGGCAAGGGAAACAAAAGCAAAAATGAATAATTGGGACCTAATCAAGATAAAAATCATCTGCAGAGCAAAGTAAATGACAAAATTAAAAAGGCAACTTAACAGAATTGTAGAAGATATTTGCAAATAATATATTGGGTAAAGGGCTAGTATCCATAAAGAATTTCTCAAACTCAACACCTCCAAAATAATAATCTAGTTAAGAAACAGGCAGACATGTCTTCTTCTCCAAAGAGGACAAACAAATGGCTAACAGGTACATGAAAAACTACTTAGCATCAATCATCATCAGGGAAATACAAATCAAAACCACAATGAGATACTACCTCACATCTGTCAGAATGGCTAAAATTAACAACTGAGGAAAGGAGATGTTACTGAGGATGAGGAGAAAGGGGAATCCTCTTACACAGTTGTTGGGAATGAAAACTAGTAACCACTCTGGAAAACAGTGTGGAGGTTCCTCAGAAAGTTAAAGATAGAGCTATCCTATGATCCAGTAATTGCACTATTAGGTATTATCCAAAGGGTAAAAAAATGCTGATCTGAAGAGTCACAAGCACCCTAATGTTTATAGCAGCACAATCAACAATAGCCAAATTATGAAAGAGCCCAAATGTTCATCAACTGATGAATGGATAAAGAAGATGTGGTGTGTGTGTGTGTACATATATGTATATATAATGGAATATTACTTGGCCATTGAAAAGAATGACATCTTTCCATTTACAATGACTTGGATAGAACTTGAGAGTTTATGCTAAGCAAAATACGTTAGAGGATGACAAATACTATATGATTTCACTTCATATATGGAATTTAAGAAACAAAACAGATGAACATAGAGGAAGGGAAGGAAAAATAAAATAAGATAAAAACAAAGAGGGAGGCAAACTAGAAGAGACTCTTAACTATAGAGAACAAACTGAGGGTTGCTAGAGGGGAGGTGGGTGAGGATATTGGCTAAGTGGGTGATGGGCATTAAGGAGGGCACTTGTGGTGAGAACTAGGTGTTCCTATTCCTGAAACCAATACTACAATATAGGTCAACTAACTTGAATTTAAATAAAATCTTGGAAGAAAAGAAAAACATTTTCTGTATTTATAGTACTAACATTCTGGAAAGGAGGTCAAACAAATACATAACCAGGATAATTAAAAATGATGATAGATGCTTAGAAAAACCAAAATAAATAAATATGACAGTACCTGAATAACAGAGAGGTAACTTTAGCTACTGTAGTTTAAAAAAGGCTTGTCTATGGAAATGGGATTTTATCAGAAACCTGAACAGAAGGAGTCACAAAGAAAATTTTCTAGGCAATTGTCCCAGCCCTGATTTTGATGACCTTGAGTGTTTAAAGAACAGAAGTATAGTTGGTGCAGTTTTAGTGTAAAGAGCCTGGAGAAAGACCATTAGAAGAAGAGAAAGGAAACAGTGGAAAAGTAGGTAGAGATTGATCCTTTAGAGCTTCATGATTAGGTGTTAGATTTCATCTTAAGTAGAATTTTTTTAAAAACTCATATGTATTTAAGTGTGTTTACAGGGGGGAGGATGCTGATTTTAAGTGAAGGAGAAAAGAAACCACTCATTTACTCAATCTATATTCCAGCAGATATTTATGGAGCAATTGCCTCATGTCAACTCTGTTCTAGTTCCTAGAATACAGACGATACCATGGATTCAGTAATGATCCAAACAGAGAAAGTCTTAGCTCTTTTCTAATTGACATTCTACCTTAATATAATAGAATGCCAGGTAGCAATATATGTGAAATTTAAAGCAGGATAGTGGTGTGTGTGTATGAGTGTGTGCATATGGGTGTGCATGTGCATTTGCTAATTTACCTTATGGTTTGGAAGTTCTTTTAGACGATATGATACAACAGAGATCCACAAGCAATGAAAAGTGAGTCAAACCAATATCTGGAGGATGGTGGTTCTTGGAAGAGGAAGTGGCAGGATCAGTAATGACAATAGTAGCTAGACAGAGGGCACAGAGTGTCAGGACGGTGCTGTTGATGAAGTCAGAACAGAGCCAGAGGTCTTGAAGGCCAGTGGAGGATTTTAGTTTTCTTTTAAATGTAATGGGAAGAGGTTCTAAGGTTTTGAGCAGGAGAACATAGTAGAAACAATAATCAGTTATCAAGTATGTTACAATTTTTCACTTTTGTTGTCATTTATTATTCAGTCTTATTTGTTGTTAGTATTACTTTTGTACTATAAGTTAAAAATTTTTTTTAGTGTTTATTTACTTTTGAGAGAGAGAGCAAGTGAGGGAAGGACAGAGAGGGGAAGGAACAGAATCTGAAGCAGACTCCAGGCTCTGAGCTGTCAGCACAGAGCCTGATATGGGGCTTGAACCCACGAACTGCGAAATCATGACCTGAGCCAAAGTCAGACACTTAACTGACTGAGTCATCCAAACGTCCCTGTACTCTAAGAATTTTAAATTTGTGTGGAGTCAAAACTATTCCTTTGTTCTTTTTAAAGTTCTAACTTTGGCTTTATGTTTATGTAGCCCAAATATCAGCTTTCTTTTCAGAATTAAATAAGATTTGTACAATCCTCTATGTCCCATGGGAAGCCTTTCCTAAAACATCTATAAATTCCTGATGGCTTATATCTCATAATATTTTCTGAGTTTCTGCCACATTAGGCTTTTCACCTTATGCACAGTCACATTGTGAGTCTGTTTTCCTCTTTTGGTTCCATGCCAATTTATTCAGCATTCCCTGGGGCGCCTGAGTGGCCAGTCAGTTAAGCGTCTGGCTTTGGCTCAGGTCATGATCTCATGGTTTGTGGGTTCGAGCCCTGCATCAGGCTCTGTGCTGACAGCTCAGAGCCTGGAGCCTGCTTCGAATTCTGTATCTCCCTCTTTCTCTGACCCTCCCCTGCTTGCACTGTCTCTCTCTGTCTCTCAAAAAAAAAAACTACATAAAAAAATTTTTTATTCACCATTCCCTGACTTCCTCTAATGCCATTCACACAAAGGATTGTACTTTTTATCCAAATGACCAGTCAGTGTACCAGGTACTTATTACCTCTCCACCAACTTAAAAAGCCATTCTAATGTATTCAGAGGCATTCAGATCTTTTATATATGCTTGGGTTAAATTCTAGGCTTGTTAGTGGTTTCCATTTGATCTGACAGCCTAAAATATGGTTTTAATAGTGGTAGCTTTATAATTATTTATTCATTCATTCAATAAATTTATTGACTAGAGATTATATGTCATTCACTGTAGTAGACGCTAGGAATACAATGATGAATAAGAGAAACATGATTTCTTTTTGGGGAGCTTACATTTCACTGGGAAGTTATAGATAATAAACAAAAGAATAATACCTTTAAAAACCATTATTGTGAAGAAATAAATAATTAGGATGGAATGATAGTAATTCTAAGGTATGCTTTACTGAAGTTCAGAAAAGTCTTCTGGGAATTTGACATTAAAAACTGGCCCTTTGAAGTGCTTCAATTAGGTAGAGATGAGGCTGAGACCAACCTAGGCAAAACTTCAGTTATGGGAAGGGAAGTGATATGATTCTTTTGCTTAGGGGCAGGATTATACACACACACACACACACACACACACACACGTATATATATATATACACATATATATACACACACACACACACACACATATACACACATATACATACATATATATATAATTTTAATTTATTTATTTTGAGAGAGAGAGAGAGAGTGCATGTGCAAGTGGGGGAGGGGCATAGAGAAAGAGAGAGAATCCCAAGTAGGCTCTGTGCTGTCAGCATGGAGCCCAATGAGAAGCTCCATCTCATGAACCATGAGATCATGACCTGAGTCAAAACTAAGAGTTGGTCGCTTAACTGACCAGGTCTTCTGGGAACTCTTATATTTTTTAACTTTGAACTTCCATTTCTTCAACAGGATATATAATTGTTTTTGACCATCTTCAAGGTCAAATCAGAAATCTAACTTCAGCATAATATATGGAAAAATTATTTATTTTTATTTATTTATTTTTAAAATTTTTGAAATGTTTTTTATTTATTTATGAGAGACAGGGAGACACAGCACGAGCAGGGGAGGGTCAGAGAGAGAGGGAAATATAGAATCTGAAGCAGACTCCAGGCTCTGAGCTAGCTGTCAGCACAGAGCCTGACGCGGGGCTTGAACCCACGAATCGTGAGATCATGACCTGAGTTGAAGCAGGAAGCTTAACCCACTGAGTCACCCAGGTGCCCCCCAAAATTTTATTTTTAAATTATTTTCTTATTTTCTTCAGGGTTATTAATTAGCTCTATATTGGATTTGTGTAGCTTTTACATCATAGCCATCATTTTCTCTTTAATTTCTGTCTCATTGTCCCTTTCTTCTTTATTTCTGTGAGACTTTTGCAAGTCTGTCCTCTACATTATAGATTTTGTTTTTTGTACTTTTCTTTTGCATTTCACTGCTTCAAATGCTAAGTTTTCCAATGGTGTATCTTTCTCTAGTGTCTTGACTTTCCTTTGCCACTTCTCTTTTCATCTTTCTATTTTTTGGTCCTACCTCAACTTTCACCCCCTGTTTTATAGAGTTCTTGATTTCTCTAATTTCCATTAGAGGCCAAAGTAGTTATTTTCTTAAGTATTTCTTACCTGAATTATCTTTTCCCAATTGTGTTCTTTTTCTATCATTTTTATGCAATGCTTTGATTTTTGTCTTTATTTGGGGAACAGAATTTTCCCATAGATCTCATGTTGGTTTTCTTTTTTTCTCTGCTGTCTATTCCTTCCCTGGGGGACAGTCTCTCTGGTTATGTTACATGTTTGTATTCTTGGCCAAGGTTTATTGATTTTCTGCTTCTGTGACTCTTAGTTGAATATTTCTATGAATTAAACTGGAATTCTAGGTCAGGCGGTGGCTCTCATATTGTCCACAAAACACCAGCAGCAGCAGTTTGGGAATTTATTAGAAATGCAAATTCTTGGGGCCTCCACTCCAGATCTCTTGAATAAGAATCTTTGGGTGGTATTTTAAGAAATCCTGAAAGTTATTCTGCAAAGTCTAAGAACCACTGGTTTATATGTGTGTACTGTCCCCTCCCCCCTAGTGGCTCCCATCCTACTTGTGTTCATATCACATTTCTAAATATTAGAATTTTGGGGTAATAGATTTGAAATGTATTACACTGTTTCCTTGGTAGTATTAAGTACTTTATTGCTGTTTAAGTAAGAATGTTTGCTAGTCTGGCATTTTGTCTCATATATTTAGTACCATAATTTTTTGGGTTCATTTCAGTAAACACAAAATCTTTTTTTGGTTCTTCTCATCTGTCATTTATTACACCTTTTATGTCTCATTGATTGCAGATCGTACTGTGTTGTATGACCTCCTTTTCTGAGTCGCGGATAGACATTGCTCTCAAGAGTGTGTGTTCTCAGATGCAGCACGTAAAAATTTTCATACTGATCCAAATTTGGAGAGACATCTGTGGTATTAACTATACATTGGTATCCTGTTATACACATTTAAGAACCAGTGATTTCTGTTATGTGATATTGATTTTTATGATGGATAAGAAGAGAATGAGGGCCATACCCCAACTCTTGAGCTTTTTTTTGTGGATTATTTATGCAAAAATTAGAATTATACTGGAAGTTTAGCTTTTTGGATTTGAGAACATACCCTGTGGTGGGGGGAGGTTGTTCCCCCTCCCAATTTGGGAATGAGTTGGCTAATTTGATGCAATGTCAAATTGAAAAGAACCCCCATAGGGATGGATTATAAAGGAACCTAGGAAAACTTTTGAGGTTAATGGATATGTACTTGATCATGATATGTTAATGTTGTCCTGAATGTTTACATACATCAAAACATATACAGTTGACAGTATACAGTTGTATACAGTTGACCCTTGAGCAACACTCAGTCAAACTGTGTGAGTTCAGTTATATGTGGATTTTTTTCAATAAACACAGTACAGTACTATAAATGCATTTTCTCTTCCTTATAATTTTCTTAATAATTTTCTCTAGCTTGCCTTATTGTAACAATATAATTTATGATCATGTAACTTACAAAATAAGTGTTAATTGGCTGTTTATGTTATTGGTAGGGCTTCCTGCCAATAATAAGCTATTAGTAATTAATTAGGTGAGTCAAAATTAACACGTGAATCTTTGTGCAGGGAGCTCATGCCCCTAGCCTCCCGTGTTGTTCAAAAGTTTAAACTGTATTTTAAACATATATGGTATGGGGCACCTGGGTTGCTCAGTTGGTTAAGCATCTGACTCTTGATTTTGGCTCAGGTTGTGATCTTACAGTCGTGAGATTGAGCCCCACACTGGGCTCCATGCTGGGTGTGGAGCTTGCTTAACAATCTCTCTCTTCATCTCCTTCTTTCCTTCCCCTGTGCCCTCTCTCTCTTGAAAAAAAGATATGGTTATATGGCATATTGCACATCAATTACACCTCAGTAAATCTGTCAAAAAAGGCCCTTGTGTTATGCAGTTTTTGTATTTGTCAATATAGTTTGCTTTGTAGTATAGTTTGTGGATGTGGATCACCAGTTCTAACTATGTCTCTTAAGTAAATTTTACCTTTATTTCTACCATTTATGGGGCAGAAGAAAAAATATGGCATGATGTGGCACCTCTTCTAGTCCTATCATTGTGATTTTGAAGTGTTTCTGACACACAGTGAAAAGACAAACTACAAACTATAATGCTTAACTCAACATCCATCCTGAACACTTTCTAGTATGCTGAGAATGGAAAGCTAAAACTATATTCCCAGATCTTTAGAAGTCAGAGATTCAGATGATTTATGTTTCATCAGTCAGATAGTGATGTTGCCTAGACTTTGATTAAAATATGAACATAGGCAAGAGAGCTAGAGTGTGGGGGTACAGGTTGTGGGAGAGATGACATAGTTCTGGAGCCACCATAAGACGTGGTGACTCCCTAACATGGCCATTGGTTTCCTGACCAGTTGCTTCCTGTCTCAACAGTGTTGCTCGTCATGTCAGAGTTAGTATGACTTTGCAGTCAGCAGTAGTACAGGTTGACTCCTGATTTGTTTTCTTCCTGCAGTCGTGATCATCACTTTCTCAGTTACAGCAGGAGAGGCAGAGAGATTCTAAGGATTCTCCTCTCAGGAGTTGGTCCTGAGAGGTTATCCTGGAACCTGTTCCTCTAGCTCTTCAAAATTTATGGAAGCACACAATTTTGTATATAAAACTCTTTCTGCTTAAACCAGTTAAAGTGGATTCTGTTGTGTGCAGTTGAGACCAGAGTGATAAAGTAATTAGTACCAGAAATGGTTATAGGCGATAAAACATCAAAGAAATAGCACTGGATTATATTAAAAGGCAACTATGGCACAGAATGAGAACTTATTGAAATTATTATTTGTGATTATCTGAAATAATGTGCCTATTGAAGACAAGGGTTTGGAAGAGTGTTAACACTGTGGTAGACCACTGTGGGGGACAGGAGGAAAAAATGTACTTAGGAGTAGGATTTTGTCCCCTACAGTGTGCTGGTGAGCTAAAAGAAAGAGAGGGATAGGCTGAATATTTTGAATTCTAAGCTCTAGTAATCATTTGAGAAATAAGGAATTTTGTAACTGTCTTTAAAGAATCTCACAACTTTTGTAGCCTCAAGACTAATTTAGATGGGAATCATTTGGAAAGGCTAATGCTGCAAGTTGTTGAATTATAAGGTAGGTTGAATTTATGGCTTGGTCATATATTTTTCACAAAAGTGAAAGCATTGCTTTAGAAAAAGTTGGATCCCATCATTGAAATGATGCTACTTAGGAGGACTTGGATAAATCTGCATAGTTGGCACTCCTGAATCTCACGAGGACTTCACTGGCAGCAGGAGCAGCTCCTCCCTAATCTGGTGATGCTAATATTGCTTTGCACGAACACCCTAGAACAATCCTTTCTGAGGCAGTCCCTTTACAGAGGGGTGATGGTTCTTCTGCAGCACCTTACTAGCCTTATTGCTTCTATACCTATAGCCAGATCAGATCCCTGTGTGTTCTTTTTTTTTTCCCTGTAAGTTCTTTAAAACAATTGCAATATCAAGCCTTATAGGAAAAGGCTTACAAACAAAAGGAGTTAAATAATTTCGCTAATATATTTCTATGGCAGAAATCTGGGAATTATGTATTGTAAACCAATTTTGAGGATAGTAGACTAGGGCTTTGATAGGGCTGAATTTATTGATATGGACATAATTATAGTGATTTGGGATTTAGTGTGTAGCTTGAGTTTTTGAGAGTGTTCTTATTTAGTCTGACTGAATCCTAGACTTAAGGGTAGTTTAGTCTAAATGAAGTGGAGATGCTAGAATTTCCTTCATTTCATGAAAAAGAACAAATTAAAATCTTAGAGAATTAGAAATGTTAGAATGGATTTAACATGTGTGATCAACTCAAATTTCCCATAACTATGTCTCCCAAGAGTACCCAGATCGTTGATAAATACATAGATAATGGGCAGCCATGACTGGCTGTCCTCTATAGGCTGAAAGAAAAGACAGAATATGTTGCCATTAGGAATCCCAAGTTAAATGGAATGGTGAAGTTTTAGGTAGCAGAATCCAAATGTGGTATTAACTGTCAGATAGGCTGAGCACAGCCATATCAGTAGACAGAAGTGGTTTGATGGCAGAAATTTTTAGTGTGAACTTATTGATCTGCAAGCCCTAGGAAATAGATGGACGGCTCACTAAACTCAACATCTGCAAATACAGGCCTGACCTGTGATGCCGTAATAATCATGGCCTTTCTACCAATTCCCAGACCCAAGTCAGTAAATGGACCCAGAGCCTCTTGAGTGAAAGTGAATCACTGTTCTCCCTGAGACTTTGGATTCCTCTTTCTTTATTACAACAAGTGATTTCTGTAATCTTCACTTTTTTCATCTTGGGCCACCATTAAATCCAAATTTTCAGTCAACCAATAATTAATATCCTTAAGGAAAGACTACCAAAGCATCACAACTACATACCGTAAATCTTACTCCCATTGCTGATAACAAGGTAATGGTGTATGGGGTAAAGGAAGATAGCAGATCTTTCAGTGATTATTGATACTGGCTCTGAGATAGCACAAATCCCTGGGGATCAGTTTCCATTGTGGTCTACTGGTCAGAATGAGGGCTTATGGGTTTTGATGATAGAGTTTTAATCTGTGTCCATCTCAGAGTATTTTTGGTGGATCCATGTATGTATACTATGGTTATGTTTCCAATTCCTGAATATAGATTAAAAAATATTTTCAATAACTAGTAAATCTATGCAAGCTATGCTTTCTGTGGCAAGTAACTATTCTCTTTTTGAGAAACAGCTCTTGGTGTGCTAATAGACTCTAGCAGAGACTAGGTATGTAACTACAGGATACAAACTGAGTTGCTTCTTATGAACTGAGTGGTGTCTAATTTGCCAAGTCATAAATTAGGGCATGTCCAGCAGCACTCTATCATCAGGTAGGAGTAAAATATATGCTATAAAGTTGTGCAAGTCCTTCTGCTGCACTCTATTTTCTCCGTCCACTGCCAGGACCTCACAGGAAGTTATACATAACCTGAGATAGAAAAAAAAAATCAAGTCTGCTTATAGATATTTCTTCATGATATGTGGCAGGAGCTGTAAGTGGACTGAATGCTAAAGCATCACAGCTCATGGATGTTACTTAAAGACAGGAAAGGAAAGAAATCTCCCAGTGGGTTGAGCATAGTTATATGTCTAGTGGTCTACCTTGCCTAGAATGAAAAATAGCTGAATGTATATATATATATTTTGACTCACGGGCAACAGGTAACGGGTTAGAAGATAATATTGGTGGATTGGTGCCAAGGAAGTTTGAGGAAGAGTTGGGTAGGTAGAACTTTAGGATGGACCCAGAGTCATGTGTTTTTATAACCAAAAGGTCCCACTCTGAAGATGAGGTTATCAAAATCAAGTAAACATGATGGTCATTCAGTAGATGAGAGAGAAAATTTTTTTCAGCCATTCGAGTATCTGCTCAGTGGATTAATAAAAAAAAAAAGTGGTGGTGGCACTTTACATCAACTCAACAACATGAACTTTTCTCCAACATAGTGACATGGCTACATGTCAGCTAAGGGTCCAAACCGCCAGAAACGGGATAATGCCTCTGTGGCTTAGTGGCAGGTAGATTATATTAATCTCCTTATCATGGAGAGAGCAGTGATTTTCTTCTCTGGAAATGGATTAATCAATCTGGATTTGGATTTGCCCTCTTTGCTTACTATGTTTCTGCCAGCAAACATTGGAAGACTTACTAAATAGCTTATTCACAATATCCCACACAATGCTTTTTCTGACCAAAGAACAAATTCTATAGCAAAAGAGGTAAGATATCAAGTTCATAATTATGAGATTAAGTGGTAATATTTTTTTCTGAAGCAGTCCTTATAAAATGATGGAATGGAATATTGAGGACTCTATGGCAGCACTAACATAACAGCTTGTGAGATTAGAATGCTATCTTACAGATGTATTTTCTCTGAACCACTGACAAACTATTGACCAACATATTCCACCCATATCTGAAATACACAGGGTCTGAAAACAAAGTGGGAGACTTGGGAATGGGATCCCTTACTATTACGTTAATGTAATACCACATGACCTACTTATAAAATTTTGCTGCTAATTGCTGTAATTTTAGGCTCTGCTGGTTTAGAGCTCTTAGTATGTAGGATAGGATTGCATTTTCCAGGGGATACAAGAACTTAACTGGAAGATGAGACTATCAACTGCTCATTTTGGGAAAAGGAGGCTAATCCCATGTTGACTGACATAATTGATGTAGTTATCAGACAGGAAGTAGAGGACCAAGTTTGGAGCACTAGTAATCCTGGTGAATGCCTCCTATGACAACGAACCTACTACTGAAAACTACAGCAGATAGGCATGTTGTGGAGGTTGTTTTGTTGTTTGAAAATACAAGTGTGGAAAGTAGGTTGTATATGGATGCTAAATAGAAAAGTTGCTTTATAAACAAATATTACAACCTTCTGGAATAAAAGTGTCAATTACTAAAAACAGCATTTCCCAGGTTTTCTTGCAGCTAGAGTTCTGGACATGATTTAGATTACATCAATCAAACACTTTTTTGATACGGTGATTAGCAGTCGAGTCACATGGATAGAAACACAAGATGTGGGGCAGCCATTTTGCTTATATAGAGGGTGGCAGAGGTGGCATGATCCTGGGGTCATCAGCTAAATCTTCTGGATTTAGAATGTGGTTCCTTGATCAGCAGGTTTCCTGATCCTAGCAGTGACAGTGTGGCTTTGGGCATATTCAGATTCAATCCTGTTTCTCCTGGCCTTCCAACAGTTTTGTAAGCACATAATTTCCTTTATCAAATCCTGTTTTGATTCAACTAACGAGTCAATTTTATTTTCCGCATTTGAACCCTGCCCAATATACCTGCCTTCCAATTTGGAGATATTAGTGGTCTATTATATTTTTTTCCCAGAAAAATTTCCACTTCCAACCATGCTTACTTCAAGCTATTCTCTTGAGAAGGTGAATTATGTAGATTCCTGGCAACTTCTTTCGATTTAGTCCAAATTTAGACAATGTTTCTTAAATGGTATGTTCTAAGGTTAGGGCCCTGTCTTGTTTACAGGTTTATTAAGGGGTTCTTTACTAATTTAGCTTCCTTTCTTTGAAAGTTACTGTCAACAGAAAAATAAGAGATCTTTAATGTTATTATATTAAAAATCTTGGACTGATTTGTTCCAAAGTTATTTTAATTTCAAGCTCACTTTACATTCTGTTGCTCAAGCTGGCAATCTATAACCATGTCTTCCTTGTCTATTTGGAGACTCCCTGAAATAGGAGAACAAATTTATCTAAATGTAAAGATATTCTCTCAAATGATGCCAATGGGACAGACTTTAAAAAAATAGGCCTAAGGGTTCAATTTTATAAACCTGGGACAGTCCCCATGGTTCTCAACCTTGGCTACACACAGAATAATCAGAGAAGCTTCCAAAATATGTTAATGCAAGTACCACACCTCAGATAAATTGAAGCCTTCCCTATGGGGGCACTTTTTTTTTTTGACCCTCCACCAGATGATTGTATTCATCTGCTTGGACTGCCATAATAAAATACCATAGACTAGGTGTCTTAACCAATGAAATTTATTTTCTCACAGATTTGGAGGCTAGAAATCCAAGACTAAGGTGTTATCACAGTTGGTTTCTGGTAAGGCCTCTCTTCTGCCTTATATATGGCTTCCTTCTCACTAGATCTTTTCATGTTTTTTCCTCCATATGTTAATAGAGAGAAAGAGATCTCTGGTGTCTCTTCTTCTTTTTATAAGTACCATAGTCCTATAGATTAGGGCTTCATCCTTATATCCTTACTTAACCCTAATTACTTCCTTAAAAGCCTATCACCAAATACAGTCACATTGGGATTTACAGCTTCGGTGTATGAATTTGGGGGCCCATAATTCAGTCTATAACAATGACTGAAGACCACTGCTTTAGTGGAACCATTTGGTTTTGGGGTGGATGGATTTTAAGACATAAGAAAAAGCAAACAAGTCACAATGATGTATCAGGTTTAGTCTATGTGGCAACTTGGCAATTTCTGCTGGGTAGAAGAGAAATAGCACTAACTAGGGAGGTACATGGGGTGAGGGCAGAAGCTAATCAACTGGAACTTTTAGTCTGAATAAAATAGTAGACTTGAGTCCAATTCAAGTTGGCATACGGTGGTTAAGGCATTATATCCGAAAGTGGGTTATAATATTGAGACTTACAAAGGCTAGAGTTCTTGAAGTCATGAATCCTGAAGTAAATAACAAGAATATTAGAATCATGTTTCAACTTCAGTGACAGAAGCAGTAGGAAATGGATGTATGGTCCTGTGAACAGGTTTCTGGAACAATGCTCTTGACCTTGTGTGAAAATTGGAGTCAGTCTTCAAGAGCCAACCAGGGCACAAATGGAGAGGTTAGAGAAAGAACCTGCAAAGGCTAAATATACCCCTGTGATTAACTGACGTGAGAAGTTCTGGCTATGAAATCACATTTGTTGGTGAAGTGAAACCAGTTCCTTTTAATCTCTGGTATGGCTCTCATTGGTCTGGAATCTAGAGCAGTGGCTCTCAAACTTTAACAAGCATCAGCATCACCTGGAATGGTTGTTCAACTCTGAAGTGCATAGCTTCACCCCCCACAAAATTTCTGATTCAGTATGTTTGGGGTGGGGTCCAAGAATTTCCACTTGTTACGAGTTTTCACGTAATACTGTTGCTGCTGATTTGGAGACCACTCTGAGATTCACCTATACTGTTTGCAAGTAGCAGACATTTTACGTGCAAATGCTCTAAAATGTAAATCATACACACACACACACACACACGTATATATGTATATATATATGTGTGTATATATATATGTATATATATGTATGCCTGTCTCTATAATTTCTATTTCTTTCCCTTGAATAAATAGATAGTTAAACTTAGAGAAGTCAGGAGAATAACTTTTGATAATGGGAGACAGCCGCACAGCAAGCTAAATGCATCGTAACAGCTTCTGAGTGGGGAAAGAACCCTGCAGAGAACACTCACCTAAGAAGTTGTGATTTTTCTCTAAAGCTAGGCAGGGAGGACAATAGAACCTCTCCCATCATAACAGTTGCAGCATGTTTTAGCAGGGTTTACAGGCACTTTTCAGAGTGCATATTATCTGAATTATTTGATATAAGCTAACTTGTGTTTGCTTTGCCCCCAGACCCTTTTTAACCTCAAAACCCATCAAAGATAGATTCCCTTCAAAGGAAAGGTTAGAATTTAGGGAGTAAATCTTTGGAAAAAGAGGCCTGATCCAAATGTTCAAGAAGAAAAGAGTAGGGCTAGTTTTGGGGTCCAGGAGTTTAAATAAGAAGAGAGAAGACCCAGGGCTCCACTTACAAATATGCCAGTTCTGCTTTGTACAAATGCAAAGAGTGCTCTTTCTAGCTTAGATTTAAAACATTATTTGGATAATTTTCTGATAGATGGCAGGTAACTATGATGAGGAAAGAGCCTTTTCTTAGTTTGCGTGAAGTCTACAAATGGGTTAGCAAGCCCAACAGACTCTCAGGTCGGAGAGATTGGTGAGAAGATAAAAAGAAGGGGTGGAATCTGGTGTGACAGTCCAGATGCCCAGGCCTCACTTCTGGGAGTGCTCTCATATTTGTTGTGATGCCCAGAAGGGTCAATGAGAAGGACATCTCTCTCATGCTCTAGAGCTGAGTGGAACCAGAGATGCAATACAAATCCACCACTTTGGATAGCTTACCAGAAGAGGATATCTATAGTGACTAAGAGTTTTATGGTTTACGTCTCTCAAGATTTCTCCTAATGATTGTCCTAGCTTTGACTGAGTCATACTAGCACTCCGCTCATGCCTGACAACTCGTTTACCAATGTTCTAGTTATTGAATATGCAACACCTTAAGCTACCCATATTCAGAGTCATCAAATGAGTAGGGGTGATATACAGCATGAATCTCGAGTCTTAGAGCCACCATTCAGCTGTTCTATGAGGATGCTTTCCAGCAACACCCAGTAAGACATTCAGAAGCCATGAGAGGACTCTGGACATTCAGTAGAGAAAGGGGATAGGAAGGACCTATCATATTTCTACCACTGGGTGGAGCAAGAGTATATTAGTATCATCCAGGAAAGGTACAGATAGAGGAGGTGGTATCTGTTAGACATAGATAGCCACCTTGCTTGAATCTTGCTATTTTATTCATGTATTAAGTAGCAAATAAACTAGAAATATCTGGTTCAGTTGAAGTAACATATTGACCTCCCTTCATACAGACATGAAGACTGAGAACACTTCATGAAAGCTAACATTTATTGAAAATACTTATCATATACCAGTCACACTGCTAAGCTTTTTCTAAGTTTCATCTCCTTGAATTTCCAGCAACCCTCCACAGCATGTATTTTAATTTTCTCATCTTAAATATTGGGAAACTGAGACTTAGGTCATGTAACGTACTGAAGATCTCATACTTTGGAAGGGATGGAGCAAGTGTTCAGGTCTGTCTGATTCTAGAGCATAGCATTACACTGACTCTGCAGAGAGTTATGCAATTATTGTATTCCAGTTTAGATTCAAGGGTGTGACAATATGCCACTGACTGATATTCATAGGAGGGACGCCAACAAGAGTAGGAGGTGGGAATAGGTCAAAAGAGGTTTCAAGTCCAGAAGATGAAAAGAAAGGGTGACACAGAGTACAACCAAACCCAAGATAATACTATGGGTACTCATGGCCAAAGTTTTCTTCAGTGTCCTTATAATACCAGTCCTGCAAGATGCTTCATAATAAACACTTCCACTGTTAAGTATACTTACTGGACGCTGCAGAGTATAGCTCCTTCTTAAAGATGAACAGTATACATTAGCTTATTACCAGAACCTATTTAATGTTGGTTTTACCCAACATTTTTCAAACATATTTAGCTGCAGATTTCTTTTATGTGTAACAACAAATTCTCTGGGGGGTTCTACTGCCTTAGTGAAATGAGATTAGTAGTCAACTTCAGAAACACACTGAGGTTATATCAGAATATTATCTTTTATTATTGCATTGCATTTAAGGTTTTTATTTTTTTAAATTTAAGCTTGTGACTAGCTGTAAATAGTTCATTCCAAAATAAGTTATTTTAACTACTTCTTTTATTGCCTCTGTAATACTCAACAAATAATTAAAGAGCATATCCAGGTATTAATAATTAGAAATTCTGGTTTAAAGATTTTTAATTATTGCCATTTGTAATTATTATTCTGGTGCCACAATTGGGAGGAATAAGGGGAGGTATAAATGGTGTGCCTTGGTAGCCAGATAGACCTTAGACTGAAACCAAGCAAGAAGAGCTTGGTGTGATCTGATAATGAGTCTTAAGGATTATCATTCATTTGATATCATAAGAGAGTGCTTACTGGCTCTCTAACTAAGGGTTTTAACTGACATTAAAGAGAGATGGCACAACTTCCCATAACAAAGATATCTTATAAGGAAAAAGATGCAAATATCAGTCTAAATAGGAAAGTACCTAAGACCCGGACCACGGGCAATCCCCGAAGCGTTCTCTCCAGCACTTGCCTTTAAGGACCTTCTTCTCATCCTGCCCACATTGGTCCTATATGTGTTATTGTTTTGCTATAGTGGGCTAACTTTGGGATTAAATTGGTGACCCAATACTTAAGGAGATTTGAAAAGTTTTATTATGAAGTAATTGTAAACTTACAGAGTTGCAAGAATAGTACAAAAAAACTCCATATATCTGTTATACCTACCATGCAGATTCAGCATTTGCTTCTCTCCCCCCATACACATGCACATATATTATTTTTTTTTAACTGAACTATTTGTGAGTAAGTTGAAGACATTATGGACCTATATTCTTAAATACTTTAGTGTATATTTTCTGAGAATGAGGACATTCTTAATTATAGTATTATGGATTGCAGAATGGCCAAATATTTTACCCCATACCTGTCCTTTTGTAACGGGGGCTTTGATGCTTCTTCCGTCAGGAGGACGTCTGTTTCTTTACTTCTTAAATCTGGATTTAGGTGTGCCTGGGTGACTCAGTCGGTTAAACCTCCGACTTTGGCTTAGGTCAGATCTTGTGTTCATGGGTTCAAGCCCCACATCAGGCTCTGTGCTGACAGCTAGCTCAGAGCCTGGAGCCTGCTTCAGATTCTGTGTCTCCCTCTCTCTCTGCCCCTCCCCCTCTCATGCTCTGTCTCTCTCTCTATCAAAAATAAACAAAACATTAAAAAAATCTGAATTTACCCATGTGACTTGCCTTAGACACAGCACATTAAATATTAATGTAAGCAGAAGCCTGAAAAGTACTTATGTTTTGGGGCTTGCCCTCTCTTGATGCTGAGAACAATTTTGCCACCATGTGAACAAGCCTGAGCTAGGTTGCTGGAGGATCAGAGACGTGGAGTTGTCATCTTGGCTGACATCAAGCCAAATGTCATTAATGAAGAAGGCTATCTAGACCATACAGCTCCACCAGAACCAGCTCAGACTATAAGAGTTACGCATCCAACCCATAGAACCATGAGAAGGATAAATATTTGTGGCCTTAAGCTATTAAGTTTTAGGGTGGTTTGTTGCACACCAACAAAGTAAAATGAATCAAAACAGAAAATTTAATAGTACTGCAATATTATTATTCAGGACATATTAAAGTTCTTCCAATTGTCCTAGAAATTTTTTTATAGCATTTTTTCTCCCTAGTCCATGTTCCAATCCAGGATCATGCAGGGCAATTAGCTGTCATATTTCTCTCTTCTTTTTTTTAACTTTCACAACATTTTATTATTTTTTTGACATGCAAAAAGCTGTACATAATCTTTATTATTATTTTACACAAATTTATGAGTTTGGAGATAAGTAAACACCCACACAGCCATCCCCATTATCTATGCCACAAATCTATCACCTCTAAAACTTTTCTTCTACCCTTTTATTTATTATCATTATCAATATTATTGTTGTGAGGAGAACATTTATAAGATCTACTGTCTTAGGAAAATTTTAAGTATATAATACAGTATTGCTATCTATAGGCACTGTTTTATATAGAAGATATTTGGCATTTATTCACCTTATATAAACGAAAACTATGTACTCTTTGACTAAACTTCTGTTTTCCCCTTCTCTCAGCTCCTGGAAACCACCATTCCACTCTCTTTTCCCATGAGTTGACAATTTATTCATCATATAAGTGGTATCATGTAAGTATTTGTTTTCTGTGTCTGGCTTATTTCACCTATAAAATGTCCTCCAAGTTTATCCGTGTTGTTACAAATGGTAGGATTTCTTTCCTGACTGAATAATATTGTATAGTATGTATATGCCACATTAAACTAAGTGTTTATTTATTTATTTATTTAGTGAGAGATAGAAAGTGGGGCAGGGGCAGAGAGAGAGAGACAGAAAGAGAGAGAGAGAGAGAGAGAGAGAGAGAGAGAGAGAGAGAGAAAGAGAATCCCAAGCAGGCTCCACACTCAGCATGGAGAGGCTCAATCAAGAGTCAGACACTTAACCAACTGAACCACCTGGGTGCCCTTATGCCACGTTTTAAAAATCCATTAATCCATTAATGAACATCTAGGCTGCATCCATATCTTGGCTATTGTAAATAAAGCTGCAGTGAACAGTGGAGTGCAGATATCCCTTTGAGACCTTGATTTCAATGCCTTTGGATATGTACTCAAAGTGGGATTGCTTGATCACATGGTAATTGTATTTGTATTTTTCCAAGGAGCATCCAAACCATTTTCCATGATCACTATACCCATTTACATATATAGAGTAATATACAAAGCAAATTGTACATTGTATTGTGTATAAGGGTTCCCTCTTCTTTCTAGATCCTTGCCAACATTTCTTAACCTTTTTTTTAATAATAGCTATTCTAACAAATATGAAGTGATATCTTATTGTGGTTTTGATGTACATTTCCCTAATTCTTACGATATTGAGTGCCTTCTCATATTCTTGTTGGCTAGTTGTATGACTTCTTTAGAGAAATATACAGTCAGTTTCTTTGGCCATTTTCAAATTGGGTTATCATACTTTCTGATATCAAAATACATTACAAAGCACAGTAATCAAAAGAATAGGATGCTGGCATAGAAACAGACATATATATCAATAGAACAGAATAACAGAGCCTCAACTACATTCACACACATAAGGTTAACTGATCTTTGACATGACTACCAATACACTATAGGGAAAGGATAGTCTCTTGAATAACTGGTGTTGAGAAAACTGGATATCCAAGGGCAGAAAAAGGAAACTGGACCCTTATTTTATACCACTCACAAAAAATCAACTAAAAATGGATTGAAGACTTAAATGTAGGATCTGAAACTCTAAAACTGCTAGAAAGCTCCTGAACATTTGTCTTAGCAATGATTTCATGGGTACAAGATCAAAATCACAGGCAAAAAAGCAAACACAGGTGGGATTATGTCAAACTAAAAAGCTTCTGATAACAAAGGAAATAATCAACAAAATGAAAAGACAACTCATGAAATGGGACAAAATATTGGTAAACCATATGTCTGATAAAAGGTTAATATCCAAAATGTATAAGGAACTTACACAACTTAACATCCTGTCTCTTTGAGCAGTTGTTTTAAAAAATGTCTTTCAATTTGAGTTTTTGTGATATTTCATTATGATTAGATTTAAGTAATACTTTTTATTTTTGTAAGAATATTACATAAATGATCTCATATCCTCAGTGCTTAAGATCAGAAGGCACAGAATGTTAATTTGTTTCATTACTGGTTATATTAACTTTGACATTTCATTAAGGTTGTATTCACTGGGTTTCTGTAAGATTATCATATTTCCCTTTACTATTATTAGATATCACCACATCAGGAAGGGGATTGGAAGGCCCTAAAAAAGTACATTAAGGAATAACAAGGAAGAACTAGTATTCTTAATTCATCTGGTATTGCCAGTAGTGATCTAGAAACCTGGCCTATGGCACACTTTATCAATAATATTGGAAATGGATTTCTCTTTTGTCAATCAAACTATGTAGGCAGTCCATCAAATTGCTCACCAGCAGGGTCCTAAAAATTCCACCATTACAGCCATGGGGCTGAACGCTCAGATTTGGAAAGGGAAGGGCTCATGTGGCTCATCTCAGGTTACGGACATTTGAGAACCTAGGCACTCCTATGTTGGGAACAGAAAAATCACTCCAAACAGAACCAACTCAATTGTACTATGACTATGGAAAGCATATCATTCCATATGAACTGTATCGTTCATTCTGTCACATTATAGGATAGTGGCTGGTTTGGCATTGACTGGCCATGCTGCTCAGGTGTTTATTGGGTAGCCCTGAATGGGACCCAGTGGTTATGGAGCACAAATCTTTGGCTATGGCTTTCACCTGGGTAGTTGAGCTGCTGCAGCCGGGGATTTCCCTGAACACAGGGGAGAATCAGCCCCGTGGTAATAAAATTTGCTAAACTCCGTCTCCTCAAGGCCAAATGGGCACATTCTATTATCTACTGGTACAATTATTTGGCTGCCATCTCTGACCCCTCTATCAGCAGGAAGACATTATGGCACACATAGAAGCCCTCACTAAATTTACTCAACAAGCCTTAATTGATAACCAGCAAAGCGTGTCTTTACTGAACACTGAAATGAGTCTAATGAGAAAAAGCTGTCTTCCAAAATAGGATAGCCTCAGACATTCTAACTGCCTCACAAAGAGGCACCTGTGCCATTATCCAAAAAGAATCTTGTGTGTTCATACTTGATAAGTCTGCCTGTGTATCATCTTTATTAAGTCACATGAGGATACAGGTGAATGCCCTGAATGATCTGACCCCCAGCCAAGGGAACTTAACAAATCAGTGGTTCAGATTATGGCCCTCTTGGTGGAAAAAGGTTTCACTTATGTTGAGAATCATTATCTGAATCTGTGTTTTCTCTTGCACATGTCCATATTTTTGCTGTGGTATTTGCTTTCAGTGCAGCCAGATAGTCATCAAACAAGGTGCTCCCATGCTAGTGACTTGCTGACTGCTCAGGTCAGCTTGTGGAAGAGGGGGCATGTAAGATTGTAAGTGCTGGTCCTGATGGCTGGGGTGTTAGAGGACATATTAGAGAGGAGATGACCACCGGTAGACCTGTGAGCTAGCACCAAAGCAACTGGAGGCTCCTCACACCTCCTCTTGTCCTTGGAATGTATGTTCTGCCCGTGGTACTCACAGCAGGGGCCATTTTAAGAGCAGCCTTGAGAGGAATGTGTTGGGTAGATCATCTGGACTGGAACCTGACTGAACCCAGTTAAAGACTCTATAAAAACTCTTAAAGTTCTGGTAGGTGGGTACAAAGATCTATTCATCTTACAGCTGCTTGGGACAAGCTTCATGTAAGTTCCCTATTGTAAGTTAAATCCATCTACCAATCTGGAGTGGCCTACCTCTCTTTTTGGTCTCTCCTTGATCTTTGTGTATGGGAGTCACTTTCAGATTTCACCCGGGAAACCAAAAGAGTATTGCTTGCCAGAGTGTCCTGGGCCTGGCCAAAATTACTGGTTCTTTAAACTCTTACCCTGCTTACTCCAAATATGGCAGGTTTAGTAACTCTGCAGTTGAGACAGACCCTAAAAGAGGTGACAGTTTGGAAGTTGTCTGCTGACTATGCTCCCCATACCTTGGCAGCAGGTCCTTCTGGGCAGTTCATCTCTGTGTCTACCATACCAAGATACTCAAAATGTGAGTGATACATACTCATATGAGTAAACTTATGCTGTCCTCAGTTAAAATTGTGTGCATTAATGTAGTAGTATGCTTTTCCTAAAGAGCTGTTATTAAATTTATGATGCACGTACAGTCAATGTCATCTTAGAGTGAAAAAGATATAGCAACTGAGATTGAGTCATTAAATGAAACGTAGTCATTAACTTGTTTGAAAATTTCCTCTCCTATTCCACTTATTTCATTGTATATATAAAGGAACTTAGAAAACTTTACCTTCCAAAGAGTTACTTCTCATTTGGAGGAAATGATGGTAGCAAAACCCAAGCAGTCATTTTGGTATTTAGATTCTAGGGTTCTTGTGGATTTATTTAAAAGAACAGGTTGAATAATACCTTACAGAGAGGCAGCAAGCATACAAGAAGAAGGAGATAAATAATGGAAAATAAAAAGTTTTTTTTTTCCAGTGGTAAAGAAGCTTGGGCAGTCCAATATATCATGGCGACAAGTGAGCGGTGATAACAATAAAAGATATTCTTGGAATGGATATCCCCACAATTCAAGTGACTGGCCTTAGTCCAGGTCTTTATTTCTAGGTCTTAAAAATGATATGTGTCTGAGCATCACCAAAGGGTTTTTTTTTATTGGAAATTGCTATAACTAAGGACAGATATGATTGGAATTTGGAAGGCAGCATTTATCATTGCTAAATTGGATTGCTTATATTTATAGTTCTTTCAAAAGTACCAAACATGGAAGGTTTCCACTTGCAACAATTCTACTATATTGTGCGTTGGCTCAAAATATATGAGAATGAGGTACTTTTGAGACTTGATTTTATAAATACAGCTTGGCAAATATACATTGTTCCTGGAAACCTAAGACCAGGAGGGTCTCATCAATTCAGGTTCCTCAGTGGCATTTATATAGGAATGTGTGCTAAACATAGGCATGTAGAAGATGAGAAAGAACTGCCATGCAAACGCTCCAAACTACAGTCTAGCAACTCTGACCAAGAGAACAAAATTATGAAGTTTCTGGAAATATTATCATAGATAAATACATATTATAAACTCTACACATGCAGAATAGTCTAAATGCCAACATTTTTTCTACAAAACTGGGATTATAGTGTTCACAATGATGTGTGGACTTAGACAAGGAAAATCTTTGTTCTCTTTCAAAAAATGAAAATTTTATACTGTATCACTGCCCAAAACTTCAGATAGCTATTGAACAGTGCCCCAATGTGTAAGATGATAAACTATCATTAGAGTCTGCATATAAAGAGAGGAGTATTAACCGGCAGCCATTACTCATAGGCCTATAAAAGGAAAGCAAACAAATCCAAGTGAATACTTAGAGCTGTGTTTTAACTTTACTCCATACTCTGTTTTGTCAAAGTAAGCTTCAAGATATGTATTCCAGAAGCACCTCACTGGCTCAGTTGGTTGAGCTCCCAACTCTTGGTTTCGGCTCGGGTCACCATCTCACAGTTTGTGGGATCAGGCCCCATGTTGGGCTTTGTGCTGACAGTGTGGAGCCTGCTTGGGATTCTTTCTCTCTGTCTCTCTCCTGCTTGCTCTTGCTCACTCTCTCTCTCTCAAATAAATAAATAAATAAATAAATAAACTGAAAAAAAGATACATATTCCAGTCATTGCACGGGGAACAGGCCCCATTCCTTGTGTGTGTGTGTGTGTGTGTGTGTGTGTGTGTGTGCATGTGTGAAGAAAAAAAAAAGATGCTTTTGAGAGATAAGTCTGGGGACTATAAGTGCCAAATGTGTAGATGAAAAATACCAAATAGGTTTTTGAAGATCATTTTAAACATACATTTTAGAAAATGAGCACTTTGTATGATGTCAAGCACCATTAATTGAAATGTTTGTGCCCTTGTTTTGATAAATTTGCCTCAGTGACTTGATCCAGAAGCTTTTTTGATTAAATAGTTTATATTTCTAAGTTAAAAAAATACACAGGAGGAATATTTATTTTGACTTAGTTTAGCAAGATGGTGCTGCAGGTAGAATGCTGTACTGTATATCAGGAAATTTAGGCTCAAATATTGAATCATCAGATACTGCTATCACAAATAATAATATTTATAATAACAGCTAATGGCAACAACATTGATAATATCAAGCCCAAATTTAAAATGGCAGAAGAAATAATGGAAATAAATATACTGGCTTAGAACTATAAAAACTGATTTTAAAAAATCTTGCCTGATAACCTATACATTTTATTCCCTAAAACTAATAACATAAAGGAGACTATGCTTTTAACTGTTCTAAATAGAAACATCTCAATAAGAGAGGGGAGCAATATTGGTATTGCCTGTGGGTTTGACAAGATTTGATGAGAGATGAAAATTGAGGAATATCAAAGTAGTGGTAGTTATCTTGCTGAGGGGAGCAGTTTCAGCGTGGCTAATGGGAAATATTATACACCTGGAGAATCTATTACGCTTTGGCATCAGTTAAAAAGTTACTACTTCCTGCTACTTGTCACACATCAGGATATTTCTAAGCCCCGTAGAAAATATTATAATGTATTTGGCCAGTACTGTTAAATTGACTTAAGAGCAGATTTATTTGGCCTGAAAAAACAGATATAAATTATTAATCCAGGGCAAGAATTTAAAAATATTTCTTTAGTATAAACAGAAGAAATATCTTTGAGACTACTTGCCATGAGAAATTGCCTACAGAGGTAATTCCTAGCAACTGAAGATATATGGAAGACACAATTTGGAAGGTTCCCAAATGTCACTGGAACAATATGGCCTTGAGAAGAGATGAATTAGACAGATGGAACCATGCAAATGTAACCTATTGGAAATCTGAACAGGAGGTGACTGATATAATAAAAGCAGCTTGTATCCAGAAAGCTCAGGTTCTGACTTATTGCAGATTTCTGGTACAAGAAGTTCATGAAACACTTGGAGCTGTTGCAGGCTATATCATAAGTAAGTCAGAGGAATACCGTATTTAGTTAGACTTGAAAACAAGTAGCAATTGTGAATAACACTCTTTTGAAGTCACTAAAATTTAGATCAGTAACATTTTACCTACTTTCTGTAAACCACTGACATCACTTTCATTATAGAAGATTTATCCTATTGAGAGGGATATATCTCTATTGATTAGCTTCAAGGATGTTACTAATCACTGAAGGAAAAAATCATCAAACTTGGGCTTTCTTTATTTGCCCTCCCACATAACTTTACTTTTCCCAGTTTCATGTCTTTGCCAATGCTTCCTGTTTTTCATGGGACCCCTGCTTCCCATTTCTACATATCCACGTTTTGCCTTCACCTGTCTTCACATGCCACATTCTCCATGAAGCCTTTTCTGATCATCCTTAGCCAGATAGAATCTCTTCCATGTCTGATCTTTACAGCCGTAATTCACTTGTGGCTCTTTTGGTTTTGATCTCAGATTATAGCTCATTATGTACTATTTCCTTACTAAAAGATAAATTCCTCAAGAGAAGAGTTTAATCTGAATTGTTATTTTCTCTGTGGCAGCCAACAGTATCTGGTACATATTGCAAGTGTTTGTTAAATGATTAAACAAATTGTAGTTTAATTTCCAAGTAATTAATAAACTAATAAACATGGTTGAGTCTACTCATGATTCTTCTAGTTATTTATAGGACTTATAGAGGTATAGGCAGTCCCTGTATTTATTGCTTTACATTAGGTTGTGCTACCTATTTAGCCCATGGTAGACCATTAATACTACCTAATACACATTCCTCCATTCTGAAGTTTATTTGTTCTTTTATTAGCTTTAGTCTAGGCTAGATGCATCATGGTACTATGGTATATATTTAAAAACATTAGTTTGTTTTTAGAGCCTGGTTAAATTTTAAAGCAGTTTTCAATTTACATATTTTGGAAACAAATATGGCATGCAGAAACATTTATGTGACCTGCATATTATTTTTTTTAAACCTTGAATAGTAGCCAATATTTTAGTAATGGAAGAATTCACCTTAAAAAAACTGCCATATTTCTGCCTTTTCTTGAAAAATCAAATCTGACAATACTGTTCCCATTTTTTTTCAAAGCAACAATCTCTTGGATTTAAATATGGGGACATGGAATGCTTTCCAGTTTTGCACAGTTCCTGCCAGGCCCCTACTGCTCCGTTATGTTCTTTTTTTGTCCATGTTAGGCCTTTGAGTTCATCATTCCTTTTTTAGAGCTTCTTTTAAGAATATAGGAAGTGTCAGAGACTACCAGCTATTTATTAAAATCAATTTGTTTGTCTTGGGCGTATAGCTAGACTGTTTTCCCTAGCTTCCTTTGCAGTTCAGCGTGGTCATGAAATTGAATTTAGCCATTGAATAGCACAAAGTATGTGCCACTTTCCAGCCTATTCCATGCAAACTTTCCATGTAGACTTCTCCATTGCCTTTTTCCTGATAGCCTGACGCAGACAAACACAGACCTAATATATTGGCAGAGTCATAAAATTGAAGGAACCTGGGTCTTTCAATGACTCTGTAGGAGAGCTGAGCTACTGACCACTACGGCCTTAACTATTATGTGAGTAAGAAATATATTTCTTTAAAAAGTGTTTTAAACTTTAAATCTGAGAGATTGGAAAGTATAATGATACTTTTCTTGGAGCTGCACTGCAAGTTCTAGTCTTTTAGCTTACATAAGTGTATGGTTTGAATAGAACAGAAGAAGAAATATACCTCTATGGTCTGTTTTATGGCAGTTGCCCTATAATAAAAAAGCCAGCATGTTAATGAACTGGTAACTGCTCATGGCACCTGATCTTTGCTAACTAAAGTCAAGTAGGCAGAGGATAAGTGAGAAGAAATGACTCATCTTTCCTGGTTGTGCTACTGGTTCTGAGTGTCTGGTATGCAGGGCCCGGTAGATAAAAATTGGTAGTAGAAGGGAGTGAGGGAGAGGCATTTAGGGTCATCTCTGACTTTTCAAATGCTTTCCACTCAGAGAAGCCCTATCATTAGCAGCAACAACAAACCTTCACTGAGCACCTGGTTTAGTGCTTTGAGTTCATCTCCAAGGGCAGTAGAATGATTTTGAATTTCTCTGATAGCTTTATTGAAATTTTTTGAGAGAAAAAAACCCCCCTCAGTTTAGACTTACATGTGCAGCCTCCTTGAGAGCCACGGGCTAGCCAAGCCTTTTCACTTACATCTTTCTGAATGATTAGATTTCAAGCAAAATTAATTAAAATCAAGTATTTGATGTTTATTATAGTTTGCATAGTAGTTTTAGGTCAAAATTTGAGGCTATAAAATTAGTTATTTACATACAGCATGACAGAATTATGTATTTATATGCTAATAATACATTGATCCCAGCATAATCATTGTGTAGAGAACATCACACCCAATATAATATTTGAAACATAATTTTAATTGACCAGAGACTGGTCTATAATTATTGCCTTTGAAATATTTATCAGATAAGGCCTCTATGGGGAAAGGACTAGAAATTTCTAGCTGTTCTGCTTCGTCCTATGCAGGTAACATTGGGTATAAAAACAAGGAAGCCAACCCATTTTGACCTTTGTTGCATTGACATGCCTGTAATGTACTTGATGGTATATAACCTCTCCTTGTATTTTTGTTTTCATAGTTTGCTTAATGGCAATCCATTTCATAACAATTTTTAGGAACACACTGCAATAAAAAGGGAGAATACCTGAAGTCTTTTAATGTGGAGTTTGGACAGACAGATCTTATACTGTCACAGAGTTCATTATGTGGAACTCATTAAATAATAAAGCTTTAGCAGTGAATGTTCTTTTAGAGCCCTGGCATGTTAGAGATCAAAGAGAGCTTTGATTCTTGGTGGGTCTCCCCAAGTCACTACCCTTTAATTTGGAAGTTTTCCTATGGTTTCTGCTGAAGTGGTAGACGTAGGCTCAACTAACCTTACCTCTTTAGCTATAATGAAAATAACTGTCCACAGTCAGAATAGTTTATTTAAACTGAACAATCAAATTATCTCACTGTCTTTTGTTTGAACAAGGAGTTATAGTGACTGAGGTAGAGGGTTGGAAGCTCCAGAGCTGTTTTCTGTTAGGGAATGAATGAGTCAAGTAACTATGCTAAGAGGAAGACACAGGACTTAAATATGTGCCAGAATGTTAGTTTCGTTGTTAGTAAATCTGAGTTAGAAAATACATCAGGACGCAAGACCAAAATGGATGGTTTCTTATCCTTACTCCTTATAGTTGAAGTTTCCTTCCAGTAGCAGAAAGCAGAATTCTATATCCTCCACCCTCAGGGGGATGAGCATTCTCACAGAGGTCACACGCAGAGAGCACCCAAAATTTTTGGGCAGATCAGGTCCCAAAGAAAGATAATCAAGAAGATTCTGGGCTCCACACACACAAAGGCCGTCTTCTCAGTCCTGCTAATCAGATAAGCCACACCTGGGGAAAGTGAGAGAAGGGCATATATTTCCTGCCCAATACTCTCTAAACAGGGAACACTTCCAGTTTTATGGGCCAGGCAGGAATCTGGGAAGGGAGAGACACTTATTTCTCCCATATGGACGTAAGACCACATTGTAGACAAATGTTGTAGGGGAACAGGGATTAGGAGTATGCAGAGAGAGAAATAATCAGAACAGGAGAGGAGAGAGAGCATACAACTGAGAAAAAATAGAGAAAGTAGTTGTCTGACATCTCCATTCCCGTGAGGTCAGCCTCTTCTTGCTATGGGTTTTAGGAGGGTCCTCTAACTCCATCTCTTATTTATTTATTTAATCTTATTTTTAAAAAATGTTTATTTATTTATTTATTTACTTATTTATTTTGAGAGAGAGAGCATGCAAGCAGGGGAGGGGCAGAATGGGAGAGGGAGAATCCCAAACAGTCTCTGCACTGTCAGTGCAGAGCTCGACATGGGGCTCAAACTGATAAGCCATGAGATCATGACTTGAGCTGAAGTTGGAGGCTTAACTGAGTCACCCAGGCATCCCCAGAAGATCTTACTTTTAAATAATCTCTACATCCAATGTAGGCTTAAACTTATAACTCTAAGATCAAGAGTCACATACTCTATCAAGAATGTTCTACTGATTGAGCCAGCCAGCGTCCTGGTCCTCCAAATCCTATAACAAACCTTTGCTACTTAATTTGGCTTATGAGCTTCTTTCTTTTTAACCCAATCATCTTTAAGACACTAACTGGACTTTAGTGGTTTTATAAAGTATATTTTGTGCTGAACACTGTAGTATGTACCTGATAATTTTTAGTTAATTTAGTGAAGGCCTGGTTTGTTATAATGAGCATAAGTAAAAACTTGGTAATTAAAGATTTGAGATTTAAAAGATTTAGCATTTCTATAGCCCCTTTTACCCTAACAAACACTCCCAGTAACTATGCAGAATATGGTAAGTAGCACTTAAAAGAATTTACCCTCTTAAAAAAAACCAACTAGTTCTTTGTGAAGAATTATTAAAGAACTCTTAAATTCATAAAATTTGTGAAGAATTATTAAATAAAATATGTAATTCCACAGAATTGCTGTGAATACATTTGTAATAGTTCTAACATTTATTTGACATTATAAAATGGTCAAGTGCAGACAAAAAGATCATGATATTCATTTGAACCATATGAAATTTTCTTTTCTTTTTTGTAGGTCAAAAATGTGCAAATATAGGCAATTTCCTATGAGTAGACCTCATTATGCACCATAATAGTGTTAGTGCTTTTGTGTTGAGAGATGAAGGGTTTCTTCATGCAGAGAATTGCTGAGGCTCTAGTCTAGACTAAGTGTTTTACAAAGCCCAGTTCATGTCTAAGTTGAAAACTGTCTGAGGAAAATGAGAAAAATAATAACAGTGTAAAAAAATTTTTTTTGAAAAAGTTAAAATTCTTTAATTTTAAATGTCTGTGATTAGTGGATTTTAGAGGGTCAGAGTAGCTTTTCCTTTGTAAAGTAAGTAGCTTTTTTTTTTTGTTATAGTTAGACAGTCCTTTTAAAACCTACTTACTTGGAAAAAATAATGGCAAGTGCATATCAGCCTTCAAAATGTTCTTGATATTTTACTATTCTATAATGTCCAAATATTGAGGAACTGCCCATGGGCACACAAAATAACCAGAAGCAGATGACATGGGTGTAGGCAAGAAAGGAAAATTGAAGACTGAACAGGCCATTCATTCATCATGGATTCTTTATTCTTCTTTTTTACTCATGCAATAACTTGTGGAGCACCACAAGCTATTTCTTTATACCCTTAGAAGTAGAAGGTCTTCAGTGTCTGGGATCTTCTCTGATGCTGCTTCCTGGATCTCTCCTTTGCTTGGTAAACAGGAATAGCTCTACCTTGTAATCCATGGTTGGGGCCATTGTCCTTGCAGCTCCTTCTCTCTTGAAGCCTAAGCAAGACAATCAGAGAAAAATTACCATTCTATCCCTGGTAACTCCTACCATTTCTTCTTCCCCAGCACAAGTGTACATCTGATTATTGTAGAGATTTCTCAGGTTCTCTAATGAAGGGTCTTATAGGTCTCAAAACACCAGAACTGTAAAGAAAGAACAGAGGTGAAGACTGTCTTTCTTTCTTTCCCTCTTGTACTATGGAAAGGAAGAACCTTCATTTAGTTAAGCCTTCAAAAAGCCTCCTTCTCTCTTAACTGGCTTCTCTTTCCTTGATATTTTACAGTCCACTTACCTTTAAAAAATTTTTTTTAATGTTTTATTTATTTATTTTTGAGAGAGAGAGAGAGAGAGAGAGAGAGAGAGAGAGAGAGAGAGACAGTGTGAGCAGAGGAGAGTCAGAGAGAGAGGAAGACACAGAATCAGAAGACCAGCTCCAGGCTCTAAGCTAGCTGTCAGCACAGAGCCTATTGTGGTGCTTGAACCCAGGAGCTGTGAGATAATGACCTGAGCCAAAGTTGGTGGCTTAACCAACTGAGCCACCCAGGTGCCTCTACAGTCCACTTTTCTAAGTTTTGCATCTGTTTCTCTATTCCTTCCCTCATAGACTGGAGTTTTGATGCTCACCCCCATTCCCATTTCTTCCAGTATCTTGAGAGATCCATGCTTGACTGTATCTAATCTGGAGATGGAAGAGATGGTCTTCTGCCCCATGTGCTGGGGGAAAAGTAAAATCCTCTGATATTGGTTTAGTCTGCCCTCCAGCAGGTCCTGTGCTTGATTTTCAAAGAAATTTTCCATCAGAAGCAAGGTAAGAATTGTTTTTTCATAGACAGAAAATATTGTCTCAAATGAGCCAAAGTATATTTCTTCTTTGATTAGCATTTGAGCATGATATGACCTTGCCCATTATGGAATAACAATATCAACAAATAAAATTTTCACCACAAAGATTTGACTCCTTTTTTTTTTTGGATTTGGCTTTAACACACACACACACACACACACACACACACACACACAATTATTATAGCTGCAAATGGTTCTCCTTTACTACTCTGGAGGGGTGACACCAGTTGATTAGAATCTATTAGATTCTACATCTCCTGGCTGATAGAAATGGAGTGGACAGCTTCTGTTACTAGTTTATCCTACCACTTATGTGATAGGAACTACATCTGGCATGGTGATACAGAGAATAATAAAGTATAGGATCAGCTTTAAAAAGCTCATAGTCTGGATGGAATTTAGATTACAAACATTTATATACTCTTGTTCAAAGTAGTATACAAGCCAAGAAACAGAATTAGGTGTCCAATATAGGACATTCTTGGTACTTTAAGTTAACTGTGAAGTCACACAGGATTAGTTTATGATAGTTTGCAAGTATTTCGACTTTTATTATTTCATTTGACCCTTGGAATTAGATGTGAGATAGATGTTATTATTCAATTTTTCAGATGAATAGAGCTCAGAAAGCTGAAATAATTTGGCCAAGTTCTCCTTTTGAGAGGTAGAACTGGGATTCACATTGTGATTAAAAGCTACATACTATATTTGACTACTATGGAATAAATTGACAGATTAAATAAGTGAAGAATGTATATTAACAGTTCTCAAGTTTAAGCTAATAAACATTTCAGGGCTGTATTATACACATAAAATCAAGGAAATAATAAGAAGTAATCAAATAATAGGAGAATACAAAACTCTGGATTAAAGAACTGATGTGATCTTTGATTATGTAGTTAACAGTGATGCCTCCTGATGTTAGTACTCTTCCATGAAACAAGAATATGCAGAACTTATGAAACAATGACATATATTGTTGAGTACATGATTCAGAGAAATTGCTAAGTCAAATGTGGAGACTAATTAAATTAATCACTAGTATGATTTTTGTGACAGAGGAGCAGTAGTTTCTAGTTTAATGGCTTGAGAAAGATGGAATTCATTATAGTTTAAGTAAACTCATTCAATTGCACTGACATTTGGAATCAAACTAGACAAGTTTCAGTTTGTCTAAATAGTTAAAGACCATTGTGAAAATGGATCTTTAAAACAATTGGCATCAAGTAAGAAGATAGTTTTTTTGTATCAGCTATCAAGACCTACTTTAGACCAAATTATTTATGCCCCACTTTTTCCCACTCCTCCAACTCTGTACCTAGTAGAGCAGGATAGTAATTTTAAATTTAAGTAAACCAGGATAGTAAATTTAAGTGTCTATAGGAGCACTGTAGGCTGCTTAAATAAGGGAAATGGGCCAAGTGCAAACAGAGACTGATGGGCATTTCCTGTGCCCTCAGCATCACCCAGATTCATATTCCTTTGGGTGTGTGACAAGCTGAAAACCTCTTCCCTATCTAGAAGCTCATGACATAAAGGTCAAGAGAAAAGCCTTTGGTGACAGACCTGCTATTTGAACTTGCTTATATTCCAAGTCATTTTTTCTCCTATCTAAAATGGGGGTTATAAAACTTATCTTCATTGTAACTACCTTTATTACAGAGGGTCTTAATTATTCCAGCATCTCAAAAACAATAAACAACAATGAAAACAACGTGCTGACCTGTTTCCTTTATGATCTAATAGTGGCAGGACCTGGCAAACAGGCAGTACAAGTACTCTAGAAGTCCTGGTATGAAATACATGATTTGAAAGTAGGAAAAATGTCCAAAGAGAAGTCAGAGCCAGTCACTTTGGTAAAATCTCTGGGAGACTAGTGATCTGGGGTGTGGAGGAAATATCCCCTCTGAAGTACTTCAGAGAATGAGGTACAATGCATTGTGGACTTTGGATTTTGGAGACAACATCTCCTATATTTGGAATCCATTTACTGTGAGAGTCCATAAAGTTCCTAGGTTTGAGTGAGGCCAAGAGTAAGAGAAGCCACTGCAGCTGGTCCAAGCCTCAGAGCAAAGCTCTGCCATTCAGTCCTTATGAGCCAGCAGTTCCAATGGTGCTTGAAATGTCTGTGGCAGTTTGAGATGCCCTATGTAGTTTTTAGCAGACCCCTATAGGAGCATAATATACAAAACAAGTTTGTAATGTTTGGAAATAAATAGTATACTGTTGGGAAGCTGCTCTTGGCTTGCTAATGGGCCACTGTTAGATATTGAAAGTCTGAACGTGGAAATTGAGCCTCAAATAATGGCCTAGGTGCTCTCTTCTACCAGACACTAATGTTAAGTCTGTCCAGCAGTACTCCATCATCAAGTAAAAATTGCATTCATGAGGTCAAACCTACTCATGTTCTATAAGCACTAATAAGTTTCAAGAGCATGTGGCTCACATTCCCAATGTCCTTAACACCTTTTGCAATGTCACCTTTCCATTAACCCATCCATGGCCTTATGTAAAGTTTTCTATAGCTAGCTAAATGAGGGAGAAGTTCAGTTCTTGCCTCATAAGATTGCTGTGCGCAAGTGACCTGCTGCAGCAATACAATGCAAAAAGGGGTGGACCTGAAGGTCAACAAGGAAGACAAAATCCTAGTGAGAAGAAATTTGGGTGATGTAGCTGATTTCCATGTTGTTTGCCTGAAAGGAGAGATGGTCCTAATCAAGTATCTAACCCAGGTCATTGACAGAGGCTAATGGTTTATTTGGATACTGAGAGATTTGGAAAGTTCATGATTGTAGGAATGGTGACAAAATAGGTTTGGGGAGGAGATATGTAGATAGACCTCTAAGAATGGGCCCAGCATATAAGATTGTGCATATCTTGTATAATGATTCACCGAGGTGCCCCCTCTACAGAAAAAAAAACCATTCAATAATCATGTGGATAAATTTTCCTATAGATTTCATTAAGTATCTGTCACTAACTATCCCAGTGGTCGATCAATGGGCTAATGAACAAGTGACTATGGTGGCAGGGATGGAAATAATACATGACTACAGAGTATTGAATTCCCCTCAATCTGATCTGGCTTCCATGTTCAATGTTTAGCACCATACTTAATGGAAATCTGGGAGCCACCTAATGGCAGGTCAGTTAGATCAGCCTCTGTTACAGAAAGGGTGGCAACTTGTCCTCACTGGAATATTTATTTGTTCTAGATTTTATTTTGTCTCCCTTGTTGCTATCTTTCTGCAAGAATTTAGTTTACATACTTTCTGAAAGCTTTGACCTTGGTCATGAGTTGGACCAAGTAACTAATTTTACATAAAAACTAAAAGGAACTATATTCCCTTTCATGCAATATACTGATCTTAACATATACTCCATAATTCTTAGATAGCTCTCCCCTCCCCCAGCTTTATGGAGGTGTAACTGACGAATAAAGTTGTAAGATATTTAAAGAATACCATGTGATTATTTGGTATATGTGTACATTGTGAAAGGATTTCCTTCATTGAGTTAATTAACAACATCTACCACTTTACCTATTTATCATTTTTTTTCTTGGTGAGAGCATTTAGGTTCTGCCCATCAAATTTCAATTATGCAATACAGTGTTATCAACTATAGTCACCATGTTATACATTATATCCTCAAGACTTACTCATCTTTTAACTGAAAGTTTGCACCCTTTCACCGTCTTTCTTGTGTTGCCATCTAGCCCCCGGCAACCACTTTTCTACTCTCTGTTTCTATGAATTTGAATTTTTTTTTTTTAACTACCACATATACATGATACCATGCACTATTTGTCTTTCTCTGTCTGGCTTTTTTCACTTAGCATAATGTCTACCTGCTTCATCCATGTTGACCCAAATGACAGGATTTCCTTTTTAAGGTGGGATAATATTCCATTGTACATAGATGCACCACATTTTTCTGATCCATCCAGCAGTGGTTTATAGAATGCTCAATGGGCTCTACTGAAGACTGGTTTGTGTGGATCATGACAGAAGTGATGCGATTCTGGAGCTGGTCACTGTTTCAGTGGCTTCCTGACTCAACAGGCAGTTTCTTCCTTCTACAGTTTCCTGATTTTTGTCAGGAGCAGTAGCTCCCTTGTTTACCAAGTTCCATGATATGCCTTTGGGAGTCCATGAATCCCAGCCTATGTTCAGTTTATATAGCACTTCGAAAGTTGAAGTCATTTAATATCCTGGAAAAATTTCCACACCACTTTAGTTAGCTAGGATGGATTCTGTGTTCTGCAGCTGAACCCTGACTGATACAGGCAGGAAAGTCTTTCCCCAATCCAAAAGTAGGTGGAAAACTGATGCAGAGGTAAAGGCAGCTTTAACCTGTGCCTGTTAACAGGTAGCATTTTGAGAAGGTTTCAATAACAGCTGATTATATGTACCCTCAAAATGTTTCATTGCTCTCTTAATGTTAAGCAGATTTGAGAAAGGGAAAAAAGAGTATTCGGATGAATTTTGGGGGAGTTTAAGTTAAAGAAATGTGAAGTTAAACTAGCAATAATAATGTTTATTGAGTATGTAACCATCTGGACACGTCACTGAATATTTCATAAATTTAGAAAAACAACATGTTCTCTTAAACATGTCATAAAACTATTGGCGATGTTAATGGGGTATTTGGTGATTCATAACAATGTGTTACAGAAGAGAAGTAAAAGCAAGCTTTAATATGATGTGAAAATCATATCTATTCATTATTTTTAAAGAAATCAGTGACTGAAATAGTTTTTGAAAACAGAATCCTCCCACTGCAGTTGAGCAGTAGTAAAAACTGTCTGCTTAAAGTTCTCTAAATAGCAGCTTTTCTGAGTTAGCTTTATAGATTGGAAAATTGGGGGAAATTTGAAAACTCAATGAAAGTACTTCCTGAAACTTATCCAGTGGCTCTGCTGACCTCCTTTTCCAATCATTATCATCAAGTACTAGAAGTTTATAGGGTCTCCTTGCAAATGACATTTTTAAACCTTCACTATGCTTTTGTGTAATTTTAAAGGATATTAGTGCTGGAACCGTGTAAATCTGGATGGCCTGTTATTTATAGCAGTGCTTCTTAAACCGGGGACTTGTTTGGCAGATGAGCAAGGGACTTGGATTTCTGCATTTCTAACAAAGTCCCAGGTGACGTTGATGCTTCTAGTCTGCAGCCCACACTTTGAGTACCAAGGATTTAGAAGCTAAAATTTAAAATTGTCATCAACTTATTTCTTTGAAAAATTAATGGCAAGTAATTTGATTCCTTCTAATTTCAATGGCTTATTTGGATATTACATTTACTACCTCAGTCCAAATGTCAACTCAGGATAAATATTTATAAAGAGGAAAAGGGCAGAGAAGTTAAGGCAGTGATTTAAAATACTGGCAGATATTCAACAAGGCTTTTCTTTTTGTTACAAAACAGAGTCTACTAAATAGTGTGGACTTGAGTTAAGAAAGACCTGGATTTGGATCAGATTTATTTTAAGGTTGTATGAACTTGGGCAAGTTTAAAAAATTCCTAAGCTCCCCATGTGGTTTCCCATGTGGTTGTCGGGTCATGGAGCTGTGGTGAGGTTAAAAGGGTCATTACAAGTAATGCTTAGCAGTGTGCTTGCATATAGGAAGTGCTCAACAAAGATGACTTGCTTCATTAGTTATTATCTCCAATGAGTAGTCTTGCTCCAAGTTGATTGTGATTCTTATTGGAGTATAAATTCCTGGCTAAAAAGTCTATTGGCTATAACTAATGAGGTTGTTTTGTGAAAACTACCCTACATCATCATCATTGTATTGTAATATTGTTATCAAATAAGAGCTGATGATTGCATATAAAGTATTTCACCTGGAAAACATATTGTGAATATCAAATTGGGTACATTTTATTTTCAGATTACTTATCATTGAACCTTGTCTCATTTATAACTTTTGGCTTTAGACCTTTAAATATCTGTATACTTATGTGGATGGATCTAGAGAGTATTATGATAAGCAAAACAAGTCAGCCAGAGAAAGACAAATACCATATGATTTCATTCACATGTGGAATTTAAGAAATAAAACAAATGAGCATAGGGAGGAAAAAGAGAGAAAGACAAACCAAAAAACAGACTCTTAACTATAGAGAACAAACTGATGGTTACCAGAGAGGAGGTGGACATGGGGAGGGAATGGGTGAAATAGGTGGCAAGGGTTAGGGAGTGCGCTTGTTGGGTGAGTGCCAGGTATTGTGCAGAGGTGTTGAATCACTGCTTTGTGCACCGGAAATTACTATTGTACTATATGTTAGCTAACTGTAATTCAAATAAAAACTTAAAAACTAAAAATGAGGCACCTGGGGGGCTTAGTCAGTTAAGCGTCAGATTTTGGCTCAGGTCATGATCTCAAGGGTTTTGAGCTCCGCTCTAGTAGGGCATTGTGCTGACAGTTCAGACTCTGGAGCCTGTTTTGGTTTCTGTCTCTGTCTTTCTGCTCCTCCACTCGTGCTGTCTCTCTCTGTCTCTCAAAAATAAATGTTAAAAAAATTTAGAGAAAACCCTAAAAATAAACAAAGAAATAAATATCAGTATACTTATTTTTGTTATTGTTTTGAATATGTAAGGAAAATTAAAAAGTATGTACATTTTGCCTTTATGAATATGTAGCTATGTACTTGCCCAAAAGCTTTGTAATGAATTCTGTAAACATACAGATTAATATTCAATACATCAAATGTTCCATATTTATCCAGCATGTTAGATACTTTCAACCTCAGAAACTTTTTTTTTCCCATTGAGGAGGCATTTGTGCAATTGTTCATATCTGTAGAACTTCTAACACTGTATTTATGTAAAATTATACTTCAGTATAATTGCCTATGTAATTAACATTCAGGAAGAAATTATTTATTCAGGAGCACATTTCACAATTCAATTTCAGTCTGTGACAAAGAGGCTTTTAAATGTTAATCTTATGAAAGAAAATGGAGCAAATAGTAAAGGCTGTGGATTAATACAAGAGGCAGCTATTTACAGCGTAACATTTTCCCTCCCTGGGAATTACCCATTTTCTACCAGAGAGTCTAGGCATGTTTCAAATCTCACTGGGAAGTGTGGCGTTGAATCTTATATTTTGTGCATATTAGATGGTTTCACATCAGGTGACTAAATAAAAGAGCAAAATGGTTACAAATACATTTGTTGCTGAAGCTTTAAAAGACACAGAAAGAATAAATGCATATTATGGTGGAGTTAAAAATGATCAAGAATATGTAGAAAATAGAAATAGGAATATATTTTCTCAGTCTCAATTCTATGAGAATTTTCTGCTTTGGATAATAATCTTTTCAGAGCTGTGAACAGGAAGCACACACCTCCCTTCCTATCAGCTAGTTTTTAATTTCAATAACATGTAGTAAAATCTCTTAATAACCACAGGGACCATTTCTGTCACATACCTATTATTCTGGAGATTGGTGGAAGTTTGAGGGAGACAAGAGTAACCAGAAATATTATCATCTATTATTCACACGTTTCTTTTCTGATTACAGAACATCATGTTGAAATAAGATTAAAGAACTTGTTAATACCTGATGGAACATAAAAACTTACAGGAAAGTTATTCTCTAGCCATATTTGTTATAGGAGCTTAACATTTTCCCTGTCTTTAATTATTTGGGAATATAATTTAGTAATTTTAGTTTATTTGCAAATACATGCATAAATACTTGTTAGAAAGATTATTGTTGATGATACACAGATATGAGAAAATAGATATGTTTGTTTAATCATTATATAAGACTTCATTGTCATTGCTACTACCTTAGTCCAAGCCACCAAAATTGCTTGTCTGTGTAACTGCACTGGCTTTCTTTCTGGGCTCCCTGCTTTCACACCTGTCCTATTGCCCCCAGAACAGTTAGAATGTGCTTTTCAAGCTGAACTTTGATGACGTACACAGACTCTTAACACCCTGCCTATCCACTTACCAGTGTCTGCCCATTCTCACCTCCTTTCCCTCCTATTAATTTGGAATAACTCTTCATTCTCCCATCTAAAGACAATCCTCTACTTTTGGACAAGGCACCATCATCTTTCACTTACGAGGAGAAAAAAACTACTCCAGGTATCCCCCCTGCTCTCTCCAGCCTCATCACTTTCCCCCTTTCCATAGGATCATTGTTATGAGCTTATCTATCCAAACCTCCCTCTTGCTATTGTCCTAGTTCTTTGCTCCCATTTATAAAAAATAATCCTCTAAATTGTAACTTATACTTATTTCCTCCAACTCTCCCCTTCTGTTTGAACCCCTTCCAGTCAGGCCAATACCCATCATTACTTTATTGAAACTATTTTGTCAAAGTTTGCCATTGACCTCTACATTGTAAAGTTCAACCAACAGTCAATTCTTAGCCTTCTCTTAACTGAGCTATTGCCAATATTTGGCATAATTGATTGTTCTGTACTCCTTGAAACACTATCTTTAGTAAACTTCTGGGCCATCACAGTTTCTAGTTTCTTACACTGGCAGCTCATTCCCCCATGAACACTCATGTCCCACTTCCTACTCTTTCAAGTCTTTGCTCATATATCACATCACAGTGAAGTATTCCTATTCTGCCTGTTTTGGGATTCTCCACAGAAACAGTATCAATAGAATATACATATTTGTAAGAGACAGAGAAGGGAAAGAAATATTTATTATAAGAATTGGCTCACACAATTATGGAGGCTAAGTCCCAAGATCTGCAGTTGGCAAGCTGGAGATGAAGGAGGGATGGTTGTATAGTTCCAGTATGAGTTGGAAGATCTGAGAACCAGGAGATGATGTATGTTCCAGAGCATATGTTCAAGAGCAGGAGATGGTGTATGTTCAAGAGCAGGAGAAGGCCAATGTCTCAGCTCAAGCAAACCTGGATTTTAGGCAGATTAACTTCCCTCTTATTCGGGTCCCCCCCCCCCTTTTTTTTTGTATTCAGGTTTTCAATTGATTGAGGCCCCATCTTCATTAGGAGGGGCAATTTACTTTGTTCAATCTACAGATTCAAATGTTAATCTCATCCAGAAGCACACACACCCAGAATAATGTTTGACCAAATGTCTGGGCATCTCATGTCCCAGTCAAGCTGATACACCAAATTAACTATCACACCATCCTATTTAAAATGGCAACCCACATTGGCACACTCTATCCCTTCCCCTGATTTTCTTACTCCATAGCACCCATCACCATCTACATATGCTCTGCTTCATTAATTTACTGACTGGATGCGTTTCTTCTCCATGGAATAGTACTTTCATGAGGGCAGAGGATTGTTTGTTTGCTTAGGGCTGTACCTTCTATTTCACGGCAGTGTTTGGTACAGAGTAGATGATAATCCTTTTGGCTGAGTTGAACAAGTGCCCCTCCCTTGCCTAAAATTTTTTCTTCTTTTTTTTTTTAATGTTTATTTATTTTTGAGAGGCAGAGAGATAGAGCATGAGCAGGGGAAGGGCAGAGAGAGGAGAATCTGAAGCAGGCTCCAGGCTGTCAGCACAGAGCCCAACACGGGCTGAACTCAAGAACCACAAGATCATGACCTGAGTTGAAGCCGGCTGCCCAACCAACTGAGCCACCCAGGCACCCTGCCTAAAAACTTTTCAATGGCTTATATTTTTACTTAAGATATTATCCAAGTGTTCACCATGGCCTAAAACCCTGTGTGATCTGCCCATTTCTTCCTCTCTATCTTCTTGTATCCCTCTCTCATTCCTGCACTGAATTCCTTGAATACACTAAGATTCTTTCTGCTTCAAGGTCTTGATGGTGTGTCCCTTCTTCCAGGAACACTGTTCCCTCTTTCTTTGTGTATCTAGATCCTGCCTGTATTGTAGGTAGGAGATTAGCTACTACCTCTCAGAATGGCTCTCTCTGACCATCATGTGTTCTAGGTTCTAGGTTTTCCTTTACTGTTCTCTACCACTGTACCCATTTTGTTTTATTCACATCTCTGATTAATGATGATTACATTTTTCTTTTTATAATTATAATTCACATATAATAAATTTGTATGGGTCTGTTAGGTTGGCAAATGGTGTGGAAACACGTATGTCAAGCTGTAGCAGCATGTTGGAGGGGCAAACTAAAGGATACAAGGGTGGGTGAGAATATGCTATAGATGGAGGCTAAACTGCGGAAGACCTTTCATGCTGAGAGATGTTTGTGCCCACAAACTCCTGCCAATAGTAAAGAGCCATTATGGTGGTTTAAACAAGTAACACGATAAAAATGGCCTTTAGGAAAATAAAGATATAGCATACTAGCAGGCCACTCCAGGAACTGAAGTAAGCCTTGAAGAAGCAGGTAATGTGATTAAATTACTTTGTTCATTATTCATTCAGTGATTTGGGAGCTTGCCACTTAATTCTTGGATTATGTGAAGATTCTCCTGGTCTCTGTGCACCCGTGCATTCTGATTAAGGAGCTCATGTGACTTTTGTGTTTAGATCCTTGTGTGAATTTTAATTCTAAAAGACTAGCCTGTTTGAAGTTTCTTCTTCTTTGTCTAAATGTGGTCGGTTGTGGTGAAATTAAGCCTGAACTCCTTAAAAATCCCTTCAGTGGTTATCTGCACATGTTTAATCATTTCTGGTAGGGAGAGACACATGTCTCTCAGCTGAATATAGGGTGCCACTGAATAGTTTCATGGAGTTCCAAGGTATTCTGAGGTGAATAACAGAGTGACCCAAAAGGCCCTCTGATTTCTAGCAAATTGATGGATGTATTCCTTGAGTAGAATAGAAACAGTGACACCCCAATCCATTAGGCTGACATCTCTTGTAATAGAAAGCCAAACATGTTTGTGTAGTTGAGATTGCTTGTGGATTTGTGCATGTATTGTAAAGAGGGTAAATGGGGTAGAAAAGAAAGTGAGGAGGGAAACACTATAAAGTAATGGTTGAAACCTCAGTGTATTTAAGGAGCTTGAACTCTGTCATAAGAGGGATCCATTGAGTAAGCTGTCACAGAAAGCTGTATTAGAACAAATGCTTGCTGCCTGAGCAAATCAGTGTCTCATTTGGAGATACATTTCCCACAGAAGTATCATTTGTGATAATGGCTTATATCAGTGATTATGAAATCAGAAAACATATTCCCTGAGTCTAAGTGGAGGGTATTGACTGTTGGAAAAAAATTTAAAGTGATAATTAGAAAGTTTACTTTATCATTGGGGATTTGTAAGTGCAGGGAGTGAAAAGGAGATAAAATAGAGAAATCACTTTTGGGGTCCAGGTTGTGTTGTATGTCTAGTTTCAACAGTGAAGATGCCATTGTCCAATTTGGCAGCCACGATTTAGCTTTACGTACTGATTCATTCAGCCCCTGTGTGCTTGTCCCGCTTGCAAGAATCTGGGTGTCTAGTGGAGAAAACAGAAAAATAAAAAATGCCTGTAAAACAGATAGGGCTAATTGTATGAGCTGTTTAGGGCTTCGCAAAGGAAGGGCATCTAATCCAACTTTGTGAGTGTGGGCATCAGGGAAGCATTTGGAAGTGTCTGTGACCTACACTGAATATTAGTAGGGAGTTTGGAGAAGGACAGTGACAAGGGAAGACTTCCCTTCATAGCATGCCCAAACACTGAGGGGTAAAATTATGGAGAATGATATGCCATTAAGTGCATTAGTTTAGTATTCCTGGAGATTCTCTTTCTCTCTCTTTCTAATGTATTGTGGAGATAGGCAATGTGGAAGTGGGAACTGGGGAAGAATGTAAGGAGATGCAACTGGAGAAATAAGCAGGGTCCAGATCGCAAAGCCCTCATAAAACCAGGGTTAGAGATCTTAGTCTCTGAAATAGAAATAACTAAAGGAGGAAAAGAAAATGCTACAGCGGTAAACAACAATGAAAAGAGTTGTAAAATCCAAATCCACACACTTGTACTTATAACTGTCTTTAGAAAATGATTTTAGGGGAGCAGAAAAAGATAAAAAAGATAAAGTAAAAAGCAGAATAAGGAAAGATCAATACATTTGGCCAAAGTTTTGAAGTTAGAGTCTTCCCCAGCTTAGCCTCACTCTGTTAAGCTCCTAGTTAGTTCCATGTACTATCTCTAGCAGTAGACACACAAGAGACATATCTGAGACCCCTTTTAGCTCCAGATCCTCTCAAATGATTTTCAGGTGGATCCCAAGAGGGAGCATCCCAAGTAGGGGTGAGGTCATTAATCTAATGGAGTGAAGCATGCTGGGATGGGAGCAAACCAGGATCAGCATGCAGCTTTAAATGAAGAACTCAGCCAATAGTTGCTATGCGGCATTCATGCCCTGTCTTGTAAAGTATTGACAACTCATTAAAATTTCCACCAGTCTTTGCCTTTGCTTACATCACAGCAACCTCCTATCATTTGTGTTGTTAGAATCCTAAAACCATGTAAGTGTTTGGTTAATAGTTAATAAATCATCTATTTTTTAATAACTCCAGAATGCTGTTTTATTAATTTTGAGTTGAGGATATAAAATGCTAAGTGAACACATATTTGCATTGGCCTCAACAGTGCTGCCTCTTTCTGCAAGCAACCTATGTGGGAAGCCCATTAATCATGATGCGTGCTTGGTGAGATGGCTGAAATTGGATTCTGATTTTAATTTGCCTCCACCTCCATAGGCTTAGGCCTTGGATGCTCTGCTTGTTTCTTTGCTGCTAAGACTCTTCTTTCTGTCGGTATGATCCCTTGTCCTCTGATTAACTGTTGGTTCTGGCCAGTGGGGAGTCTAGACAGAAGTTCTGAAGGAAGAAAAGGAATAGGATCATAGTATTTTTTCTGTTGGTTTCCCCCAGGGATTATCTGTAACATACGGCTGTTGAGAATTTACATAATGTAAATTTAGTACAGTCCCTGGACCATGTTAGCCCTCAACAAAACTTCTTTTAGTTTTCTTTATAAGAATGATTATTAACATTTAAAAAGTCAAATAATATTTCCCTGTTTCTCCTGTAGGAAGTGGATCTGTTCAAGGCAGTCCACTTTCCTCAACTCTTTTTTTGAAGGTAGGTTCTCTATTCTTCCCATCTTCCTTTAAGTCTAAGGTTGATTTGAGCTTTACTGCTTCTAGCTCCTGGCTTCTGCAGTATCCCTGTGGTTCCCTATCCCCACTCAGATCATGATATTGAATTTCTTTCTAAATAAACCCTCCTAGAATTATCTTAATGTGAGCTTGCTATCCAGTTCTTTCGGAACCCTGACTTATCAGTTCTTGATCTCTGCCTGTCTCCAGTCCCACTTCAGGCAAAGCCAACTTAACATGTAGTTCTGAGTATATCACTTCCTTTCTAAATATCTTACACAATCCACTACCATCGATTTAGCTTCCAGATATATCTTCTATTTAACTCTTTTTCAATTAACACTTTACCTGTATCTTCACGTGTTCTTTGTCTTTCTCTAGTCACAGGAGAAGCTAGAGCCCTACTCTGAAGTAAAGCAACCCCCTTTACTTAAGTGGTTGGATCAGGATCCTCTCTCCCGCCAATCCACTGAAATAACTTTCATGTTGCAAAATTCAATCAGTGGTTAACTCTGCACCCATCTCATTTTATCTCCTAGGAGCATGTGGGTCAGTTGATTAATTCTTCCTTCTTGAAACACTTTTATTTCCTACCTTCCTTTTTATTATATTTACTGGTTTCCTTCCTCCTTCATAGCCTGCTTCTTTCTGTCTCTCTTGATGGCTTCTCATCTTCCTTTCTTCCACATATTGGAGTACTCCCCCCAAAGCTCTGTCCGTATCTATCTTTTTTATATAGACTCTTCCTCTGGGCAATTTCATCCATTGTCTTAACTGTAAATAGTATCTCTTGGAGAAAATGGCCACATTCATTGCCTGAGACTTGAACCCTTCTTGAACTCTAGGTACCTATGCTTAATTTGCCATTTGGCATCTCTGCGTAGATATTTCATACTTATTTCATACTTAACAAGTCCAAAATAGAACTCTTTATTTGCTACTCCCCTTAGCTTAAGTCTTTCTCCTTTTTTATTGTGTATGTTTAAGGCTGTAATGTTTCCTACATAAACTATAGCTAAATTATGAATGTTAAAATGATTCATTATTTTCTCTTCTAAATATTTTTAAATTTCCTATATGAATTCTTTTGGATCCATGAATTGTATAAAGTATATTTTGAATATTTTAAATGTAAGTCTTTTGGAATTACATTTTCATTATTCACTTCCAATTTTATTGCATTTATTGGTCTTTATAATATCCAATCATTATTTTTTGTTGAGATTCACCTTATGGCTTAGTACATAGTACATTTTTATAATTATTTAATGTCTACTTAGGTGGGAGAGAGAGAGAATAATTTTGGGGTGCGGATTGTGGGCAATCCCTGAAAAGCAGTTGTTTCTGCCAGGAGCCCAAGAAATATAGAAAATCTGAATTCATTTTATATTAATTTCTTGGCTTTGGGGTTCTGAACACTAGACACTACATAGATAGCTCCTTTGTTTTGGTATCTCTAAAGAAATATCTTGGTTATTCACTTAGGACTCAGGGAGAATAAAACAAGTTTCATCATTATTTCCATGTGCTGGTGGCTGGTGCTGGTGGCTGGACTTTCTCTAGTCTACCTTTTAATTGAGCTTATGACACTTTGAGGTGTCTGGATTTATGACAGCATCTCAGTGGCAACTCCCCACATCACACAGGCCAGATTCATTCTTTTCTCCTTGCTCGTGTGTGTCTATCTTAAATAGTTTAGTACAAATTTTTATTTTTTAATTTTTTATTAAAAATTCTTTTATTAAATTTTTTGACAAGTATAATTGTATATGTTTAAAGTGCATGCAGTGTGGTCATTAGATATACATATACATTGTGGAATGATTATTAAATTCAAGATAATTAACATATCCCTCACCTCACATGGTTAATTCTTTCTCACATGTGAGGGTAAGAACGCTTGAGATGTATTCTCAGCCACTTTCAAGTATACAATACTGTATTATTCACTGTTGTCACCATGCAGTACATTAGATCTTCAGAATTTATAACTGAAAATTTGTCCCCATACACTGGTGTCCATTACCTGTTTTATGAACATTGGCCTTATTTATTGTTTTTTAGGTTCCATATAAAATTGGCATCATCCAATATTTGTCTTTCTCTTTTGGCTTATTTCACTTAGCAAAATGTCCTCCAGTTTCATCCATATCATTGCAAGTAACAGGACTTCCTTCTTTATTTTTATGGCTTAATAATTTATATATACTTACAATGGACTATTATTATTTTATATAATATATAATATGTAAGCCACATTTTCCATATTCATTCATTTACCAAAGGACATTAGGCTGCTTCCATATCTTAGCTATTGTGACTAATGATGAAATAACAATGGTGTGTAGGTATCTATTAGAGATACTGATTTGAATTCATATATATATATATATATATATATATATATATATATACATATGTGTTTGTGTGTGTGTGTGTGTGTGTGTGTGTATTCAGGAGTGAGATTGCTAGTTCATATAGTAGTTAAACTTTTAATATTTTGAGGAACTTCCATACTGTTTTCCATAATAGCTATACCAATTTACATTCCTACCACCAGTGCAAAAGGGTTCCCTTTTCTCCACATCCTCTTGAATACTTAATTCTCTTGTCTTTTTATAATAGCTATGCTAAGTGTGAGATGATATCATTATGGTTTTGATTGGCATTTCTCTGGTAATCAGTGATGTTGATCATCTTTTCATATGCTTATTGGTCATTTGTATGTTTTCTTTGGAAAAATGTCTATTCAGGTTCTTTGCCCATTTTTTAATTGTATTATTTGCTTTTTTGCTATTGAGTTGTATGAGTCTTTTATATAATTTAACTATTATCAGCTTTTGGTGTGCAAATATTTTCTCCCACTCTGTAGGTTGCCTTTTCAATTTATTGACTATTGCCTTTGTTGTGAGGAAGCTCTTCAGTTTGATCTAGTCACATGTATTTATTTTAGCTTCTGTTGCCTCTACTTTTGGCACCTTATCCAAAAATCATTGCCAAGAGTAATGTTAAGGACTATTTTCCCTACATTTTTTTTTTAGTTTTATGGTTTCAGATTGTATATTTAAGTCTTTGATCCATTTTGAGTTAATTTTTGTGAATGGTGTAAGATAGGCCTTCTGTTTCATTATTTTGCTGTGGATATCCAGATTTCATAGCATCATTTGTTGAAAAGACCATCCTTTCCCAATTGTTTGTTCTTGGTGTCCTGGTCAAAAATTAGTTGAGTGTGCCCTTGTCAAAAATTAGTTGAGTGCATATGTGTGGGTTTCATTCTAGTCAACCTCTTTTTAAGTTCCAGATTCCTGTTATAATTGATTATTCAGCATTTCCATCTGAATGTCCCATAAGTATCTCAAATTTGTTCAAATCTAAATTCATTACTCTTATTTCCTTCTTTCTAATTTAATTATCAATATCTTTGTCAAATTAGACAAGAATAAGTTTTGCCCATTAAGGTTGATAACTCTCTTAGAATAAGAGATCTTGACAACACTTATATATTCTTATATACTTATCAGAATTACAAACAAAATAATGAGCTTTGTATATATATTTTCTCTCATCAGTATTTTCAGTGTTCATATTTCTTGAGTTGAGTTGATTTGTCCTAGGTCAGGTCATGAGAGACAACTTTTCAAAATTTAGAAGCAAAAATATCAAGATTTAGTAGAATCACAATCTTTATTTCTTTTCACACTTTCTAGGAGGGGTGCTAAATAAGCTATGATATATAAGATTTTACAATGAGGGTATAAAATAACATTCTCTCCTGGTAAAATAGCTGTAAATTGTTATAGGTAACAGAAAAAATGTTACTGTCCTTTAAAGGAAGTTGTTTGATAAGTGCTCTGAGCTGATCCTACATGGCCTATAGTATAGCCACCCAGAATATGTCTCTCAAACAATCTGTGAACTTTCACTTATCTGGGTCTTTGTTAATGCCTTCTCATACCTTCTTGTACATCATGATTTTACTCAGTCTTTAAAACTCAGGTCAAATGTTGCCACCACTTCAAAGCTAAAATTATTCCTTTCTTTACGCTACCAAAGCACTAATTTTTTTTTGAGAACTCTTTTTGTTGTGGTAAAAAAATACATAACATAAATTTACCCTCTTAACAATGCTGAGTGTACATTATAGTATTGTTAACTGTATGCTTATTGTACAAAGATCTCTAGAACCTTTTCATTTTGTGAATTTCTATACTCATTGAGTAACTCCCAATTCCCCCCTCTTCCTAGTCCTTGGCATCCACCATATCTTCTATTTCTAAAAATTTGATTACCTTAGATAATTCATTTAAGTAGAATCTTATGTGAATGGCTTATTTCCCTTAACTTAGTGTCCTCTAAGTTCATTCAGTTTTTACATATGACAGGATTTTCTTCTTTTTAAGGATGAATAATATATATTGTATATCTCGTTTTCTTTATACATTCATCCATTGATGATATTTAGGTTGCTTACATATCTTGGCTGTTGTGGATAATGCGACAATGACCATGGGTGTGCAAATATCTCTTTCAGATTTTGTTTTTAACTCTTTTGGTTAAATATCCAGGAGTGGGATTGCTGGATCATATGTCAGTTCTATTTTTACTTTTCTGAGGAAAAAGTACTCAGTACTCAGTACTGTTCCTTTCTCCGTGGAATTTATTCTATTCTTATTCCAAAATGAAGATTTTTTAAAAAAAGAAATAACTCTAAGTGTTTTTTTGTAAGTACTAGCTTTAAGATAAAGTGTCATATTCTATAAATTAATACCTAAATGTTTACTTATATGTACTATGTTTATCAGTCTTTATAACACATATAGGAGAAAGTGTTTTACATATGATAAATTGGACCTAACAACTAATGACAACTCATAGTAAGTGAACAAACTTCTTGAAAACAATTGGAACTACATGATTTATTGAATACAATGGCATGAAAATAAGACTTTTTACCTTTTTGCTTTTAGTGTTGTACTCGAAGGTCTTCAACATTTTCTATTACAGTTTGCTAAAGTGTGCCAATAAATCTCTACATTTTATTTGCAATGTTATTTTATCTTTCTCTTGGACATATACCAATACTTCATCCTTTTGAGAATTTTTAAAAGGCTGTTTCCCCCTTGAGATTGCCTGCTAAAGCTGATGATCAAAAAGATACATACAAAATAAAAAACAGGAGGACAGCAGGGCTTTACATATGGTCCAGTCACATTAGGTTAGATCAAAACTGCTTATTCTGGGTTGTTGTTTTGCTTTATTTTTTAATTTTTTTTATTTCTCCTGTCACCTGGTCCTTGGAATCTGACTTTAGGCAAACTAAGAAAGGACAAGTTCAGTGGAGAGTTAAAAGGTCACAGTTAAATTTCTTAGGACTTAAGTGGAATCACATCTGGAAGGATAAGCTTGAGTACCAAGTGTCAGTACTAGTGGGAGAAAGGCACAAAAATGTACAAATTGTGAGAGAGAATTCCATAGTAAAAAGGACAACCATTTTAATGTATGATTAAAATTCAGTATTTATAAAAATTACTAGAAAAATAAAACCGCAACAAAAAAGGCCTTGATAGACTATAAGCCTATTCTTAACCTTTGTTAAATAGAGTATGTTGGTAGCTGTGGTCAACTGTATGGAAGGGGCTGGTTTATAATTGCTTTGCTCTTACTCTTCCCACCCTATCTAGCCAGCCAGGATGCCCCCAGGCCTTGCTGGTCTCCGCAAACAATGAAGTCACAGTAACATAAACACCTGTCTTTTGCTGCTTGGTGGTGCTCCCTGGTGCAACTCTGGGAACTCAACTTTTCCCAGCTCCCATTCAAAATGTCTCTTACTTATTTAAAAGGTTCTCTGGGAGAGTTCTGAGATCTGAAGAACAAGACCATTAATCTGCTCTTGTCTCTTTGGAGTCTGCTGGTTGTGAGTCATCCTCCGTCACTTGCTGGTGCTGTGCGGAGTGTCTCAGTCCCTTCTGTTGCCCTTTCCCCAACTGCTCCACATTTTATCACTGGGGCTTCACTCAGCTTGTGTAAGTCACAAGTTCCAGCGAGTTCTTCCTCAACAGACGCTCCCGCTCCAGTCTTCAACCTTTAGCAGTTCTTTCTCTCCACCTCCTATATCCTACCCACTGCCCTTTACGTGAGCATGCACGCACTCGTGCGTGTGCACATACCCGCCCCTCATGCCCTTTTGCAGAGTTCGGGCACTCGAAAGCCAAACTTTTCTAGCCAAAAACCAAAAGTCCTTCCTCATTTCAGCTCAAGCAAATGGGTTTGGAGGAGGAGGAAGAAGAGGACATGCTGCTGTATTGCAGTCATTTACCCAGATGCCGCCATGAATATCCAACCTGTATTCGTGATGGGATAGCAAGGGGAAATTGCTTGCTTTATGGGATGGAAAAGGGTTGAATAGGGGAAGAGGGGCATAAAGTAAGAAAATAAGAAGAGAAGAGATCACTTTTTGGAGTTTCTTGGATAGTGCAAGGAAGTAAAAGCAGCATATAGTATTGGTGCAGAGTGTAGACCATTGGGTTTCAGATCCAGCCCTATCACTTACAAGACTTGGAGTTAATAAAATCCTCTGCACCCCATTTTCCTCATCTCTAAATTGGGAATAGTCATAGTATTTACCTCACAGGTTTATGGTGAAGATTACATTAGTTAACATTTGCAAAGTTCTACTTAGTGCTACATAAATGTTGGCTATTTTTAATTATTATTATTATTTTATTAGTATTATTATTTGCTCCTAAGCCTATAAATTAATCCGACATTCTGTGTCTTTGCCTTAGTCAGGGGTTCAGTTAATCTACATATATTTCTCTGTTTTGAAGTTACAGTCAATGTCTCTGTATCCAGAGACACTTGTATTCAGCAGGCCATGAAAACAACTCATTCTGCCTCGGATATAAATCCCACGCCCACTCATTCATGCTGTTCTTATGGCTTCTCTGAGCTCCTGGGCTCCATTTAATCCCTGCCTGTCTGCTTCTCCAAGCCTAGGACCTCTCCTTCTTACGCAAATTGGCCTTCTGTCTCTGTCATCATGAGGAACTGCTAGACATCTTTTGCTTAGCTGGACTTGTAGTCTTGGCCTCTCTGAGTCAGCCCTCTTCTGGTGTCAGTTGTAGCCTGCCACGTCGGTCTCGGATATTCAGAGACTAGAAACAGATGGACCTTGATGAACGCACTATATTGTGCCCTCTCTCATCTTGGTGACAGGTGGCCGCTCAGCCAGCTGGGGTCTTTTTGAGGACACTCTCCCAGGCCTGCCTCTGACCATATACACTCCAGTCCAGATGGTGACATGGTTCCCCAGAGTCCTGTATCAACTTAACGGGAGATGGCAGGGTTATGCTGATTTTGCCTAGGGTCTAATACAAGCATAGAGTTTTTTAAAATTTTACTTTCTAATTCAGGAAAAAGAAACAAGCCTTATGTGAAAGTCATGTTCACAATGTGGTTTCAAATTCTGTCACAGAAAGTCTAAATTTACGTGATTAAATTAGCATTCATAAATGCCAAGGCAAGAAAGCAAATTAATTTGTTTTTACCGTTGGAGAAGAATAAAGATGACTTTGGATAATCTGAGGTATTAGGTTATTTACTTTATCTGTCTGGTTTTCCTTTGTAAATATTCCTGCTACATTAAAACAGTGGCAGACATATCTGTTATGATATGTTGGGTACAGGTTCACCTTGGTAAGAGATGGAGGCAAGTTGCTTTCGCTTGAGGTTAAAACTACTTTACACTATATTTTGGAACTAACCTACTTTCAAACAAATTATGGCTTAGAAGAACACATATTTGCTTAAAGTTATCTCTGCTTATACAGTGTTTTCTGATGCATTTATGCCAGTGTTGATTAAATCCTTCATGTTGCTTGAATGCTTATGATCATGGAATTGTTGGTTAAGGAAATCAAGAAAAAGCATTCTCAGACCATGGCATAGACATTTTTGAGGCTTAAAAAGAATAAAAATAGTATGGTATTATTTAAGACTGGTTGAGAAATTTATAATAACTGTAAAGGAAATGGTTTATGAACTTTTCCCAGTTAATTTAAAAATCTTAACTACTTAAAAATTTAATCTTAATATTTAGCATGAACATGAGCTTTGGAATATCTAGAACTACAGGGATTCTAAGTTCTAAAAGATACATTCAAATATACATAGGTATTTTGATAGAGTAGCATATCTATTTTATAGATGTATGTTAATCTGTGACATTTTGACATTAATCTGTGTCCATTAATCTATGACCGTAAAAGCTTCAGTAACATTCTTCTCAGTAACATGGCTCCTGATTGAAACACGACAGAATTTATTGTTTCCTTGTCCATCATCAGTGTTGCATGTGCCTACTATTTTCCATTTCTAACCCTGGAGATTAAGTTCAGTGAACAGGAAAGAAAAGTTAGGAAAGAGGAAAACTAATGAAGGGCAGAGAAATCAGAGCACAGCAATAATACTATTCACATAATTTTTGGTACTTTTGAGGATCATATTTTTAAAAAGATAAAATCATGATTTTCATACAAATATAAAATAAACACGTGTCAAAGATTTCATTTAATTCATTGGTTAATGAGGAAACCAATAAGATGTTACAACTGGTTAAAGGAGAATTTAACTTACATTTTCTGTTGGTCAAATCTATTTGAATTTGTATGGAGAGGAATCATTTGCATAACTATGGACAAGGAATTTTTCCATTTGTTTCCAGTTGTTTAAGTAGGTTAGTCAAGGATAGAGAAAATCCTAATGATTGAGCTAGGCAGAACTCCACAATTTCTTTCTTCTTCTTCTTTTTTTTAACCATTTTGAAGTCATTCACAATTTTCCCTAATGTTTATATATATAATACTTATGAACTGAATTGTGTTCTCCCAAATTCATATGTTGTGGAAGTCCTAACCCCCAATGTGACTATATTTTGAGATAAGGCCTTTAAAGCAGCAATTAAAGGGGCAGCTGGGTGGCTCAGTTAGTTAAGCATCCGACTTCAGCTCAGGTCATGATTTCATGGTTTGTGAGTTCGAGCCCCGCATGGGGCTCTGTGCTGACAGCTCAAAGCCTAGAGCCTTCTTCAGATTCTGTGTCTGCCCCTCTCTGCCCCTCTCTGTCTCTCAATAATAAAAACGTTTAAAAAAAAGTGGCAATTAAAGTTAAATGAGGTCATAAGGATGGGTCCCTAATCCAGTATGACAGTATTCCTATAAGAAGAGTAAGAGACACCAGGTTTTCTTGTGTACACACAAAAGGCCATATGAAGACAGGCTGTCTGCAAGCCAAGGAGAGAAGTCTCAGGAGACAGTAAACCTGCCAACACCTTGATCTTGGACTTCTAGCTTCCAGAACCATGAGAAATGCATTTTTGTTGTTTTAGCCACCCAGTCTGTGGTATTTTGTTTTGGCAACCATAGAAAATGAGTACAATTTCTGAATCCTACTAGAATATGTGCAGAGGAAACGTTTCAAAGGGAGTATTGTTTTATTCCAAAATTAATGAATTATGAAAATTTAGCAGCTGCCTGACCGGAAAAGTGATGCCTATCCATTGGTTCCTTCTCCCTGCTAGCTTGTCTCCCCCTTGTATAAAGGATTGTGAACGTCAGGTGAATACCGTGAATACCGTGGAAGCAGAAAGCCTCTCTCCTTGCTGCTTCCAGAGATACTTTTGTCTGCCAGCCCAGCACCCTCCTCTTTTGCTCCACCCATCTCTCCCTAACTCATCTCCCAACTCCTCCTCTGTCTAAAAACTTACCCTTTAAGCCCCAGGGATGAGGTAGAGGACAGGCACCAAGGCGTCTAGGTTATATCATAACACTGAGTTGTACTGGATTTTATTTTAATTTGGTTTTTATTAGAAAAAATAAAGGCAAACATAATCTTGTTAGCTGATATTCACTAGTGTGAACCTTGTAGGTCCGCCTTGTGAAACAGATCTGAGAACAGCCCTACCCCCAGACAACTTCCAATCATAATTGTCCTGAAGACTATCAGCATGAACTCAAACTCTTACTGTTACTTGTTTTTCAAATTGAAGTGTAATTAACATACATCATAGTGATTCAATATTTTTATACATCACAAAATGATCCCCACAATCGATTTAGTTACATTTGTCATCATACAAAGTCATTACAATGTTACTGACTATATTCCTTATGCTGTGCATTTCATCCCTGTGACTCCTTTTTTATAACTAGAAGTTTGTACCTCTTAGTCCCTTTCGCCTATTTTGCCCAACTTCGCCCTCCCTCCATGCTGGTAAACAACAGCTTGTTTCCTATGAGTCTGTTTCTATTATTTTTTTTGTTCATTTATTTATTATTATTTTTTTAGATTCCACAGGTAAGTGAAATCATGCAGTATTTATCTTTCTCTGTCTGCTGTATCACTGTTACACAGCATAATGCCCTCTGGGTCCATTTTATTGTTATTCTTAAAGACTTCACATCTCTTTTGGTACCTGCCTCAAGGCATCAGCATCCTTAGGCCTTTGCCTCTAGGCTCCTTTTTTTTCTCTTCAACTCCTTTCTTATGAAACAAGAAATTTGAAATCTTCTAAGGGATGTTTCTGAGCCAATAATGCCTTTTTCCCAGAAAATTTATACTGATAGAAATTTCAGTTACACTTGAAAAGTCATCATAATGGGGATGGCAGAGTAAGGAGATCAGTATACCCTAAGCAATTTAATTAGTGAAAGTTATAAAAAAAATTATTTCTGAAGTCTTGGGATATTGCCCTGGGGGTATACAGCAAATGGAGAAGCGTACATTCAGGAAAATCTGCTAAATCTTGGTAAGAACACCAGAGTCTATGGTTATTTCATTCACAGCACCTCCCCCATGTTAGAAAATCCACCTGGTACGCTCTAACCTGGGCAGGTGTAGTGAAGGAAATGGGAGCTCTCTTTCTCCCCAGTTTCCATTCTGGGGCTACAATTTTATCCCAGCAGGCTGCCAGCATTTCTCACCTCCCCCTCCCTGCCAGCCTCAATTCCAGTTGGGCAACATCAAGAGGACCAGGTTGACTTTACCGCATCTTGCACTCATTCATAGTGTGGAAACTGTATCTCAGGCGTGGCAGTCCTTGATTACTGGGGGCATAATCTTGCCCTCCCCAGGTGTCTCATCCCATACAGGTCCCCCCTTCCCCCCCCAAGGAAGGCTGTGGCCACCTGAGAAGACCAGAGGCAGCCACTCCCTGTTCCACTCAGTGATGCTGGCATTCTGCCTTAGGGAGGAAGGCAGACCATTAGGATGAAGAGCTCCAGTTGAGGAAACTTAGTTTATATGTAACAGATGGAAGAACATGTCTCATGCAGACAGAACCATAAGAGGGCTGAAATGGTTATGCTAATGTTAGACAAAGAAGACTTTAAAATAAAAGATGTTTCTAGAGATAAATAGGGATGTTTTACAATGATAAATGGGTCAGTCCATCAGGGAGATGTAAAAATTATAAACACACATTCAGCAAATATTTGATAACATTAACTGTGTGGTCAAAGAACAACACTTCCAAAACATTCAGAGGTTTTATAGGAAACATTAATCCCAACAATTGTTGAGTACTAATATGGGCCAGGAATTGTGACAGGCTTTGGGGATCCAAAGATATAGACCACTAATCTTGAAAAATGTAGAGGACACTGGCATTGAAAAAATTACTAATTTGCTAATGTAACATGATAAGAGTTCACATAGAGTATTTGAAGATAGGATTTCAGTAAAAACAACTAACTGTGCACAGTAATAACAAAATTCACTCTGTGAATAAAGTCTTACATAATGCATTTACACCATTATTTTATTTGATCATCACAACCACTAGCTTTTACACAGCTGAAGACTTGAATTTCACAAAAATCAAGTCCAAATAACTAGTATGTAAATGTGATAACAATTATCAAAGGAAAAAATTTGTCTACAGAATTATGTACATTATATGATCCATTAAAAACTAAATAAAAAACACATATAGAGAATAGGTTTTGGACACATATAAATCAAGGTGCTAAAAGTAGCTATTCTGGAATAAATAAGATTGTTAGTATTTTTTGTTTTATTCCTTTTACTTGTATATATTTTAGATTTTTCTCTAATGAACATGTTTTGCTTTGGGCTTATTAAATTGACAAAACAATAAAGTCGAAACTTTAAGACTATAAACAAAAGTTTACTCAAGATGGATCATAGGCTTAATTGTAAGAACTAAAAATATATGTCATAGAAGACTTAGGAGTAAGTCTTTATGACCTTAGGTTAGGCAAAGCCTTTTTATATACAATGCCAAAAACAAAAGCAAAACAACAAGAGAAAAAAGTAGATTGAACTTGATCAAAATGAAAACACTGTGGTACAAATAACAATAAGAAAGTAAAAACACAACCCACACAATAGAAGAAAATAGCAGCAAACCATGTATGTGATAAATCACTTGTAACTAGAATATGTAAAGATCTCTTACAACTAAATAATAAAACAATAACCCCATTATGTAATGGGCAAAATGTTAAGACATTTCTCCCAGGAAGCTATACAAATAATAAGCACATGAAAAGTATTCAACCCACTAGTCTTTAAGGAAATGCAAATCACAACCATAATGTCATAGCACTACACACCCAGTAGAATAGTTATAATAAAAAAGTCTAACAATAACAAGTGTTGGTGAAGATGTGGAGAAATTGATATTCTTATACATTGCTGGTGAATGTAAAACACTGTTGCTTTCAAAAACAGTTTGGCAGATTCTTCAAAACATTAAAGAGAGTTATAGAATCCAGCAATTGCACTCCTAGATGTATACCCATGAGAAATGAAAACACCTGTCCACACAAAAACTGGTACATGACTGTTCATAGCAGTGTTATTCATAATAGCCTTAAAATGTAAGTAACTTGAATGTCCATTACCTGATGAATGGATAAATAAAAGGTGGTATATCCATACAATGGAAAGTTATTTTGCAGTAAAAAGGAATGAAGTACTGATATGGATGGACCTTGTAAAAATTATGCCATGTGAAAGAAACCAGTCACAAAAGATTATGTATTATGAGTCCATTTATGTGAAATGTACAGAATAGGAAATCTATAGAGACAGCAGGTGGAGTTTTGGGTGCCTGTAGATGGGGGCAGAAGGAGTAGGGAACATTAAGGAGGACATACCCATTGTATGTGAATTATATCTCAATCAAGCTATGAAAAGTACCAGTAACAAAACTGATGAACATATAGGAAGGTGGAGGGGGAGAGAAGAGAGGGAAACATACCATAAAAGACTCATAATGATACAGAACAAACTGAGGGTTGATAGAGGGAAGTGGTTGGGGGATGGGCTAGACAAGTGATGGGTATTAAGGAGGGCACTGGTTGGGATGAGCACTGGGTGTTGTATGTAAGTGGTGAATCACTGAATTCTACTCAAGAAACCAATATTCCACTGTTTCTTAACTAAATACATTTCTTTAAAAAAGTACCATATCTTTAGAGTTCATTATAGTTAGCAAAGAATCTGCCCTAGACATTTCTCTTAAACATCACAGGAATCTTTGTTGCTATTTCTTTTCTTTTTTTTTTTTAATGTTTGTTTATTTTTGAGAGAGAGAGAATGAGAGAGAGTGAGCACATGAGCTGGGGAGGGACAGAGAGAGAGAGAAAGAGAGAGAGAGAGAGAGAGAGAGAGAGAGAGAATCTGAAGCAGGCTCTAGGCTCTGAGCTGTCAGCACAGAGCCGACTTGGGGCTTGAACTCATGAGCCATGAGATGGTGACCTGAGCTGAAGTCAGATGCGTAACTGAATGAGCCACCCAGGTGTCCCCTTTTGTTGCTATTTCTTAATATTTTTTAAGGTATTCAATGTGTTTTTGAAGAGAAGAAAGTTGTGGGGAGCCAGAAGAACAGAGATCAGCCGCCTGCAGAGTAGTGTTAATCGCTCCCCCGCTCAGCGCTGCAGACAGCCAGTCAGCCTTCTTACCGATCCCTTAGGCGCTGTGTTGAATTTGCAGTTTCGGTTTCAGCTCCAGTCTCCCCATATTTACTTGACCCTGTTTCTTAGCAACCTACCTAGGTCAGCTGCCTTGTTTCCCGCCTTGAACCCTTTATAAGATGTTTGTGTTCTTTCAATAAACTGGGGCTTGATCAGAAACTTTGTCTTGCTGCCATTCTCTCTGCTCCCTACCCTACCTATTCTCTCTCCCTCCCTCAGGAACCTGCGTCGACTGACCAGCTAGGCCGGAATGGTCAGAAAGTGAGGTTCAAAGAGGGGACTTGGACAAGGACCATGTTAGCAGAGCTAGGATATGGATACTAGATCTTCTGAATCTAAATCTCCTGCTTTTTCCACTTATGCTACTGGCTATATTTCACCTGCAACTGTTTGCAGGATTTTTTTTTTTACCACAATACCAGGGATTTGTTGTCTTGCCACTTCAAAGACTGAAGAGATGGATACAAAGTGAGCTGCAGGCAAAAGTTTATTAGAATATGAGATTAGAAAGGAAGAATAATTGGAAATCTCTCTTTGCATGGAGGGGACATTCGAAAGTGAATGCCCAAGAACTCTAGGATATGGTTCTTATTTTTATAAGGTTCTGGTCAGCCCTCTTCCTCCCCTTCCCCCTTGTTCCTTCTCAGATTCTACCCTTATTGTTTTGATAGCTCTAGGTGCTGGGTTGTCCATTTCTGACTGGCTCATTTCCATTGTATGAGAGATGGTCTATGGCCATACTTAGGTCTTTTGTTAAATTCCAGAGGGGAAATCTGAGTGGGAGTAGGTGGGGTCTATTACATTCTGAAGAGGAACCTTATGCCTGAGGGGGTTTGCCGTGGTCAGACATTCCCAGTATTGTTCCAAAGTAGATGTTTTCCCCCCCAGGGACCTCAAGCCCTAATCTTTACCTCTCTGCCTACTGAATCCTAGCTTCTCCTATCATACATCTATCGAATTCCAACATGATTTTTACAGTTACTCAAATGGTGTACCTGAACGGGCACCACAATTTTGTAAAATCCCAAGCAGGATTGTTTGGCATTATTTGCATGTGACACCATAATATTGAATGTGTTTAAACTTCTGCGAACCAGTTGAAAAGATTCCAGAGGAGATGAATAAAACAATCGATTTTGTCATGTTATAGTCCACATTATCCAGACCACCTAGTGAGGAACTGAGGAGAAAAAAATGTATATAACTGATACTCCTTAAATCACCTTTGCTTTCATATGTGTGTTTACTATGCTAAAATTCCAAAGTCAAAGATACATTGAAAGTAAATGAAAACAATAACAGCTCTTTTAATCCTTGGTCACTCATGCATTACCAGACATTTATATTTTTGGGATAAGTTAAAACTTTGTACATTTCACTCAAAGCTGATGAAGAATGAAAAATCAGCTTTGATACTTTTAATATGGTTTGTGGGAAAGTGCCTGAGACATGGGGAAGGGTTAATACACTTAATAATCTCACTAATATTTTTTTTTGGAGAGGGCACATAGGTCTCTGCTTTCTGCTGCAGCTCTCTCTACAGAGCACTGCGTTCTGAATATTGAAACACAACACTTCCTGGAATGTAAAATAAAACCATTAGTTCTCTTTGACCCTATTCTGGGATAATTTGACTCGAAATTAATAACTGTCAACTGGAGATATTTTGCTGGCACTCAGGCAAAATGATACGTGATTTCTCCTTCAGGTTACTCACATTGCGGACCACATTTACATTCAAAGATTAAGTTACTGACTGGAGTGGGGAAGAGGATTTTAATTTACAAAACAATTACTGCTTTTTTCTGAGGTCAGGAATTTGGTTTTCTCGATGTTTTAGATGTTTTAGCGTGCTGCCTCACTCAGTTGCTGAGTAACAAGCAAAGCTAATGATCCGGTTTCTGTGACTTTCTAAGACCACACTCAGTGTTTTGTATTTGAACTGGATTTTTAGAAAACATTTTAAACAAAATTATTCTATGACTATAATATAAAACAATAAAAACAAAACAAATCCATGACAAATAATGTTTACCTATTTTTCTTGAATGAGCCATCACTTTCTTGAAATAAAAGAGACCCTATCTAGACAAATTTTAAATTGTGATTGAAGTTGTATTTAACTGTACTTTCCTTCCTCTCACATAATTTCTCTCTATCCAACCCCAGGTCAAAGAAACAAACTTTTTTTCCTTCATGCATACTCTCCTGTGCTGTTAATTCATGGTGGCAATTGTCCTAATCTCTGAAAGTTTTGTAGCCATTGTTACAGGAAGAGTTGTATCTTGTCACTTTTTAATCCCACCAAACTCTTCATTGGTTGAGTGCCTTCTCTGTGTTCAGAGCCTCCCCTACCTGACCCCGCTTATCTCCCAACACTTTGAGGTGCTATCTCCATCTGTATTGGAGAAAAATGAGGCTCACAGAGGTCTGATAACTGCCAGAAGTCACAGAGCTAGTGATGGGAAGCATTGGAGGCGACTGTAGTTCCTAAATTCATTGTGTACTTTTTTGCTGACCTATTGCCCTATTCAACAACTCTTTTTCCATCCTCAATGTCCTTATCAAGTTGTCATGGCAAATAGTATAGCCTGGGATCCCACAGCTACATTCTCAGGGTGCATGAAGATTTAGATTAATGTAGGCTCATTAGGCAGCTTGGTTTTGTGTCTTCATCAAGTGTTTACAAAGAGAGGTGGAAATGAATGTGTGGCACAGTAGTGCCCTGGAATTCATTTGGATGGCTGCAGGGACACCTGAATGCCCTGGGGGCCTGAGGGATGGCTGGACACTGACAATCTGGAAACTGAGCAGCTACCTTGAACATAGCAGAGGATTGCGGCTGTGCTTATAGTTCACTTGTGAATCTTCCCCTCCAATTGCACTTAAGCCTGAAGGAGGAATTTGAACGGGCTACAGATTTAGGTAGGAAAAAAAAAGTTTGGGCATTGCAGCAATACCTAGCTGAGTTTGCAGCTCATCTCTTGCCAAATGAAATTAGGCAAGTTAGTCAATATGAGTTTCTTTCCTCATTTGTAAAATGTGGACAGCAAAACTTAGCTCTCTGAATTGTCATGGGGATGAAATTAGGTTATATAAAGGACTAGGTCATAGGCAATTTACCAATAGCAGTAGGCCTCAGACTTCCCAGAAATCCAGTGAATAAGGACAGCCAAGGAAACACTGCTTGGATAGATTTGGTACTTAATTATATGAGACTTCCACGCTGGCAGATTGGGTCTCATGTGTAGCTACTGATGCGTGCCTGCTCTGTAGTACTTTATAATGTAACAAGTGTTCTTTCATTATTTCACTTGATTTTTATAAAAATCTTTGCTGTAGGGCCATGATGAACAATTTATATATCTATGATTTAAACTCCATTTAATACAGATGAGGGGACTGATGCTCAGAGAGGTCACATAACTTAGGTAAAATCATAGAGTTATCAGGGAGAGAAGCTAGGATAAAACCCAGGTCTGTCTTCATCACCATCTTTATTAGGAGTCTCTCCTGAGAGGTGGGGATATGGTTATGCTCTAAGGTTTATGGCATTCAGATCAACTTGAACCCACAATTCCTACTTCTCTTGTTCCACTCTGAAGCATGTGACTTAAATAGAAAAACATACCTTTTAATGAGCAACATAGAGTGCATTTTAGTGGTATTTTTGTAAGCTTGACAATTTATGCTGATTGATTTGTTGTGTCACCAAAACAAGTATCATTTCTATATTTTCAATTACCATTTGCATTTCCTGTAAAGTTTTCTACCAATCTAGTCATCTAATGAATTAAATTTGCATTTATTTCACTTCAGAAAGGTGAGAGAATTTCCTATTATAAATAATTTAACTGAAAAAATTTACATAAATTGAGTTCTTGGCATTTCATTTTAATGGTATTGGCCATGGGATGTAAACAGCAGCCTAAATTGACGTGGTTTTTTTTTTCATTTTGTCATTGAAAATATTTTAAGATAATGTAAGTTTTTTTTTTTAAGTAAGGTTGTATTAAAGGAATTGTTCAGATGAGCAATTATAAGTTTCTGATTTCATTATACATACCATAAGTAATTATTTTTGTAATGTCTGTTGGTGTAACTGTACCTTCAGTAAAGAAAACAGGAAGAGGATAATTTTTACTGATAAGAAACAAACAAACAAAAAGCTCAAATGAAAGTGTAGGGAAGATAGTTGTTCTTCTTTTTCCTCTCTTTCCCTGCTCAGGAAATCAGGCCTGGTAATGAACTTTGATTGTTCCATTCAATTTCAGCTAGTAGCCATAATGAATCAAATTACTCTATAACCTCATTAATACTAAATAGCTCTCTTTCTAGCCTTTGGTTTCCTACATAACTATCCATCCACATCTTGGTTAAGGACTTTCCCTCGCGCCTTTAGTAATTAATGGATGGTAGCGTTCTTCTACAGCTACTTGAAAAGCCAAAGATCATTTACTGTATTTGGAAAAATCCAATGGATGTCCGATAGGACATGAGAGTAACTTGCATCTGTCAATCTCTTATTTGGTCATCCATATACAGCATGTCAGTAAGATGGTCTCTGTAAGGAGAAGTAAGCCTTGTTAATCACTATGAAAACCAGAAATCGCTGTTCCATCATTCTGGCTTAATGGCTGATTTTTATGCTGGAAGAACAGTGCATATACATTTCAAATAGCAAGATCTCTGCAGATTCAACAGAATGCTAAGTGAAACAGAGATGCTTTCGTTGCACAATATAATGAATCAGAAACATGAGAAACATAAAAATTTAAAAAACATAAGCCTAAATGTCAGGTTGCAGAACAACAACTTTTTTTTTTTTACTATGTTTGATGGGAAAATGTTAGAACAAAATATTGGACTTACCTCGCAGAGACCCAGAACCAGATATACTCATTCTTCATTTGTTTCTCCATATTAAAATAAAATTTAAAATAAGTTTTAAATTTTAATTTCCTTTGTCTATAGCAAAGAATGTATATACGATTATGAGTCATGATGTAGCTCAGTTCATGATATGGCAATGGCAAGAAAAGTAGCCTACCTACCTCAGGAACCCTGACTTTTAGTTTTTTTTTGTAGATAAGTAATAAAATGATATTACATATCTATTCAAATATAGATTCCAAGGTAAGCCATAGGCAATATAGGTACAGGGAAAAAAATGTAAGTTACTTTCTCTGTGATCATGATTTTAGGTCAATGAGATTTTAAAAGCAAATAATGGAAAGTTTTACACTATGGTTTCTGGGTTGCCTATAAATTTGGTCAAACAAGCTTGATTAAAATATAGCTTTTATGGTTATATATAGTTATCAGTTTTCAACCAAAGGAATTGCAAAGTTGGGAGTGCTATCACTGTGATACTCAGCTTCTGGCATAAAATACTAAACACAATGGCCTTTCTCAGATTACAGATTCCTCCTTTTTCTTACATTCTCATAATGCCCTGCTTGTCACTCTCCAATTGAATAGCTCTCTGTATTAGCTTCCTAGGGCTGCTGTAACAAATTACCACGAACTGGGGGGTTAAAGGTAACATAGATTTATTCTCTCATAGTTCTGGAAGCCAGAAGTCTGAAATCAAGGTGTCGGTAGGATTTATTCCTTCTGGAGGCTCCCGGGGAGAACCCATTCCAGGCCTCTCTCGTATCTTCTGGTGGCTGCTGGCAATCCTTGGTGCTTCGTGGTTTACAGCTGCGTAATTCTGATCTCTCACTCTGTCTTTACATGGCCTTTCCATTCATATCTGTGTGCCTCAAATCTCCCTCTGCATTTTTCTTATACAGGCTTTCTTCATTGGATTTAGGGTCTAGGATGACCTCATCCTGAGACCCTTAATGTAATTATATCTGCAAAGACCCTCTTTCCAAATAAGGTCACAGTCACAGGTACTAGGGACTGGGACTGGGACATAGTTTTCTGAGAGCCCCTATTCAACCTACTACACTCCCTAGTACTCTAGTTCCAAGAGTTGGTTCAAATCTGACCTAAGTTTCCCAGATGGTCAAGAAATAAAAGAATCAGTGATAATGAAGTTAATTCTTCATAAAGTCAATGAATTAAATAGAAATAATGGTCTTTTGTTCCAAGATTACTCCTTCCTATTTTTTTCTTATTCAAATGTGATGATAACAGATAATAAAAATTGGGTTTTTTTTTTTTTTTTGGTGGGGGGAGGAGGCCACATTTTGGTAAAGACCATACTAATGTAATAAATCTCCTAACCTGGTTTCCCTATTAGGACTCTTGCCAGTTGCCAAAATTCCAATTATGTCTGAAAATACAGCTGTTGGGTGCTCTGGAGTCATTCATCCAACATACATTAAAAAATTTTTTTTCTAATGCTTATTTCTTTTTTGAGAGAGAAAGAGAGACAGAGCATGTGTTGGGGAGGGGTGGAGAGAGAGGGAGACACAGAATCCAAAGCAGGCTCCAGGCTCTGAGCTGTCAGCACAGAGCCCAATTCGGGGCTCAAACTCATGAACTGTGAGATCATGACCTGAGCTGAAGTCAGACGCTTCAAAGACTGAACTGCACACCCCACAACATACGTTTTTTGAGTATTTATTTTGTACCTATTGCTGTCCAGCTATAAAAAAGATATTAAGTAACCATATTCTCATGAAGCTCACATTGTCATGACCTACATTTTTTTACCCTGACCAACCAGAGATAAGAATCCTTCCCATCAGCTACAGTGAGTCATTTTCAGAGAAGGACCCTCAACTGTTCAGCCTGGGTTATGGGTCTTGCCTGCCTTTGAACCAAGCACTGTGACTGTGAGCCAGGTACTATGATCAGCCCAGCGTGGGCCACATGCCCAGTGCTGAGGTCTACATAATAGGCCTTTTGCTAGCAAGAGGGAAGCGAATCTGTATAAACAAAATTAAAAGATATTTATGATCTTCTGCCACTGGGACACTGAACATTGCTAGGGGAAATTGTAAAACTGTTTCTGTATACGGCAAATTCATGGCATTCAATCTCAGGTCTTTACTGATAGTCTGTGGTCCTTCATGATACTGGTTTTGTGCATTTATTCACTGGCAACCTGTTGAGATGTTGTGTTTGATGCTGGGGGAAATAAAGATAAATAGTACACAGGCCCTTCTCATAAACAACTTGTGGGCAAGAATGATTTTAAATGACTTTGAACATGGTTAACTACCCTCCCCAGGGTATGGGAAAAGTGCCACTGAGAAAGATGAAGAAATAACTAACCAAGCCTAGAATAGGTTAAGATTCACAAAGGAAAGAAGTATGGAGTGGGTCTTCTAGGCATAGATAATAAATGGCATGTAAAAAGGCATGGGCGTTTCAAAGGGCACCACATGTCTGCAGATTAGTTTAGGGTGGTTAGGAAAAGGGTGTGTGGTGGGGAGAGTGCAAAATGTGGCCAGAGGCTTCAGAGCGGAAAGTTTGTATGACTTGGATTGCATAGTTCAGCAAGCCTCTTAAATGTCTTTGCAGCCTACAGAGTGTCCTCTTTTTGATCCTGAAAGTTGTTGAGTTATTCTTGAAGTTTACTTTGGTCATGTCATCTTCCTATTGAAAAACTGACATAGATGTCTTTTTGAAGTGGAAAGCGTATTTGAGTGTTTGGTGGGAGAGAATACCACAGACAATAATTTGTTGCTTTCTAACTATTAAAAACAAATTCTGCCTCATGTGCCAATGGTGAAGCTTCCCCCTTCCTTCAGGGGACTGACTACTGATAACCTAAGACAAGTTCTGTCCATAGAGTGAAGGGCAACTCACCTTTGTAGGGTCTTGGATGACCCTACTGCCCCAAACTTCTCACCAAGTCAGTGTAGTGACCTGAGAAACAAACTGGAAGAGGCAGTGTGGGATCTCATCAAATTGAAATATTCTCATAATCTCCTTTTAGGGCATAACAATTTCAAATATAATTAATCCATGTGGGAGGACCTGAGCTTAGCTGTAAAATCACAAAGAAGGCCAGATTGTACATATAGTCTCCTGAATTTGGTGATGATGTCATGAAGCTCAGCATTCAGAGGACATCTGGAGGTTTAGTTTTCCTGCTTTTGCAACTCAAGTTTAACAACTCTGAATTTTGTGGAAACTGGGATACTCTGGCTGGTAAAGCTTATTCACAGTTGACTTAAATGCTCAAAGCAAATAAAGCAGACAGAGAGGAGCATCTTTTTCCAATACTGTTCAAGGGCAACTTTAAATACTGGGCTCTGATCCTTGTCTGTGTTAATCCAGGGTTATAGTTCTGTTTAGCCGGACTAGATAAAAAATTGTTCAACTTTTTTTTTTCTCAAAGGATGAATCATTTCTAGCCTCAGAGTATAGATGTATTAGCTTAATATCTGTCTGTCTATGTCTATTTAATTAATATGTTCAGCCATATGAACTAAGTGCAATATAGATGTAAACTATCTTTTCCCCCAATAATTGACTTGAAACATGTTCAGTTGAATGGTCCTTTTTCATCTTTTACCTACAATTAGACAACTTCTATTATTTTCTAGTCCATTCCAGGTGTACAAAGTTCAGTGCAGTGTAAAAGTTCTACCTTGGGGTACCTGGGTGGCTCAGTCAGTTGAGCAGTGGACTTTTGATTTTGGCTCAGGTTATGATCTCAGGTTCCTGAGTTGGAGCCTGAAGTTGGGCTCCAAGCTGACAGTGCAGAGCCTGCTTGGGGTTCTCTCACCTCTTCTTTCTTCCTCCCCTCCACTGCTCTCTCTCTCTCTCTCATGCACTCTCTCTCTATAAATAAATAAATAAACTAAAAAAGTAAAGTTTCTATCTCACATCTAGCTCAAAGCACTACCTATCTTCCATCTCACACTTGATCAAGGAGGGAGATTTGCTGGGGGAATGGAAGGAACCTATCCTTTGCTTCCCCCTCTCTTTGGGGGCCACTGTGTATCCTTAATGTGTTGATGTCTGGCAAGAAAAATGACAGAAGAGGAAATTAAATAGCACTACTCAATAGTACCACTGTTGTCCTTCTTTTATAGTTGATGGCTTCTGTATAACAGGAATCCAAAGCCTGGCTTCCCTATAGGCTTTATTTGTTCTTCAGGAGCCCCATGGGACAGTCTCTACTGCATCATCTTTGACATGGCAGATGGGCTCCTGCAAGACCTCTTCCAAGTGCCATTAGCCAGGGATCCCAGTGGTGCACCCTAGTCGCTTCCAGTGCTTGGACTCCCTTGTCTGTCAGACACCCCATTAGTTATCTTCTGTGGTATTCCTTCCCAACCCAAACGCAAGGATTCTTAAATCCTTGCCACTTCAAATGGTAGTGTGCAGGCTAGCCCACTGACTGTCCCCACTTGATGCTATTTTACTTTAATTCTACTCTAATGCCTTCCCTCTGTCCACCTAGGCAACTCATATGCTACGTAAGTGGATATCCAATCAAGAATTGAGATGGTAGTCTATTTTCTTTGCAAGTACCCCCATCCCTACAAGTGGCCTTCCTCTCTCTCATACTCATACTTCATAATAAATACTTTGTATATCATCTTTTTTTTAAAAATCATGAAATAAAATTTAGAGGTAATAAAATAGCATAAAAGAAAATATTTTAACTTTTAAAAGAATGTGATTTGAGAAGAATAATTTAACACTGAAAAATAAAGGAAAAAGAAAAAGAATGTAATTTATAATAGAATAATAGGTAATATATATTAATAGTAAGTGCTCAGGCATGATTGTACTAGAAAATGTAATGAAGTAGTCAGATGCTTGCAGCTACTTATGATGAATACTTGGGTTTAAGATAAAGAAGCCAGAAGTCATTCTGCCTGTGGGAAAGAAAATTAAAGGGCAGAGAGCAGTTGGACCCTAATTAAAGCTCATGGAATGATAGGTAGTAATAACCTGGCTTGTATGTAAATGATAAGAAAGAAAGGAAAGAACCTTAACTAATGTAGGGATAACAATGTTGTGGGAAATTACAAACTGTCAAAATGGAGAAAGTTAAGAATTAGCAAATGATGAAATAACACAAAAAACATATTTCCCAGCTTGAATTGCCACCACGTGTCCAAGCATGTATTCAGTAGTGTAATGTCTAGCAAGACACGTGAAAGGTATGAGGTGTGAAACAGATCTTTACTGGGTGGGATTCTCCTGGGCATTTAGGACATCTGGGTGCTCCTGGCTCTTTCCCATCAAATGCCTGTAGTGCCCCCACAAACACAGGAATTACAAAACCCAAACCCAAACCTCTCAGATTTCCAAAATGTTCCTCAGAGGATAGTTTCTTCCTTCTGGGAAACATTTAAAAACCATTTCTTTAAAAAAATTAAGCCAGATCATTTCATTGGTACATCCCAGTATGAACTGCTTTTTGCCAAATTAAGCTTTATCAAGCTTGGAGTTCAGGCTCAACACTGCATTTTCTACAAATGTAGTACTGGGGATGCTATTTATGTTACACAGGGTGTTCCGTGCAGACTAATGGGATATGTTTATTTCTGAACCAATATGAGGGTAGTCCAGCTTCTTCTGAGTACTATTCACTTTGAGTCATGTATCTAACCATGGTTCTGTCTTTGCGTTGGGCAAATAAACGAAAGCTTAGATTTCTGACCTGTGTCCAGCAAGTTGACAGAATGGCATGGGATGCCTTGTATGTACGACTCCATTCTGGAATTCTACTTTATTTTCTGCCTTCTTTCTCCTATTGGTTTTGTCATTTCATGTGTTTATCTTTTTCAAAATATTTTTTCCCTGTTGAGACAAAATAGCTCAAAACTTCCAGTTTTAAGATTGGACACTGAAAACATGCTACAGTCTTTCCTTGCTTGCACTGAACGCTTGCTTCAATATATAAATATATAAAATTGTATGCTGTCCATAACTGTGGCTGCAAATAAGAAGGGTTCCTGTGTGAGACCGGGACCTGTGAGGATAGAAGGCCATTAAAAAGCCTGGTGCCTTTGTAGGTAATGTCTACCCAAGAAAGCACCATGGGGTGTAGAGCCCAGGGTTAAGGGGCGTGGTGCCATGGGAAGGACAGCTGCTCAGACTGACCTTTCAATATCATCTCATATTCCATACCAATTTGCTCCATGCACCAATTACACTTTGGTGAATAAAAAAATATTATTTTTGCTTGAAACTTGGTATTGAAGCATCAAGGTCACATGGTTCCCCAGTGGAGGGTTGTGCAGAGGGATTACCTTTTAGGCGTGGTGATAAGTTCTGTGTTCCAAGGAAAGAGTATATTTTCTGTATGCTTTTATCACACTGATGGCTCCCCTGAATTACCATCATGACTTGCTCAAAGGTAGAAATCAATAAGCTATACTTCAGTAATAACAAAATTAATGTCTCGGATACAGCTTCATACTAATTAGTATTTTGCAGCATATGTATCCTATAAGCCACCTTAAAATATGAAAGTGGGTTATAAACAATCTCAATGGTGTGATTATTAGTCATATCTCTCCACTAATGCAACTACATATCATGGTTACATTTTAATCATCTTCCTCTTCTTTTTAAAATCCTTATTAGCTCACTCAGCATTTCATCATTTAATTTTAATGTTTATTCTAACTATCTTATTTATTAGTACTCAGTATAAGTAATTTTAGGTTTACTTTGATATTAATAATTCGCACTGAGCTTGTCAATTTTCCTGTTCTTGAAGCATTGGTAAGTCCTGATTTTGCAAGAAGTTCTGCAGAGAAATACACCTCTTCCTAGTGAATAATAGTATAATAGTATGCTGTCTGTCATATACTAAAATGATGCAATTGACCAACTGTCAGGAAATGTTCTCTGAAATCTTTTCCAGTGATCATGCTAAATTACTCTGCTGGCTGTGGTTAGGGATGCAGCCTTGTTATAGAAAGAATTTTCTCTCTGTGAAGTTAATTGGCTCAGGTAGGAATGAATGTACAACTGCAGCCCCATAAGCATCATACCCTCTAACAAAGTGAATTGCTTAAGTAATATTTGTTACTATTATATGTAATAGCCGTTTATTAAAAGCCTGATGCCAACTGCTTTCTGCATAGTGCTAATTTCTCTTCAATGGTCTTGAGAATTGGGGAAGAGCCAGTGGAGAGATAGAAGAAAGCCAGGAAACAGGAGTGGGTAATGGGATGAAGTATAAATTGGCTTTAAATATAGGCATTGAAATTCATTCAAAAGATTTTCATCCTGGTTTAAAGAAATGTTTGTTGGGGTGCCTGGGTGGCTTAGTCGGTTAAGGCTCCGACTTCGGCTCAGGTCAGATTTCACGTTCCTGGGTTCAGGCCCCGCATCGGGCTCTGTGCTGACAGCTGGCCAAGAGCCTGGAGCCTGCTTCAGATTCTGTGTCTCCTTCTCTCTGTGCTTCTCCTCCTCTCATGCTCTGTATCAAAAATAAATAAAATATTAAAAAAAAAGAAATGTTTGTGTTAGATTCCTTGTATATAAAAGGTGAGTTATTAAGCATTTAATGTGGTGATATTTGAAAACACAAGTGTATTTTTTCTTTTCTTCTAAGAAGCATGCCATTTCTTGGTAGGTGGGAGATAAGTTATTGTCTCCCTAGAGAAACCATGAACATGAATAAGTTTCTTTTGTGGTCTTTGGGTTTGGAGCTTGGCTGTCTAATTGACCTGTTCTTCATGATGTGGCAGAATAAAAGGATTAGAGAAAGAAAGGCCACGTTTTTTTTTTTTTAACTTTTTAATGTTTATTTATTTATTTATTTTTTGAGAGACAGACAGAGACAGCGCGAGTAGGGTAGGGGCAGAGAGAGAAGGAGACACAGAACTGGAAGCAGGCTCCAGGCTGTGAGCTAGCTGTCAGCACAGAGCCTGACGCATGGCTCGAACCCACGAACCGTGAGATCATGACCTGAACCGAAGCTGGATGCTCAACTGACTGAGCCACCCAGGTGCCCCAAAAGGCCAAGTTTTGTTGTTGTTCTGTCTGATATTGTTTTAGGGAGTGGAGAAATGAAAGCTTAACTTTTCAGAAGGCAGGAGAATTTCTTAGAGAAGAAGGAACCACTCTTTTGGGTTATGGAAACCAGGATCTGGCCAGAAAGCAGAGTCTAGGAGGTGTCATAATTCCTAAATGACATCTGTATGGGTGTCAGGAAGGGCTGTGGACTAAGTGTTGTCATTTGGGGACCACAGCTGAGGGGGACAGTGATGACATGGATACTACCTGCAGAGTGGTCCACCTTTGCATGTGGATGAATGATGAACATCTCATCTGTGACCAAAATATGTCCTTCTTTATTTCCTCAGGATTCTGTAAGCTCAAGGTAGCTTAGGATTCTGCAATCCTCCTAAAGGAGGAAAAGGATCCATTGAAAATGATCGACATTGCTTACCATAGCAATTGGGGGTCCAGAGGTAGATTTGATTTTATATAATAAGGAAAGGTGATATTTCCTTGCGCTTTGGCTATGGGGAGCATTGGTTATATTAGTACACATACCTTCCCCTATGCACTCCAGGAGTTTCTAAGGGATTAGTGTTACTCCTTACTGTTCAGATCCTTATTTTCTTTAAATGCGTATACATGCAAAATTGTAAAAAGTCTTTTTATTTCATGGAAACTCTTTAAAATAGATCCAACGGATTATTAACTGCAGTGTATTTGAGCCGACAGTTATAATAATAAACATATTATATGAATAAAATAGAAACTACTTCTAATTAGTAGAAATTCAAGTTACAATCTTTAATGTATCGTGTAAAATAGACTGTAAACCTCATTGCTGATTTGTGAATTTCCAGGGACCAGCTAGTAATTGTTTGACTTACCGTTGTAAAGAATGTACCCAAGTGACAAATAGAATTATCATTTAAGTATGCTGAGCCTGGCATAACTGAATATGTCATGAAGTTGGTATAAGCTATTTAAAAGTACTCTAAAATGGATGACAAACATAACTTCTGATTGAATTGGCACGTGATTCAGAACCACAGATTTTTCTTATGATTCGATCAGGGAATAATTAGCTGAAAGGATGAGAATGGTGCCTAAGATTAATGGTAACATCAATAAGCTATTTGAACTCAATAGGCTAAAAATGAACACATGGAACACAGCAATTAAGCACATTTGGTTTAAATAAAGCACCCTTACTTGCCAGGAAGATTACCCACTGTGTTTATGTTTCCATTGGGAAATATTTCTTGGGATTGGGGCAACCAAAGCATTTCAAAAACAATAGGAACAATAACCAAGTTAAAAATACTCCAGAAAGAAAGAAAGAGAAAGAAGGAAGCCTTCTGGCCATTATTATCTTAAATTCTTAGTAGGATAACAGAGTGGATATTAAGAAAAAAAAAAAGTATTATATAAGTATGAAGAGAGGAGTGAAAGCCTGGGTGATAAACAGCATGGGCTTATACAGAGCACATTATACCAGACACATTCAATTTCATTCCTTTGATCAAATTACAAAGTGGATGAAGGGAATTCAGCCGATAAAATACATCTGGACTTCACTAAATCATTTGTTCTATGCCTTATGAAAGCTTACTTCAAATTTTAATTAAAGTTAGCTTAACTAGTTACAATGACACATTACCTAAAATAAACTCATAAATAAAGAAAGAGATCAGATTTAGCCGCTATCTATGAGTTCAGAAAGGGGGAAATGAAGGACTCCAGAATGGTCACTGGAGGAATAACTGGTCCCTGAAGACAGTGAGAACTATTACAGGAGCAGAGAGGTGAGATGCTAATATGGTGTTACAGACAGAATAGACTTCTCACATAGTGTAACTCAACGTTCATCTTGTGAGATCTGGGGACAAAATAGGTATTTTTACAATATAAGAAATGACACTGATAGTGTCAGTTTGTGGATGTTCTAGCAAGAGGATCCTCGGGTCTGCCACCACCTGAACCTTTGTTCTCAAAAGTTGTTTTATAAAAACTGTTGTGTCAGTGACAAAAAGGGCCTCAGGTCCTGAAGAGTTTGAAGACTGCAATAATAAAATCATATTTCCTCGAGGAGTTTTAATAAGCATTGCCTTAGGTCCCGTTAGGTTTCAGTCATTAATAATGGTCTTTGTGTTCTCATTCTCATTAACCCTACCATTAGCTCAGTGCTTCCATACATTCATATCATCCTTATCACCCCTATTATGATGAAGAAAGCAGCTGTTGTAACAGTTGCTTCAATTTTTTTCCTTATATGAATGCGTTGGCACCCAGACATGATCCTGCTATAACAGATAATCTGTGTTTTGCAAAACATGTTTTGCAATTTATCAATCACATCGAATCCAACTCAGACTATGGAAATTCACCCTGTCAGATGAAAATTGTATATAGAAGTAAATTGTTTAACAACACACCCAAGATGCATGTCATTCAGGGTAACTGGCTATCATTTTCAGTAACTGCCACTAGATGGTGAAATCCTATGACACTGTGGTATAATGACATTCAAACAAATTCCAGAGCTCCCCACTCAGAGCTCGAAGCTTTCCCTGGAGTGTGTGATGGCCGAAGCTCTCAGAGCCCCCCTGGCAGGAAGACACACTGACCTTGTCAGGGCAGGGAGAGGCATTTTCTTTCTACTCTCCTTGCTATAAAATTCCCCCCCCATCCCCAACATGTGCTTATAAAAGTTGGCTGTGCTTTATAAACTGCCAAAGCTTATAAACCAGAAAATATGGTAATGTGTTAAACAGATATGTAGTCTTTCCCCTCCAGTAGCACAAAATTCTTTTTAAGGCAAACATACTGTTACTATGAATCATGATTCTGTTTTCATCTCTCTATAGAAATGTAATTGAAAAATAACACACTGGGGTTATTTTAGGACTCAGAATTAACATAAATTGTGAAAAGAAAATGAGTAACAGAAATGATATTGTCATTTTTGGAATTTGGACATTTATCAACACTTAGAAGTCAGAACTCTGTTTTTCCCAAAGAATTAATTCACATACAAGGCAGCATTTTACAGATTAAAAGTTTTCACTGTCTTTTGAGAAAAAAAAATTAAAAGTCCATAAAAATGTATGTTTATTTGACAACCAAGAACAAGCATGAAAATTAAAAAGAAAAACATGAAAATACAAAGCAAAACAAAACAAAATATTTCATGTTTCACTAGTCATTGAGATTCCCACAATCTATGAGATCAGGTTTTTAATGTCTCTAACATTTATTTACTTTTTTTCTTACATAAGTGAGACAGTTTTAACAGTCTAATGTACATAGTCACCTTCCAAGGTTGTAGAGGTGGGATACATTATTCAGGATTTATAAAATTTACTTGCCCAAAGAAACCCTCCCTTTTGGAGGATGAGGTATAAAGAGAGTTCTGTTGTACAAGGGTCTGGAAAACCCAACTCATGTTCCCAATCAGAGCAAAGGGTGGCCCAGGTGCCACTCCTGCCTTAGATGCTTTTGTCTTATCAAACCAGATGGGTGGTTTTCTTAAAGTCCAGACAATGCGGAGCATAGAATGTCTAGGGAAACCAACTTGCTAGGGTCTGTAGACGGTTACCTCTGAAAAACCTAAGTTTTCTTGGACCACAAGACCTTATGTCTAGGATAAGTTAGCTTGGTCACTTCCTTAGTGAACACACACTGCTCAAAATTAAGATGGTAGATTACATCTGACTTAGGATGCGCCCCTTATATAAGAGGTAAGTGTTATGGACATTGGAATGAGGCTATGGAGGGCTGGCAGGGAGTTACGATCATGTAATTAGACATAGAGTTGAATTTTAGTGCCATAGAAGACCTTTGATTTGTGTAGGTAAGCTAATTAATGTCTTTATTAGTAATGCCAAGGTACTACTTCCTTGCTGGAAAGGAAGACTCTCTGTTCCTCTATTGAAGAATAAAAAAGAATTTGTGAGCTGTCTGGGCTTCCCAGTAGGGACTTATCTTAAAATGTACCTGGGATTTTGGTTTTATTCAGGTGGGGTTGGGCCAACAGATAAGGAGATGGTTTCCTTCAATGGAGTTCCCAGGAGAAAAAGGGGTGCCTTGTTGAACAAGGCCACATGAATAAGCACCAGGGCCAATAAGAAGGTAGAAGAAGTCAGAGAGCATGGGCAAATGCCTCTATTGTTGGTTTCCCAGGAAGGAATGGGTGGGGCCGGATAAGCAGCTGAGGAGGTTTGGGATTAGATAGTCTGAATAATTTGGTGGACTCTGGGCTATAGGTGTGGTCCCTAGTTGTCTAGTACCTGGCCCTGGGGTGATTAGGGCAGAGGAATATTGCCTCCTGGTGTACAAAAGCCAGAGAGCAGAGAAGGTTCTGAGTTTGGGCTCTGGACTGGTTAATTTGCATGTGAGAGGTTCTCCTCTTGGAGAGTAATTTGTTATCTCTAAGAATTGGATGGCCCTGGAGGGGCAGTCTCCCCCCAGATGGGAGATCCCAGAGGCCAGAGCTTCAAGAATATCGAAAATAAAGAAATATAGTTAACAGGACTCTGGAATGAGAAGAGTCTAGATAGTGAAAAATTTCAGACCTTAGCCCCAGTATCCTCTTTGCTATTACCCTAACATACTAGCGAAACTTCTACCTCAGGGCCTTTGCATTTGCTATTCCTTTTACCTAAAGTTCTCTTTCTAAGCTTCTCTCCATGGCTTCCTCCCTTATCTCCTTCATATCTTTACCTAAAAAACACTGTTAGGGAAATCTTTCCCCCACCACTCTACCTAAAATTGTATCCTTGTCAACAGTTCCTCTGCTTTCCCTGCTTTATTCTTCTTGATCATTCCACTTTAGAATATACAACTCACTATTTTTATTGTCTCTTTCTCAAAACAGGAAAGTAAGCCTATAAAAGGAGGGTTTAAAAAATATTTTGTTCACTGCTATATCTCTATTATCTTGAACAATGCCTGTGCATTGTAGGTACTTAATAAATATTAGTTGAATGAACTAATGAATGGGAGAGTGATGTTCAATATTCAACTTAAATCCTCTTTCTGTTCTCCTGAAATTTCCAATATCACATGCAACCTTGGGTCATGGTGCTTTGGACAATGAACTGGGAATAGTGTCCAACTTGGGGGAAGAGGTACAGAGAGAGGATGGTAGTTCCCAAAGAAACCATGGGTAGGGATCAAGAAATAGGCAAGAGTAAGAATTCAGAGTAAAGCTAAAATGTGAGAAGTATCCAGAAGAATTGTAAGCACCTCTGCCCCAATTCTCAGGGGGGCAAAGAGAGGACCGGATTTCCCCAAGGTTGTGGCATGGACAATCAAATCATTTTATCTGAATGTTCAACAAATAAAGTGACTCGGATGCCAGGAGTGCTGGGGGACCTATGCATTACAATGACATCGAAGAGAGTCTTAGGTAAAGGAAACCATAAAGAAAGATACATTTAATAATAAGCAGCAGATCTGACTTTCTGAGGTAAGTGCAATTCATAGAAGAAGAAAGCACACTGAGTTTCGTTGAACAGTGAGGAGATAAGGCGAATACCGTGTCATTTTTGATACTTCCTTGTTGATCTCTGTGCATTTCACTGATACATGAGAAACACAAAACCTCAGCATAAAATTTCATAGTCTGTGAGTTAACAGTGCCAGGACACGTACAATAACGTGGCAGCCTTTAGATAAATAAAAACACCACTACTGTTCCGAAGTGCTTGGCAAAGTTATTCTCTTTTACACATTTTCAAGATTCCATTTCGCAGATATTTCCCCCCAGTCAACACAATACTTGCTTTGTTTTGTCACCTAATTTTTCAATCACCTACCTCTAGCTGATAATAAGAGAAATGGATAATATCCCGGCGTAGGCTCTATTCTGTGTTTGTATTACCAGTGGCAGGAACTCCTTGTATATAATAATAGTAGACCATTTCTCTAAAGTGAGGACAATTTAAGTGATTTTTGTTCATGATGTGACAAGTCTACTATATACCTATGGAACGAGAAAACACTAAAATTTGTTATAAAGCTTGCTGATGAGATACAGTATACTTCAAACATATTTTAGTATAAATGAATAAAAGATAATTTTTTTCTCTAAATGATACAGAGAAAATATTTAAATGTTGAATAAAGCCATGTAATTTTTATGTTCACAGCTTTGTCAAAAAGATGTCATCTTCTCAGCAGCGTTGTGCTATCAAAGATGCAAACCTTAAATCAACAGCTGTTATACCTCCAGCAAGTTATGAATTTTTCCTGATTTATGGCAATCATTCTTTTTATTTCTTTTCTCTGTCAAGCAGGGAAATTAAGGTTATTTTCATGTAAAAGATACACAGACTGTGGCCTAGTATTGAACATAATCCACATCTCTTACCTTTTAAATTAAATTGCTGTTGAATTGAATGTGATCTGAGGGCTCTTTTTGATTAATACCAGAAATGTTGTTAGTAAATAGAAGGTAGAGACAACATTATTTACATAAAAATAAAGAGAAGATAATACAGACATAATAACAGGGATCATTTTTATGATTCTCATTATACTGATGTATCTGAACAAAATGAAAATAAAAGCTAAAGAGATTTGTGTTGGCAGAAAAGAGAAATGCTAGTCTTAATTTTGTTGGTTTTAGGTGTTCTTTTAAAAAAATCGACTTTGCCTCAAATAGATCAGCGGTTACCTTTTGTGAATTTTGGTAAGCAATACTTTGAAGTTACAATTCACTTCTTAGCAAGCTAGAAGTGACCTTGTAGTTTCTACAATTGTTTGCCCAAATTAAAATTAACTAACATATGTTAAGCAAGTAGGCATTGTTTGATGTGGTAAAATGTTTTCTATACAGCACCTACTACAATCCTGATAAGTGCAGAGCTAGATACTGTTACCATCTCCATTTACTGATGAGGGAATTGGACTGGGAACAAGCTCTTAGATTGTGGAACAAGAATTTAAATCCAGACCGTTTGACTCATCAGAAGGAAGTCTCAACAGATGGAACTCTTAACATTATGTAACAGAGACTCCTGATTACCAGGGAAGGATCTGGCTGGAGAATTCAAACATCCTCTGGAAAAGCAGCAGCCGATGTAGAAATTGTCATGTTCTCGACAGGGTTATTTTGCTGATATATTTATGGGCTAATGAGGTTTATTTTGTTCATCTCAGGGACACTATTTCAGTGGCTACTATGTGCCAGGCACTGTAGCACTTTATAAATATTAACTGTATGAAATAGATATTATTATTATTACTAAGTGCTATTATAAGATGAGTACTATTATCCCATTTTATAAATGAGAAAACCAAGTCATGGTTTTTAAGCAGCTTCACAAGGAAACACAGCTAATAAACTATATAGATTTGACATAAAGAATTTGGCCTAATAGTCTACACCCTTACCCACACTACACTAACGCTACCTGTCTCTATCATCAGCTATTGCTCAGTGGCTTATAAGCACATACTTTCCTTGCTCATAGGTCACCAGGTAAACTAACCATGCTTTGACTCATCCCCCAAGAGCTTAGCTGGATGACAGTTGGCCTTTGTCCCAGGCTGTGGGTTGGGGTCAGGTCTGTGTGGTTTTTGAAGGCTTTTGGTTGAAGGGGAGCAACGACGTAGGGCGCACTTTTCTCAGGCAGTTTAGCAGAGAGTCACAGCCAAGGCACAAGTGTATTTAAGGCCTCTAATCACATCACATCTGCAAACATGCCATTGGCCAAAGCATAACATCAGTACTAAAGCAAGAAGATATTCCGCACAGTGGAAGGAAGAGGGTATTGAATGTTTTCTGAATAGCAATCCAAATTATCTCTCTACCCTGGTTACCACTCAACCAGGTTGAGGCGTAGGAGTGTGTATTCATTAAGATTTAGCTACTAAATTAGATAAGTCTCCAAATGTTAATTGCTTAACATAATAATAGGTTATTTCTCATGCATGTGACATTTGGGCAGTGTGTTACTTATTGATTTATGAGGTCAGCCAGATCCTAACCTAGCATGCTGCCTCTGTCTTCCTCTATGATCTTGGAGACCTCTTCATTCAGCCAGCAGACACAGAAGAAAAATGATGGTGTGAGCATGACAGTGTGTTAGGGACCAAATCTGAAAGTTGTATCCATTATCCACATTCTTTTGGCTAGAACTCAGTCACACGGATGCCCCTAACTCCAAGAAAGGCTGGAAATGAGATAGAATTGTGAACTCAGGAAGAAGGATAAATGGATTTAGTGAGAGCATCTAGTCAGTCTTTGTCACGGATGGCATTGTACTTTTGTGAGCAAAGGCGTTCATGTGAGGGGTTTCCAGGTGTCTCTGTTTGTTAAGCATCTGACTTTGGCTCAGGTCATGATCTCAAGCCCTGCATTGGGTTCTCTGCTGTGAGTGCAGAGCCCACTTTGGATCCTTTGTCTCTGTCCCCTTCTCTGCCCCTACCCAGCTTGTGTGCTCGCTCTCTCTCTCTCTAATATAAAGAAACATTAAAAAAAGTAATAAAGAAAAGGCCTTCATGTGGGTGTCCAACAAAGCGTGGGTATTTGAGCTTGTGCTTTATGTTACCACAGTAGAGCCCAAAGCAGGAAGACTTGGATATATTTTGTCTTTTTCTAAAGGAAAGATAAGATCTTGGTATAAAATTGTAGCTTTATGATAATGGAACTGAGGAAGTCTTGGGATTTGGAGGAACTGAGTGGGCAGAGTGGTCATGTGAAAGGAGGAAGCAACCTCTACTGATTCTTACCTATATCTTGTCCTGTAAAAATGAGCCCAGAGTTTCTGCCAGAACGAAGCAGCCAGTATGTACAAATGGGAAGTTTTGAAGTCCCAAAGCAGAGTATGAGTCTTTTGAGGAAAATATTTTGTGATGGCATGATTTCCCTGAAGCCATTTAGAACAGACATTTCTCTTTGGTTTTATGAAAGTATACTGCAGTTTTGCAGGATTTCAGGAAACTCACATCTTCCCAATTAATCTTCACTGTTTTTGAGGACCATGACCAGTTAAACTCATGATTTTTCTCTCCTTTCTGTGTATTTTTAAAAATAAAATTACTCATAAAAGACAGGTGGAAGATGACAGATTAAATCTATTTTTCTGTAGTGCCAAATCGAACTCAATTTTGAGGCAGAGCTGTAGCTAGACTATGAAAACAAGTATTCAATTAAAGATGTTGTTCGTGGTATGACTCACCAATTACTAATGTAATTATTATAACATTTTTTAAAATGAGCTGCTCAATTACCTTATGGCAAAATTACTGTAAAATATATAAACCGATATTTCTTACCTTTTCATTTTCAGGGATTTGAGGCATCTAAAATCACATCTCATAGCTGTCAGTTTTCAATCACTATTTATGTCAGATGTATTATTGACTGATAAAAGCCAGGTTTTCCTTGCTCCCTTTAAAACACTTAGAACAGTTGTTTTTGTATCCCGCATTTGTGACAAGTACTTTTTATGTCAAAAACATATTATGTCACAGCATAAATCACTGCCGCAGCCCCTGCACGCATGCTTTTCTAAAAGGAGATAAAATCTGTTAGATTCTTTTAAAGTGAAAAGCCCATAAAGCAAACATTACCCACAACCTTTTAGTTTCAATTGATAACATTTGCTTTCCAAGAGTTGTAAGGCACATTTAATTGGGAATGTGGATGAGGCATTTTTGTGTCAACAACATAATAAGGATGACAACTTTAATTATGAAAATTCATGGTTTGCCTGATTTTGCTATTTTCTTGGGAATTTTTATATCTTGTACCTTAACAAAAGAAATCTTGCAGTGTTGTCAAAACTTATGCGTGTGTGTGTGTGTGTGTGTGTGTGTGTGTGTGTGTGTGTTTGAGTTGGTGGTTATTTAGGTTAGGTGGTCCTGAGAAATGCTCCTTTGTTTTCTTTTTCCTCTTTTAAGGAAAATTGTTGGTTCATGGGAAAGAACTATTCCCAAGTGTTAAAGCAGCTGGTGCCTCAATATTCATATTTTTGAGCTGAAATAGCATAGTGAGATCATTGTGGATAGAAAAGAAGGAAATAAATCAGCTTGTGAGATATTATCATTCACTTTACATCGTGAAAAACAAATACAGCTGTCACATTCTAACATTCACCATAGATAAATTGAAAGTATATATCACTATTTAACAGCGAAAAAGAGAGACTACCAATGACTGTATTTTGGTAATGTGTCTTATTAAAGCAAAGTAAATTGGCTATTGGATGGTACAATTGCAAAGAGCTTATCAAAGTGCTGAATCAGAGATTCGATGTATAGAAAAAAATTATATGTTTAGAAGTAAACAACATATTGTGCTTATTAATCTCTGGAATAGGTTATAGCATTATGCAACATTTTAAAAATATAAATAGATATTGAGGTGGACCTTTCTATCTTGTTTTCTCATCTCTCATTCCCTTTGGGGAAAGGAGTTGGTTTCTCCTGAGGAAGAACTTGTCCTTCATTGTGTTTACATGAAAGGAGTGTCATTTTGTGATAGGAACCTACATTTTTGACCACAGTGACCGCTAGTGGGTGGGATGGGGGACAGGGGCAACATCGCATTTCTTGCTCTTTCCAAAGTGGATGTGATTCAAGATGGGACCGACCAATAGAAGTCAGTCTTCTCCTGGGATTTTTTTTTTAACTGCAGCTGAGAGCTGTGAGAAAAAAAATACTTCCACAGTCAGTCTGCAATAGTGCAAGACTAAGGCCAAAATACAGCAATAACAGGAAAGAGAGGAGAGAATTTTGTCTGTGTTTAAATTCTTGTGTCTAGGTTCTAAACATCGCAGAAGCTGTGTGCTAAGTTATTGTCCTTCATTTTTGTGGGGCTCCACAGTATCTTTCCAATCAGTGCCTCTCAGCTTTTTTCACTCACTTCAGATATTCAGGTTAAATTCTTATCACTTTCAACGAAAGGAATAAAGAAACCCTGGCATATATTTATTCAGTATAGTTACATATGTTTATTTGAATCAGGAAAATATTTAAGTGGAAACTCCAACATCTTTTATGACTAGAACAATGAATTTTATTTAGATAATAAGGCAGGTTGGATAATGTGGCTTTAAGAAATGTTTTATAGAAGTTTTTTCTCCAAGTTCCCAAAGACAAATTTGCATTTTATTTTACCTTGATATCTGGTGAGAAAACAAGTTTCTAGGCACTCATTTGTGTGTTCATTTATAATAAACATTTATTGAGAACTGCTTTATGCTAGGGACTGTTTTAGATGTTGAGGATATGGTGTTGATAATAATAGAGGCAAGATGTTTGCCTTCATGGGGCTTATACAGCAGGTGCAGAATCAGAGAGTAACAATAAATAAGAGAGTAATATAGTAAAGCAGGATGTAAAAAGAGCCAAAAAGAAAAAAAACCCTATAAAACAAGGAAAGGCTAAATATTCTGGGGTGGAGCTACAATTTTAAACTGGGTGTCAGAGTCTTCAAGGAGAAGTTGAGATTGAACAGACTTGAAAGACACGAAGCAGTGAGCCATGAATAGTGTGACCATATAACTTATCATCCAAAGAGGGACATTTTTAAGATTGTGCTTGTCATTCTGGGATAGCAGACACCATTGGGGACTCTCTCAGGCAAACCGTGACATATGGTCATCCTAGCTATTTGGGAATTTGGAGACAGAGACCCCCAGGTAAAGGAAAGAGCAAGTGCAAGGGCCCTGAGGCAGGAATGTGGATGGCTGGTTCAAGGCCTAGCAAAGAGGCACCCTGACTAGAGCCAAATGAGCAAGAGAGGGAGCAGAAGGGAGAGAAGAAAGCCAAGCATTTCATTAGCAGCCTTGAAGGCCATGGGAAGCATTCACTCTGAGTAAAATGAAGAGTCATCTGAGAATCTTCTAACAGAACTGACATAATTTGTGTTTTAAAAGGATAGTAGGGAGTAGGTGGCCAAAAGAGAAGTAGAGATTCCACTTAGAAGCTATTGTAACAACCTGATGAGGAAATGGGGAGAGAAAGAAAGAGAGAGAGCGAGGGAGGGAGGGAGGAAAGCAGGAAGGAAGAAAGGGAGGAAGGAAGAAAGAGAGACACAGAGAGAAAGGAAGGAAGAAAGAGAAAGAAAAGATGGTGAATGGTACTGGGGGTGGGCAGTCGTAGCAGCAGTGGTAAGAAAGTGGTTGGATCTTTGATGTATTTTAAAGGTAAAACCAAAATATTTGTGGATGGTTTGGAACATTCAGTGTGAGAAAGAAAGATGGCCCAGGGATGATTCCAGGATGGCAGCTTCAGTAACAGAAGACTGCAGTTGCGATGTCCTGTGATGGGAAAGATATGAGAAGGACTAGGTTTAGGGGGAAAGATGGATTAAATATTGGACATGGTAAGTTTTACAAGTCTATCAAATAACCAAAATAATTTCCCCAAATAAAATCAAGATACTATCATCAGAAAGAGAGAAAAACATGTTGAATAAGTCAAGTGTGAGGACTTCTTATAGTAACTGTCTGAAAAGAAATAGCCTTTCATGTCTAATTTTTAGTGAGCCTACACTGGGAGCCTAGTTGTATTTTTCTAGATTCTCCAAATCCTCTTCTTCAGTAATTAGGTGTAGGATCTTGCTATAGTTTTCAGAAGCTGACTTTTTGTTTTGTTTTGTTTTGAAGATTGGAATTACTTTTGCATGTGGTCTATCCTCCAAAAGTTCTTGTGGTGCTTTGGGGAGTACTTAATTGTAACTCTAATAAAACCTGGATGTTCTTTTAAAACCTTCTCACCTGGAGCTTCTGTTTTCTTCAAGTTTCTTTTGCCCTATTTTTCATTTAAAAATCACTTATTCTGATTTACTTTAAAAGTAATAAGTGCAAATTGAAGGATACTTAGAAAATACATGTGCACAGCAAGAAGAAAATGAAGCCCTTTCACCTAGAAATAATGACTAACATTTCAGGGTATACCCTTCCCATGTTATTCTATGTGCATACCCATATGTGTGTGTCTATCTTTGAATCTATTTGTCTGTCTCAAGTGGAATTATGTTGTACGTTCTGTTTGGAAGTGTGTAAGGTCCTCTCCTTGATAGATAAAATGGAGGCATAACGATAACTGATAGTCCCATGTTCTCTCTGACATCTGTTAACCTTATGCCATCTGCCCTTAGCAGAGGGCTTATTGCTTCCTTATTTTTACTGCAAATAACTAAAAACAATCAAGTTTATTTTTGCATTATTTTTCATACCTTTCAGTTCCATCTAGGATTTATCCATGACCACAATTTCTAAGAAATCTACACCACTTTCTTACCTCTATTTGTCTTTCATGGTATGCTTATGTTGATCACTGCTGGCTGTGTATATTGAACACATATTTTTCCCTTTCTTCTTCCTAAAAGGATTCCTGTGTGGTTGAATTATCCCAGTCTTTACCCTTTCCATGCGATTATGTGCCTATTCCATTTCAGTTGCTTTTTATTTTTTAAATTAATGTACAATTCACTGTGTGTGTGTGCACCCAATACCAAAGATTTTAACAGCTGCATTGATAGATGGTACCACCCCCTAGTCAGGATACAGAACAGTTACATCACCCCAAAAATGTCATTGTGCTGTCCCTTTGTAGTGACAGCCTCACCCTTACCCATACACCCTGGCAACCCCCGATCCAGTCTCTGTTACTATCATTTTATCTTTTGAGAATGTCTTATAAATGTAACCATTCAGTGGGCAACCTTTTGAGACTGTCTTCTTTCATTCAGCATAATGCTTTTGCAATTCATCCAAGTTGTATGTGTGTCACTGTTTTCTTCCTTTTTATGCTAACTAGTATTTGTTATACTTATAAACCACAATTTGCTTATTCATTCACCTGTTGAAGGACATCTGGATTGTTTCTAATTTTTGGTGATCATGAATAGAGCTGTAGTAAACATTTGTATATAAGTATTTTTGTGACCATAGTTTGCATTTCCCTAGGAAAAATACTCAGGAGTAGAACTGATAGTCAGATAGTAAATATATACTTAACATAAGAAGCACCAAACCATTTTCCAGAGTGACTAAATCATGCATTGCCATCAGCAATTTATGACTCCTCCTCACTGCGCATCTTTTCTGCTCACAGTATTGTCTGTTAATCTTTTTAATTTTAGCTATTCTTATAGGTATATACTAGTATTCACTGTGGTTCTAATTTCCATTTCTCCAATGTTTGATGGTATTGATCACATTGCATGTGTTTATATAACTTAACATATGTCCTCTCTGGTGAAGTGTCTTTTCAAGTCCTTTGTCCAGTTATTAATTGGGTAATTTTACTGTTGAGTTTTGATAGTTCTTTATATATATATATATATATTGGATACCAGTCCTTTGTTAAATATATAATTTAAGAATATTTTCTCTCAGCCTGTAGCTCGTCTTTTCATTATTTTAATGTGTCTCATAGAGCAATTTAAAAAATTTTAATGATTCAATGTACAAATTTTATTTTTTATGGATTTATACCTATGTGTTATATTTAAGACCATTTTGCTTAATTTCAGGTTGTAAGGAATTTATTGTATGCTTTATTCTGAAAGTTATATAGTACTGCATTTTATTTTAATACCTATGATCCACTTTGATTTAATTTTTTTAATAAATGTGAGATTTAGGTCAAAGTTCTTTTTTTTTTTTTTTTTTATGAACTTCAATTGGTTCAATTGTCCTAATACCTTTTTTGGGAAAGTCTACCCCTTCTCCATTGAATTAGCTTTCAACCTTTGTCAAAAATCAATTGACCGTATTTGTTGGTTCTATTTCTGTACTCTATTCTGTTCTATTGATCTATGTGTCTTTCCCTTTCCAATATCACATTGTCTTGATCACTACAGTTTTATAGTAAGTATTAAAATTGAATAGTGTGATTTCTTATACTTTCTTTTTCAAAATTGTTCAGGATATTCTAATTTCTTTGGCCTTTCCATATTTCCATATATATATATGATTCTTAGAATCAGCTTGTCTATATCCAGAAAATATTCTGCTGGCATTTTGATTGGAATGCTTGCTTCAAATCTGTAGACTGATTTGGGGAGGATTGACATCTTTACTATGTTAAGTCTTCCATCCAAAAACATTGAATGTCTCATTATTAATTCAAGTTTTCTTCAGTTTCTTTAATTAGTGTTTTATAGCTTTCAGGATGCAGATCCAGTATACATTTTGTTAAATTTATACCTAATTATTTCTTCTTTTGGAGATATTTTAAATGGTATCACTTTTGAAATTGATTCTCACTAGTCATTGCTAGTCTATAGAAATATGTGTATATATTTTTGTGCTAACCTTATATCTTGGGATCCTGCTAAACAAAAAAAAAATTTTGTAAATTTCTTGGGATCTTTCTACAGAAGCAATTAATAATTTGTAAACAGGGCCAATCTTATACCTTTGTTTCCCATTTATATGCCTTTCTTTGTTCCCTTCCCCCCACTTCCTCTCTCCTGTCCCTTCCTTCTTCCCTCCCTTTCTTCCTTCTTTTCTTCCTTCCTGGCTAGGATAAAAGTGGATATTCTTGTCTCATTCCCAAACTTAGGGAGACAAAATTCAATTTTTTCACCATGTATGTATGATATTGATAGTTTTTATAGATACTCTTTACCAGGTTGAGGGGATTTCTTCTCTGTTAATTTTAGTTTGCTAGGAAGCTTTATCATGAATGGATGTTGAAGTTTTTCAAATGCTTTTTCTGCATAAATTGACACAATCATACACTTTTTCTTTTTATATTGTTAATATGATGGATTACATGGGTTGATTTTTGAGTATTGTCCTAGCATTATATTCCTGAGATAAATTCTACTTGGCTGTGTTCTATTATATGTATATATTGTTATAATTGATTTACTGATATTGTCTTGAGGATTTTTGTATTTTTGTTCATGAAGAATATTGGTCTATAGTATTTTTGTATTGTCTTTTCTAGGTTTGGTATCAGGGTAATGCTGGCATCATAAAATGAGTTTGGAAGTGTCACTTCCTCTACTATTTTCTAGAAGAGTTTGTATAGAATTGGTGGTAGTATTTCTTCTTTAAATGTTTGGTATAATTCGTGATGAAACCATATAGGCTAAAAGCTGTTTTCTTATCAGGTGTTTAACTATGAATTCAATTTCTTAAATAGTCACAAGACAATATTAGTTGTTATTATGCATAAAAATGTTATAGTATTCCCTTATATTTTCCATGTCTGGAATGTTAATTTGCTTTACCATTCCAAATATTCCTGAGATATCATTCCTGATTTTTTTCATTCCTGATAATGTCTTCTCTCTCTCCTTTTAAGTCCGTCTTTGTAGACTGACTTAATTTTATTGATCTTTTCAAAGAACTAGCTTTGATTTGGTGGTTTCTATTGGTTTTCTGTTCTCAATATCATTGATATTTGCTCTTATTTCCTTCCTTCTGCTTGCAATGATTGATTTTAATGTTACCTTTTTTAGTTTAGTAAATTAGAAGTTAGATTTTTTTTTTTTTAGGTTTATTTATTTGGAGAGAGAGAGAGTAAGCAAGCATGAGCAGTAGAGGCAGAGAGAGAGGGGAAAGAGAATCCTAAGCAGGCTCTGCCCTGTTAGCACAGAGTTGGACCTGGGCATGAATTCACCAACTCACCCACTGATTGACCTAGGCTCTCCTAAAAGGTAGATTATTGATTTAAAGCCTTTCTAAAATGAGAGTTTGATGCTATAAATTTCCCTCCAAATACTGCTTTAGTAGTATCCCCAATTTTTTGATATGTTGGTTTATTTTCATGAAGGTCAAAATATTTTCTGATTTCAACTGAGAATTTCTCTTTAAACCATGAATTACTTAAAAGTATGTTATTTAATTTCCAAGTGCTTGTGGGTTTTCCAATTGTTTTTTAATTAATTTCTACTTTAATTCTGTTATGAAAAGAAAAGTACTTTGTATGATTTTAATTCTTTATAATTTGTTAAGGTTTTGTTGTTTTTATCCTGGGTATAGTCTATCTTAGCGATATTCCATGTCTAATTGAAAATAATGTGTTCTGATGTCATTGAGTAGAATGTTTTGTAAATGCTGACTAATCTAGTTTGTTGATGGTATTTTCCAGTTCTTCCATATACTTTTTGATTTTCAGTCTACTAAGTTTATCAATTTATGAGAAATGAGCTTTTCATCTGTAATTGTGGATTTATCTATTTTCCTTTAAATTCTGTCAGTTTTTATTCTTCATGTATCTTTGAATCTCTCTTGTTATATACATACATTTTTAGTTTTGCTATATTCTGATGAGTTCATTCTACTCTTTATCATTGTGTTATGTTTCTCTTTTACCTTGTTAATTTTCTATACTCTGAAGTTTAATTTGTCTGATATTAACATGGTGTTACCAGCTTTATTTTGAAAACTGTTTACATAGTATATTTTATGTTTCTGTCCTTCAAACAATTTTAAAGTTATCTATAGCATTATATTTCATGTGATGTCTTATGGACAGCACATCACTGAATCAGACAATGTTAAAATCCATTCTAACAATCTGTCTTTTAGTCTGCATATTTAGACCATTGAAGTTTAATATAGTTGTTGATTTATTTGGTTTCAGGTATATACCATTTTCCCCCCTTGTTTTCTGTTTTCCATTTCTCTGTTTCTCCTTTCCTGCCTCTGTTTGGGTTATCTGAACATTGTTTTAAGATAACATTTTAATTTGTCTATTAAAATACATATCCTTATTTACATTTACTTTTTTAATGGGTGGTGATGGCATTATAATATGCATATTTATCTTTTTAAGTTTATTTAAACTCTATAATTAAGTACTTCAAGCAGAATGAATACATCTTAGCACAGTATAGGTTTTATCTTACCCATTTGTGATATAATTGTCATATATACCTCATTATTGCAAACCTATAGATACTGTTATAATATTTATTTTAAACTATCAATCATATTTTAAAGAACTCAGGAGGCTAACAGCATATTATATTTTCAGTATATTTAATTTTCTAATGCTCTTTATCAATTATATTCCAAATTTACTTCAATTACCATTTCCCTTCTGTCTGAATAACTTCCTTTAGCAAATCTTTTACAGCAGGTCTAGTGGAAATGAATTTTCTTAGTATTTCTTTACCTGAGAATGTCTGTTTCATCTTCATTCCTGAAAGATATTTTCATCGACTATAGAATTCTAGGTTGAGAGATATTTTCTTCCAGCACTTTAAAAATGTTGTTCAATTTCCTTTTAGTTTTTATGTTTTTTTTTTATGAGAAATCCACAGTCATTCAAGTTATTGTTCTACTACAAATATTATGTCATTTTTCTCTGGCTGCTTTCAAGATTCTCTTCTTTAGTTTTCTATAGAATGAATGTGTTGTGTATGGGCATGGATATAAAGACACTAATGGCTTTTCTTCTATTTGAGAAAATCCAAGTTTCTGGAATCTGTAGGTTTATACCTTTTGCCAAGCTTTGGAAGATTTCAGCCATTGGTTTTTCAAATATTGTGTTCTGTTCTATACTCTTTTTTCTTCTTGGATTTTAATGAAATGAATGTTAAGTTTTTGGTATTGTCTCTCAGCTCTCCGAGGCCCTGTTCAGGTTTTCAAACTTTCTCTCCTCTGTTGCTCAGATTGGACGATTCTATTAGTCTGTTCCTTACTGAGCCACCCAGTCGCTCCTCTATTATTCTGTTCTTAAGTTCACTGACTTGCCTCTGTCATATGCATTCAGCTACTGGGAATATCTAATGAGTTGTAAATTTTAGCGATTGTATTTTTTAGTTCTAAGGATTCTAGGATGTAAGGTCTTCTTTACATTTTCTATTTCTTTGCTGAGACTTATTATCTTTTCATTCATTCATTCATTAGGTGTTGAATATTTTTACTGTAGTTACCTTAAAGTCTGTAACATAATTTTGAAAGTTGTTTCATCTCTGCATTGGCATCTATTGATTACCTTTTTCCCATGTGGGTTGAGATTTTCCTGGTTCTTGATATGTTGTGTAGTCTTGGATTTTAACTTGGACATTTTAAATATGAAGTTATGGGACTTTGGGTCTTTTTAAATATTATGGACATTTTTGATATTTTTGTTGAGCAGCCAGTGGACCTATTGGGGTTCAAGCCATTAATTCCATTCAGCTTTCTATGAGTTATGATTTTAATACCGGTTTTATTTCAAAACCTTTGTTGAACTATGAAAATCTGTCCCATATCCACTAGCCAGTCTCAGACCTGGTTGAGTCATTTTCCTTCTCAGTTCATTTATCAGACTTTGATATACTGTTTAGGATCAGATCCATATATGTGCACCTCCAGGATGAGCACAGGAATTCACAGATAACCTTTTACTGTTGCTTTCTTAAAGCTCCTTCCTCTCCACTAGCTCCTCAGTAGTTTACAGTTCCTATGGCCCCCTTTTTTGGTCCTCTGGCTGAAAAGCTGGGGTATTGTTGATCCTTGCACTGCCACATAGTTCTTGCAACTGTACCCAACTTCTGGACCAAACTGAAACTTGAAACAGTTTTTCAGAGTTCACTCTGTAGTCATATGTTTTCATCAGGAGAGAGAGAGAGAGAGAGAGAGAGAGAGAGAGAGAGAGAGAGAGAGAGAGAGAGGGGAAGCAATGGAAGTTCTTGCCACATTCCTGGGACCACAGATCCTTTGGTCAGAGAGGAAAGATGCTCTTCCTTGGAGTTTTGGGTGCATGTGGGTTCCTTCCATGGAAGGAATCCTGCTGACAGGATTGTTGCTGCTAGTAGACTTCTGTGCCCCCTGAGTCTGAACTGGAATGCTTCTTCCTGAGATCCCTCTATCCACACCAATGTATACATCTGTTTTTTCACCTACCTTGAAACCAGGGCTGTGGGATACTAGAAGAAAAAAAGAGATAAACTCACAGTTGATTCAGGGGTGATTTGAATCCCTATCTTTTCCCCAAATCTGTATGCTGATGTTCATCTTCAAGAGTTCTCAACTATTTGTTCCATTTGTATTTTTCTGGTTTTATTACTACAGACAGGTTGGAAAGTGCCTACTTCATCTTATTCACAACCAGAACTTCCCATATCAGTGATTGGTTAAAGAATAGCATTTAACTCAACTTCAGCCAATGAAATATGAGATGAATCCTATGAGAAAGGTGGTGTGGTTCTCTTGGCAAAGGTTTCTTACTAAGACACACTGGAAGAAATGCTTTATTTTACTTCTGAATGCTGTTTTATCAAGATGTGACATCTTGGCCTTCTGCTGCCATTTCCTACCAGCTTTGGGATAAAGGCAACACACAGATGATAGTGTAAAACCGTGGAAGGAACCTGGGCTTTGATGACATGATTGAGTTTGTCCTACTTCAGAACTTCCTATAATGGCTGATACATAACGTTCCCTTAAGCTTGTTTGAAGTTTGGGGTGTGAGGTTTTACTTGTTGCCCAAAGCCTCTTAAAGTACATTATTATTCTTTCTATAATCCAATCAAGGTTTTTTTTTTTTTACATGAACTATTCTATTTCCTCTGTAGTCATCTGTTTTTTTTTTTTAAACTGATGCTGTCCAACAAGCTAACCATTAGTCACATGTGGCTATTGAATACTTAAAATGTGGCTATTTTGAATTGAGAACATGCTATTAAGTACAAAATATACATTAGATTTTGAAGACTTAGTTTTTTTTGTAAGAAGGTAAAGTATCTTGTTAACTTTTATAGTAATTACAGATTGAAAAGATAATATTTTGGAGATTTAAAAAAATATGCTACTAATATAAACTTCACTTGTTTCTTTTAATTTTTAAAATGTGGCTACTAGAAAATTTAAAATTATATATGTGACTTGCATTATATTTCTCTTGAAGAGCAGTGAATCCCAGACTCATATATGCAACTGCTATTCAACAGTTCTACATGGAAATCTAATAGGGATCTCATCCGTGTTATATTGAATTCAAATTCCTAAATTTCTCTTCAGATATACTTATTCTGTAGTCTTTCTCATCTTAGTAAATGACAACTTGTTCCTTCAAGTTGCATGGGTCGAAACTTTGAATTCATTTTTGATTCCTTCCTTCACATCTCACATCTGTTGTTCCTACATTCAAAAACTATTTGTAATCTTAACCCAACCATTGCACTGTTTCTATATTTCTACTTAAATTCATGCTACCATCATCTATTGGCTGTATTATTGTAACTGCCTCTCTTTTAAATAGAAGCCAGAGTGACTTTTTTGAAAAGTATGATTATGTCACTCTTCTGTTCACAGTCCTCCAGTGATGTGCCTTCTCACTCAGAGTGAAAGGTCAGATCAGGGCCCTGCCGCCCCTCTGAACTTATCACCCTCAGCTCTCTCCCTCATTCCAACCGTGTGGACTTTATGCTGATCTCAGACTTGTTCAGTGAGCTCCTACAGGATCTTTGCACTTAACAATCTGTCTACCTACAATGTCTTTCTACCAGATATCCATAACATTTGCTCTTACTTCCTTTGGGTCTCTATCCAAAAACGTGTGAGATTTTACCGTCTACCTCCAGTGTGCCCTGTGTACCTTCTATGTCTTAATTTTTCTCCATAGTACTTATTATCATCATTCATTGTTTGTTTTCTACCTTCTCCCAAAGTATGAGCTCCATCAAGTCAGAAATTTTGTCTATCAGATTCACTCCTGAGTCTTCAGCATCTAGAACAGTGGCTGGCACATGGAAGGTACTCCATGGCTATCATTTCTTCCTCTCTTGCTAGAGATCATCAAGATATACTTTTCACAGCATACTTTTTGTTATCTTCTGAATTTTGGTATACTTTTATTCCATACTCAAATTTTAAATTAAAAAAAGGGGAAGAAGTAATAACTTCAGAATAGTTTCACCTATGATTCATTTTCTTTCTGAGAGTTGAAAGTATTAGCAGTTGCAATTAAAAACCTCACTGAAGATGTAAAAGACCTATATGCTAAAAACTATAGAGGACTTATGAAGGAAACTCAAGAATATGCAGAGAAATGGAAAAACATTCCATGCTCATGGATTGGAAGAATAAACATTGTTAAAATGTCATTATTACCCAAAGCAATCTACACATTCAATGCAATCCCAATCAAAATTGCACCAGTATTCTTCTCAAAGCTAGAACAAACTATCTTAAAATTCATATGGAACCACAAAAAACCCTGAATAGCCAAAGTAATATTGAAGAAGAAAACCAAAACGGGAGGCATCACAATCCTAGACTTCAGTCTCTACTACAAAGCTGTCATCATCAAGACAGTATGGTATTGGCACAAAAACAGACACATAGACCAATAGAATAGAATATAGAACCCAGAACTGGGCCCACAAATGTACGGCCAATTAATTTTTGACAAAGCAAGAAAGAGTATCCGATGGATACCATCTTTAGCAGGTGGTGCTGGGAGAACTGGACAGCCACATGCAGAAGAATGAAACTAGAGCACTTTCTTACACCATACATAAAAATTAACTCAAAATGGCTGAAGGACCTGAATGTGAGACAGGAAACCATCAAAACCCTAGAGGAGAAAGCAGGAAACAGCCTCCTTGACCTCAATTGCAGCAGCAATTTCCTCCTCGACACATCCCCAAAGGCAAGGGAATCAAGAACAAAAATGAACTATTGGGACTTCATCAAGATAAAAAGCTTCTGCACTGCAAAGGAAACAAAAAAAATTACTGGCAACTGACAGAATGGGAAAATATAGTTGCAAATGACATATCAGATAAAGGGCTAGTATCCAAAATCTATAAGGAACT
>NC_043709.1:43502846-43532885 GCF_006229205.1 Suricata suricatta | reverse complement strand
ATGAAGTATTACATGGCAATGAGAAAGAATGAAATCTGGCTATTTGTAGCAAAATGGATGGACCTAGAGGGAGTCATGCTAAACGAAATAAGTCAGGCAGAGAAGGACAGATACCATATGTTTTCACTCATAGGTCTAACAGGAGAAACCTAACAGGGGACCATGGGAAGGGGAAAGGGGGAGGCAAAGAGTTGGGGAGAGGGACTAAAGCAAATCATGAGAGACTTTTGAATGCTGAGAACAAACTGAGGGCTGAAGAGGGAGGGGGGAAAGGGAAAGGGGGTGATGGTCATGGAAAGGGGCACTTGTGGGGAAGAGCACTGGGTGTTATACGGAAACCAACTTGGTAATAAATTACTTAAAAAAAAAAAACCTCACTGATAGTTTAAGAAGAAAGAAAGACTTCCAGCAAGATGTCCAGGTAGTTAGTTTCATAATTAAATAATATCTTCTCCTGTCTCTTTGCCAGTTTTATAATCTATATTAATAAGGAATATTTATTTCTTACCCCTGAGTTTTCTCACTTGAGGGCTAATGTAGTTAAACTATGGGCCTCTCTTTACTCACTTTGTCCCTGGGAGGTTTTGAACTGGTAGATTTGGCAAGAGCAATTTGGAATGTTGGTCTCAGCTTTTTGCCCACAGAAAGGTTAAGTTTTCCTTAACTCATCCATGTTGTAAGTTGATGTAAGCCTCCTTAAAACCATCGCTGTCTATGAATAACTTGTCTCATCTTCCTAATTCAGAGATTACTCTTAGAAGCTCAGGTGGGAAAGAGAATTGCTGTTCAATGGGACTTCTTTAAGATTTACAAACTGCATAAAAAATCATCATCAAATTCTTCTAACTGACCCTGTTGTCTGTGGCATATTTTAATAAGAGAATCATTTCAATTGATGACTTCTAACTGCTATATAAAACTGATATTTTTCTAACTGCTACTCAGTATGCTACCACAGCCAGGTATGTAAGGATCATATGGCATAAAGTCCTACCCTGCCTTCCTTCAAATATTCGTTTATTTGGAATACATTATATATAGTTTTCCATCATCTCACATCATTTACTTAGCTGTAGTGTTCAGGATGAGGCTCTATTTATCACCCATATTAGATTTACTTATTACATATTGTTTTCACATTGGTATATAAATATGAGGCTATGATATTATTGATCCTTTCTTAGTGACTTTATTATGTGACCTGTTGGACCTTTGCCATCATTTTATGCCATCCTGATATACTCTGTAACAGTGATTTTCAAACTGGGGCACACAAACCTTGGAGGTAAATGAACTTTTCCAAAGAGGGATATGGTAATCCAGTTGGGTAATTTAATAGAAATGTATTGTGGGTACTACTCTAAATGATGGATTTAACAATACTATTTATAAGTCCACCTCCTAATCGTGGTCTAATATGTCTCTTCTTTTGGCTGCTAATCTCCACTGATGCCTCATTTTCAATAAAAGTAGTAATGATCCATGGACACATGAGCTCATTGAAAAATAAAGAGCACATTGGGACACTTGGGTGGCTCAGTCAGTTAAGCGGCTGACTTCAGCTCAGGTCATGATCTCACAGTTCGTGGGTTTGAGCCCCAAGTCAGTCTCTGTGGTGACAGCTCAGAGCCTGGAGCCTGCTTCTGATTCTGGGTCTCCCTCTCTGACCATCCCCTGTTCACACTCTGTCTCTCTGTCTCTCTCTCTCTCAAAAATAAAGAAATATTTAAAAAAAGAAAAGAAAAAGAAAGAGCACCTTAATTTCACTAAGGGATGAATTCTCAATAAAATTTTACTTTTATATTTACTAATTCTAATGGTTCTAAATATATTCAAATTTTGATTGGTAATGTACTAAAAGATATTTTAATAATAATTCAGTCCAGAAGAAAGGTCATCATACTTAATGGCCCCATAAAATTTTTGAAAATTAAAAATTTAATTTATATACATATTTTATTAAAGAGAATATGACAAGTTGATCAATAAAAGACTTTCAAGCATAAAAATATATGCATTAGGATCAAATTCTTTGGGGTCTGGGGAATGAAAGTATACATTCAGAGAGAAGAAGGAATGATGTAAGACTGAAAAAGGAAAGCTTGTTCATATATTCTTTGAATTACTATGGTATTTACATTCATTTGACTCATATTACACATGATGGAACAATTCTGTTTAAAAATGCCATTATTTAAAATATACAAGAAAGTATATCCTTTGCAACCATTTATACATATAATAACATTTTTGGACCTTGACCCCAAAATGTGAAAGGGATATTAACAACCAAAAAATATATAGGGACTCCTGGGTAACTCAGTTGGTTAAGCATTCAACTCTTGGTTTTAGCGCAGGTCACAATCTCACAGTTCATGAGTTTGAGCCCTACATTGGGCTCTGCAATGAAAGTGCGGAGGCTGCTTGGGATTCTCTCTCTCCCTTTCTCTCTGCCCCTCCCCCACTCTCATTATGAATAAATAAGTATTATTTAAAAATTATTTCATAGAATGTAGGAAAAGTTGATGTTTTAAAGTAAAAATTGTCAAATTTTATCTGGATTTTTTTCCACCTCATCCTATTCGATATAAATTATTCTAGAAAAAATCAGATAGTGTGTGGGTCAGTATCTCACCAATTGTGTGGTGTGACTACATTCCTAACTCACTCTATTTAGAAATCCTAGTCTCATGCTTTGATTTTATATCTATGTCTGTATCCATCTCCAGCTTTTCACTTCCTACTTCCTACTTTTTACTCCCACTCTCCAACCTTCAGAGAGAAAACACAATGAAAGCACTCCACTTTGCCACAGTCCTAAGTGCTATAAACCCTTGCCTTCTCTCCAAGATTTTACAGTCTTTCTGGAAGTTTCTCAAGTGTCTTCTGTGGGAATTTTCCTTTCTCTGACCCTTACAAAAAGTGACAGGGTTCCTTTCTCTTCAAAAAGTCCACCTTTTACTGGGGCACCTGAGTGGGTCGGTTGGTGAAGTATCTGACTCGATTTTGGCTCAGGTCATGACCTCAGTTTCATGAGTTTGAGCCCTGCGTTGGGCTCTGTGCTGACAACATGGGGCTTTCTTAGGATTCTCTCTCTCTCCTCTCTCTGCCTTTCCTCTTCCCCAAATAAATAAATAAAGTTAAAAAATATTTTGCCATAACTAATTTGGATATAATCATATATTTAGGGATACATCTATATATCCTTATATCTATTTATGTCTTTATATATTCAATACCTTTTCCCATGTTACATGCCCCAATGTAAGAAATTATTTAAATATATTTCTATATATTGAATTAAATCCACACACACACACACACATATCTAGTTAAGGTATTTTTATACAATTGGGGGCACAGTATATATTTTGTTATTCCACCTCATTGTTCTTAACTACAACAAAATACAAAGTATCATGCTATGTTTAACCCTCTCTATTTGGACGGCCCTTATGTAAGAGGCTTTAGGCACTTAGTCACAGTGTTGCAAAGAGCATTCTTGTGACTATATCTTTGTGCTCATGTTTGATTATCAAGAATAGATTCTTACAGTGAAATTACTTGGTCAAAGCAATTTTAGCTTTTAATGGAGATTATCCTCTGAAAACTGCGTCATTTTTATATTCATATAACAATGGAAGAACTATGTGTTTCCTTATACCTTCCCCAAAATGCATATAATCAACTTTAATAATGTTTTGCCGATTAAATAGTGAAGAATGATTTCTTGTGAATATTTAAATTTGCCTGTCTCTGACTTCTGGTGCATTACTTTGTGAGAAGTGGCATGTACTTAATTTGAGTTGCAGTAATACTAACTTGCTGTTCTTTTTCCCTTAGGCCATATTTATCTGCTCAGTATTATTTGGATATGGCTTTTGATTCCCCTATGACTCCTAAAAAACATATTTTCCAGTTTTCTTTTTTGGATCATTTCCTCTTTTCTATTTTTGTCTTCATCTTTTTTGAGAAGGTGTATAGAGCAATCTTCCTCAAGCCTGCTTGCTTTCACCTCACGCAGCTGACTTGCTTAACATAAATAGCTAGATATTGCTTCTGGCAAGAACACAAACCCAGGACACTCCCTGAGGGGCCAAAGGGATAATCACCTCACCTTCCATTCCATTCCTCCTGCTTTTGGTTAGTTTCTAACACTTTGTTATTAAGTGTTAGAAAAGTTATTTTCTTCTTTATATTAAGGTACTGCTTCTGAAACTTGTCCACCAAATTGCTTCTATAAGCAGAGAAGAGTGAACTTGAAAATAATGATTTGTTTTCTTATTCCAAACCTCTGAGTAAAATGGAAAGTATTGGAACATTTGTTGTTTTATTGTCAGTTCTTTTATTCTCTGACAAAGAATATCCTGTTTTAAAAGCATTATAGTAAGTTGGAAGAAGATCAAAATCATGATTAACTCAATTCAATCCAATTTTACCAAAATATATATATTGCATGCTGAAAGTTCTCTTTGGTAATTACATAGGAATTTGGGGGAAAGTTTTGACATTGGACTTTGTAGACCCTCTGTCAGGGCTTCAGGGACCTCAGTTTGAAAGCTTTAGAACAGTGGCTCTCCATCTGTCTGAACACAAGAATCATTTGGATACCCTGAATCTCAGCCCTAGAGATTCAATTAGTTTGGGTAGGCCTGGCCATTGATATTTTGTCAAAACTTTCTAGGTTATCTTAACATGCAGCCAGAGTTCTTCATAGCATAGTGTCTTTCTCACTGTAGACACTCAGAATCTATTTCGGGATTGTATTTAAAAACCTGTAAGTACAAAAACATTTAAGAGGCAAAATTATATAATACAATATTAGCCCATATTGTGTAGATATGAGTTATTTTGTGTGGTGAATGGGCCAGAGCAATTTTAAGAATCGCTTCTTCAGAATTACAGACAGCAGATTGGTGTCTGGAACCTCATTTTCATTAAGTACAGACCACTAGCTATGTGTGTATGTGTATTTGTACATGTATATGTATGTGTGTATATATGTATGTATATGTATATATAAAACTAATGCAATTAGATATTTAAATAAAACAGTAAAATGCTTGTTCATATGTGTTTTCATGTTAGTTACATAAAAAATGAATTAATATTACAAAGAGCTTTTCCTAAGTCATTATGAAACTCTCTCTGATGTCTCCTGAGGCCAATCCATTGCAGAGCATAGAGCATTAGAAATATATTAGGGCATGGGGAAGAAGATAGGGAGTGAGAGCTGGCTTAGAATACACTGTTTGTGTAGTAGTTTTCTCAACTCTAGAGCATGAGAGGACCTCTCCTTTGGTCACGTGTACTTGTAAGGTCTACTGAGATCTCTCCACGAGTAAAGGGAGAAGCAGGGACAGAGTACTTGAGAAGAGCATGATCAAGGTGCGAACTTTTTGGTTAATGCTTTTATCTTGGTACTTGTGAAATGTGATATTTTCACCGAGAAACTAAGCAGTTTATATATTTGGAGCCCTCATTAATAGTTATTACTATTCTGATTTATTACAGTGATAGTAATTCTTGGGTTTTAAAATAAAACACTGAATCATTAGTAAATTCAATTTAAATAAGTTTAATATTAATGAAGACAGAGGGAGTCTAGTTCTGGCTTTTTTTGTGATTTTTAAATCAGAAGAGAATTAGAATATATTATATATATTTATATAAACATAAAAGATAAAACTGTAAAACCTCTAGACAAAAACCTAGGAAAGTTTCTCCATGACCGTGGAACAGGCAAAAGTTTCATAGACAAGACACTAAAAAACCAATCATAAAATTTTGGAAATGATAAATTATCTTATTAAAATTGAAACTTCTGATCTTCAAAAGACATTCTTAAGAAAACATGAAATACTAAGCCATGTATTAGGAGGTGACATTCACAATCTGTGTACCTGACAAAGGATTTTATCCAGAACACATAAACTCAATAAGACAAACAATTCAATTAAAAAACGAACCAAAGACTCAAGCAGGTAATTCATAAAAGAAGATATTTGAAGGTTAATAAGCACATAGAAATCTTTTCAACATTATTCATCATGAGAAAAATGCACTTAGAACCACATGATATTTCACTACATGCCTACTGAACGAACTAAAATTCAAAAGACTAAGCAAGTTTAAGCAAGGATACGAACAGCTGTAATTCTCATACGCTGTTGGTAGGAATGTGAAATAGTCTGGCAGTTCCTTGTAAAGTTAAATTTATACCTACCATTTGATCCTAGGAGCCATTCTACTCCTAGGTATTTACCCAAGAGAAGAAAATGCATATGACCCCCTACAAAGACATGTACATGACTATTCATGTCAGCTATATTTGTAATAGTCTGAAACTAAAAACAATCTGAATGGCTATCAACAAATAAATGGATATATATATCATATATATATATACACACACACATATGCAATATAACTATATATATATATATATATGCAGTATAACTAGATATACAATAGAATGAAGAGGAACAAATGCTAATACATACAATCACATAGATAAATATCTGAAATAAATTGAGTGAAATAAGCCAGAGACAAAAGATTATACACTTTTTGCTTCCATGTAAGTAAAATTCTGGAATAGGCAAAACTAATCCATAGTGACAGAACACAAAATAATAGTTGCCTGGGGCTGAGAGGTGGAGAAAAAGCCAAGGGAACTTCTTGGGGGTGTTGACAGTGTCCCATAATTTAATCAGGATGGTTTTGTGGAGGTGAATTAATTTTTCAACACGTATCAACTTATACTTAAAACGAGAGCTTTTTTAAATTGAATATAAATATGCCTTCGTTGAAAACGAACACATTAGTCTAGGTGATAAATGTTAGAGAAGCTCAGAGATGAGAGAGATCATTAGAAGCTGACAGTGTAGTCTGTAGAAATGTCAGTCCTGGCTCAACTCTATGAAAAAGGAAGTTGAAGATGGTATTAAGATCACACTGAGAATCTTCCCATCCAGCTTTGAGGATGGCTCCTCTCATGCAAACCTTGCTATTATAGATTGTAAGGTCCTGAAAGGTGTTTCTCTGTTACTAAAGATCAGAGGGTATTCAGGACCTGGATAAAATGAGAATCCATTGCGTTGTGGTCAGAAAGCAACTTCATTTTTTTCTATTAAGTTGCAGACTCAGGATAATAAAAGAATGTGTGACACTAAGCTGTTTTGAAAGATATCAGAAGCTTTTCTAAGAAAGTCAGGTGTCAGAATCTTCAGAGTGGATCTGAAGATTATTGTTTTTCTTTTGGACAAAGAAAAGGTCAGAGATAATCTAAAAGATTATTGTTAAAACTAACAATGTATACTCCTATTTTTATTTTTCATATTTGCCCCAGTGATGTGTAACTTTTAATATGTTATGGATATAAAATTTTTTGATTTTGATTTCTTCTTTCCTTTTCAAAAGGATAAGGTTGTTTGAAATACTTGTTCTCCACAGGAAAAGCCTTCTCTCTCTTTCTCTCTCCCTTTTTGTTACTATAGTTTATTGATTTAACTTGTAGTTTGAGATAATTGAGATTCACATGCAGTCATACAGAAACAGTTCAGAAAGATCCTGTATATTCATCACCCAGCTTCCCCCAATGTTAACATCTTGGATAACAATAGTATAATAACAGAACTGGAAAATTGACATTGAATACAATTGAGGTTTCACCAGTTTTATAGTCACTCACTTGGGAGTGTGTCTGTGTGTCATGTGTGTGGTGTGTGCGTACTTAATTCTATGCAATTTTGTTATGTGTGTAGATTCATGTGACCTCAAGTTAGGATACGAAACAGTTTCATCACCACACGGATCCGTTAGATAGCTATACACACTTCCCTCCCAACCGCCGTTACGTTGTATATAGCTCCTAGAAACCTCTAAGTTCTTCGTTTGTATAATTTTATCATTTAATGAATGTTATAGAAATGGGACCATAGAGTATACAACCTCTTGGGAATAATTTATTTTAACTCAGCATAATTCCCTGGATATTGGCTACTATGAATAACACTGTTATGAATGCTCATATACAAGTTTTTGTGCAAATGTAAATTTCTATTTCTCTGGGATAAATGCTGAAGAGTAGAATTACTGTGTATAGTAACCACATGTTTAATTTTTTTTTAAACTGCCAACGTGTTTTCCAGTATAGCACAACAAATTTACATTACCATTAGTGATATTATGAGTGATCCAATTTCTCTACACCCTTGTAAACATTTGGTGTTGTCACTATTTTTTATTTTAGTCATTCTGATAAGAATGTAATGATAGCTAATTGTGGTTTAATTCACATTTCCTTAATGGAATTTCATTAAGCCTACAGATAGATTTGGTGAGAACTGACATCTTTACTACGTTGAGTCTTCTAATCTATGACTATGGTATGTCTATTTAGGTTATTCACTTCTTTTTCAGCATTTGCATTTTTCAGCATATGGAGTATATGTATTGTAAAATTTATATGTAAATATTTCATTTTCTTTGGAGTGATTATAAATGTGTTTTAATTTTAGTTTTCATTTGTTCATTGTTACTATATAGAAATGACATTGATTTTTTTGTGTGTAGATCTTTTATCCTGTGACCTTGCTAAAATTAAAAAAAAAATTTTAATGTTTATTCATTTTTGAGCAAGAGAGAGAGTGAGTATGAGTGGGGAAGGGGCAGAGAGAGAAAGAGAGAGAGACACAGAATCTGAATCAGGCTCCAGGCTTCCTGCTCTCAGAACAGAGCCTAACACAGGGCTCAAACCCATGAACCATTAGATCATGACTTGAGCTGAAGTCAGATGCTTAACCAACTGAGCCATCCAGGTGCCCCTGAAGTTTTTTAGGTTCTAGGAGTTTTAATTTTTGTGGAATCATTGAGATTTTTTTATTAAAATTTAAAAAATTTTATTTATTTATTTATTTATTTATTTATTTTTTCCCATAATATTTTATTGTCAAATTGTTTTCCATACAACACCCAGTGCTCTTCCCCTCAAGTGCCCTCCACCATCACCACCACCTGTCTTCCCCCCTCCCCCCTCCCCCCCAACCCTCAGTTCATTCTCAGCTTTCAATAGTCTCTCAAGTTCTGCATCCCTCTCTCTCCCCAACTCTCTCTCCCTCCGTTCCCCCTGGTTCTGCATTAGGTCTCTCTTGTTTTCCTGCTAAATAGAAACAGACTATGAGCAGGGGATGGGCAGAGAGACAGGGAGACACAGAATCTGAAGCAGGCTCCAGACTCCAAGCTGTCAACACAGAGCTCCACACGGGGCTCAAACCCATAAATCATGAGATCATGATCTGAGCCAAAGTTGAATGCTTAATCAACTGAACCACCCAGGGGCCCTGAGATTTTTTAAAATAGACAGTTGTGTCATCTGCAAACAGGGATAGTTTTATTTATTCCTTTCCAATATATATGCCTTTCCTCTCCTTTTCTTGACTTATTACAGTGGCTAGAACTTCCAGCACTATGTTGAATTGGAGTGGTGAGAACTGAATCCTTGCTTTATTCCCTATCTTAGGGAAAAGTATTTATCTTTACCATTAAGAATGATTTCTATAGGTTTGTTTTAGATGTTCTTTATCAAGTTGAGGTAATTATTGTCTATTCCTAACTTTAGAGTTTTTAGATTATGAATGAGTATTGAGTTTTGTCAAATGTTTTTTCTGTATTAATTGATCCAATCATGCCAAGTCCTCCACCTCATTCTCTAAGTTGAGGGCTTATGGTGATGAAGTTTCCTATGAAAATGGAGTCTTGGCGGAAAGATTGGTGTCAGTCATGGCTAGGAAAAATCAGGAAGAGGATTGGAAGAAAATAAAGGTAAGAGAATGGATTCATAATAGGATAAGAATTTTGTGCTACACATTAAACTTGTGGGAGGTCAGTGGAATTAAATGTAAATTCTTAATAAGTGACAGTATAAAAAAGGATATACATGTATTTGAGATCTGGAGTAAAGAGGAATGTATTACCTACTCAGATACAAGAGCCACTATTTTCTGGGATTGACTGTGGCTCGACAAGGTAATACCTTCATTTCAATAACTAATATTAAACAATTATCCCTTCAGCTTAACAGGCATATATAATCTATAAAATCTACCTCATTTTCACTATCTTTAACCCTTATATGGTTAAAGATATGGTAATTTATTTACAATTGCTCCCTGTTGATATTCTTAATCTCTCACTCCCCATTCTCTCTTTGTTGCAGGCATCTGATAAATCCAACTCTCTACTCTGGACCTGCTTCCACATTGGATAGGGTGGTCCTATAAAACTTTAAATTTGTGGGTACTCATATCATGTGGGTACTTAGGTCCAATAATCTCAAAAGCCAATGTTTCCATTTTTATTTATTTATCCTTTTAATTACTATAGATTAGATTTTACTTTTTTTCCTCAAACCTTCAATACCTGTTTACCCACTCAGTCGATGACTTGTTTCCTATTTTCATTGAGAAAAACAATTGGGAGAGGTTGTTCATAAGTACCCACTCCCACATTTTCCCACTTAACTGTCTTCCTCCTGGTTCTTACAAATGAATTGTTTGTCCTCAAACCAAGGCCCACTCCTTTACTTCTAGAACCCATCCCCTCGTCATTCATTCTAGGAAGTGATTCCAGCAACTCTCCCCATTCCTCACACACGAAGATTTTTCTCCTTGACAGGATCATCCCCATCAGCATATAAGTGTGTTATAATGAATTCCCATCCCCTACCCCCAAAACCATTTGTTAATCCTACATCCTCTTCTAGATAATACCATTTCTCTACCACCCCTTACAGAAAAAAAAAAAAACCCACTACAAACATTTGCCTGTATTTTTCAATTACCACTGCTCTCTTCCCACTCATTCTTGAACTCTTTCCAATTAGGCTTTTGCCTCCAACTATTTACTGGACTGTTCATGTGAAGGTAACTAAGGGCCTCCACATTGCCAAATATAATGATCAATTTTTTGACCACATATTTCTTTTTTCTTTTTAAAGTTTAGTTATGGGGTGACTGAGTGGTTCAGTCAGTTAAGCGTCCAACTTTGGCTCAGGTTATGGTCTCACAGTTGGTGGGTTTGAGCCCTGCATCAGGTTCTGTGCTGAATGCTTGCTCAGAGCCTGAAGCCTGCTTTAGATTCTGTGTTTCTTTCTCTCTCTGACCCTCCCCGCTCATGCTCTGTCTCACTCTATTTCTCAAAAAATAAATAAATTAAAAAAATAAAATCAAAGTTTAGTTATATTTATTTTGAGAGAGAAAGAGAGAGAAAGAGCAGAGGAGGGGCAGAGAGAGAGAACATCCTAAGCAGGCTCCATGCTGTCAGAGAGCCCAAAGCAGGGCTGGATCTCATGGACTGTGAGATCATGGTCTGAGCAGAAATCAAGAGTTGAACGCTTAACCAACTGAGCCACCCAGGCACCCCCGACCACACATTCTTAACTATCGGCAATATAAACACCTGACTCGTTCTAAGCCTTTTCCATTTCAATCAATGTCAACCCCTCCTTCCAGTTGCTCAGCTCAAAACCTGGAATCAACCTTAAGGTTTCTCACTTATGCCCCAAGTACAATGAGCAAAACCAAATAACTTCTCGCCACTTCTACTGCTACCACCCTGGTCCAAACCAGAGCCATCCCTGGCATGGACTATTTCAATTGCCTCACAACTATTCTTTCTCCTTTTTTTGTTTTTTAATCTTTATGTGAGTTCTCATCAAATCTACCACCAGGGTCTCTCTAGAACTCACAACAGATTATGTCATTCCTCAACTCAAAATTTTCCAAGGACTTTTCATCACTTTCAGGATCAAGGCAAAAATCCTCACGAAAGCCTACAAAACCTTATTCAATATTGGCCGCCCACCATCCTTCTGATCCCGCCGCCTTTTTCTGTCTCTCTAACTTACTCTGCTCCAGCCACACACGTCTCCTTGCCGTGCCTCAGACACCCCAGCCCCGCTCCTGTCTCAGGGCCTTTGCCCTTGCTATTCCCATTCCCTCAGTGATGTGCACACCTCACTTCCTGTAAGTCTTTGTTGACATGTGAGGATTTCCCTGCCATGTTTAAAATTGCAACCCCTCTTCCTGGACCTATCACTCTCTAGATCCCTTCTCTCATTCCCATTTATTTTACTTAATGTTATTTTCATTGTCTGTCGCCGATATTAGAATGTAGGCTCCACGAGGTCAGGAATTTTAATCCATTTTTTTCACTATGCCAAGAACAGTGTGCCTGGTGCACACTGGCTTCTTAATAAATATTAGCTGAATAAATGAATTAATAAATAAGTAAATAAATTGCAGGGATGGTAATCCTTGGACAAGTTTCAGAAAAGACACCTTAGAGTCTAACACTTGCTTTAGTGGCCATACTGAAAAGAGATGGATGAAAGTTGTGGAACACATCCCAGCTCCCTCTGGTGGTACCCATAAAGTCTAAGGAAGGCTGTGCTACTTTGAGAGGTGTGGGGAAGATCCTGGGTCGGAAGAACACAGACCCAGGATTCTCCTTGGCACAGAGATGCCCCTTAATGGGAGGGGCTATTGGGTGAAATCAAGCAACGGCACTCACCACCAATGTGTGAACATTGCATCCCATGAAATAAGCAATAAATGTGGTACGCCGTTTAAAGTGCAATACTTCTTGACTAAAACGATCTCGAAGGGAATGAAGATATTAGCAATGGTCTTCATGATGCCACAAATAGCACTGCCTAGTTGCTTACTTGCTTTGTTTTTATCATGATTACATCATCATCATCAAATGAGAGTGACTATAAGGAGGAAAGCACTAGGCTATTTAGCAGTATATTTCCTAAATTTCTATGAGGTAGGTTTTGGCAAGAGAACTAAACTATCTCCAAAAAGAACTTGAGTCAGTTGTTTCTCAGATGCGTCTGGTGTTCTATGAATGTTGCTTGACATCTTAGACTTGTAGTTCTTTGCCAACCTGTCTGTCCTAATGACAAAATGGTGGCTATTTTAATTGTAGTTGAGGTTATTTGAATTTTGATCTTCTGAGGTGTCTTCTCTCTTTAAAAATATATTTTTTAAAATGTTTATTGATTTTTGAGAGACAGAGCATGAGTGGGGGAGGGGCAGAGAGAGAGGGAGACACAGTATCTGAATCAGGCTCCAGGCTCTGAGCTGTCAGCACAGAGCCGATGGTGAGGTTTCTTTTCTTTTAACCATTTCCCGTATTTCTGACAAGTGCTGTTTAGAGTGGCAGACTGTTTCCTAGCCCAGACTTAATGCAGGGGAAGGTGGGTTAGATGGCTAAAAAAAAAAAAATTTAAAAAATTTAAAAAAGAGTTAAAAAAAGAATATGCACATAGTCCTGATTTCCTTTTTTTTTTTTTTTTTTTTTTTTTTTGTATCTCAAGTGAAGGGTTTGAGATATAGGGCAGGGACAGTTGCCAGAGGCCTACTTTTGTTAATTAATTTAAAGGACAATTTTACATTCCAGGTCTGGAAAAGAAAGGAGGAAATAGTGATAGAGAAGAACAGGTGTGAGAGATTGGCTGAGTGAAGAGGCCTGAAGAAGGGCAGATGTGTAGTGGCTCTTCTCTCTTCTGTCTCACCAGCTGCTACTTTGTGTCAAGGGGGTGACACAACAGATTTTATATTTAGGATGAGTTCTCCCCATAGGATGAATGCTGCTTCCAAAATAAATAAAGGAAGGAAGGAAGGAAGGAAGGGAAGAAGAAAAGGAAAAGAAAGAAAAAGATAAAAGTAGTTGCAAATGGCATTCTCAAAATATCTTTTGCCGTCTTAAATGGGTGCATGGGAGACGTGAAAGGAAAAATGTGAATAAGCACAACTGGGGCCTTTGGGATGCTCAGAGAGTAGATGAGATCTGAAAAGCATGGGGAAAAATCAGTTGGTTGACATCCTATGATTAGCTCCTCTTCTCTGACACTTTATTGATGCTGTTATCACTGTCTTTCAACCAATGTTCCTTCCTCTGCTGTGTAACTTCGGAGCTGCACCCTGGGAGTTTAAAAAAGTACTTAATGAGGGGCATCTGGATGGCTCAGTCAGTTAAGCCTCTGACTTTGGCTCAGGTCATGATCTCATGGTTTGTGAGTCTGAGTCCTACGTTGGGCACTGTGCTGACAGCGCAGAGCCTGGAGCCTGCTTCAGATTCTGTGTCTCTCCCTCTCTCTGTTCTTTCCCCACTTGCTCTCTCTCTCTTTCTCAAAAATAAATAAACATTAAAAAAATTAAAAATATTAAAAAGTACTAATAAGTCTGGACTTGTTTTTTTAAACTTTTTACTTTCAAGTAATTTCACACTCTCAGTAGAGTTGCAGGAATAGCATGGCAAACCTAATACCTTCTTCCAGACCCATAATTCAAATTATGCCAATTGTTCTAATAATGTCCCTAGACCAAAAAGGTCCATTTGGGGACTACACATCGTATTCAACTATCATGTGTCTCTAGCTTCCTTCAGTCTGGAAAAATTCCTCTGTGTCTTCTTGACGTTCATGACCCTGACATTTTTGAAGGTCAATTATTTTATAGAATAAGTTTTCTAAAGTTCTGTTTATCTGATATTTCTTTAAAAAAATTTTAGTGTTTATGTATTTTTGAGAGAGAGACAGACAGACAGACAAATCATGAGTGGGAAAAGGGGCAGAGAGAGACAGAGACACAGAATCTAAAGCGGGCTCCAGGACCTGAGCTGTCAGCACAGAGCGCAATGTGGGACTTGAACCCAAGAGTCGTGAGATCATGACCTGAGCCAAACCTGGACGCGTAACCCTTTGAGCCACCCTGGTACCCCTGTCTGATATTTCTTCTTGATTATAACCAGCTCATGAATTTTTTCTTTGCTGAAATTCTGAAGAAATGATGTGTTCTTCTCATTGTATCCTATCAGGTGGCACGTGATATTGATTTGTCCCGTTACTGGTAGTGTTAACTTTGAACACTTGATTCAGACTGTATCTATGAGGTTTCTCCACTGTAGAGTTAATTTTTCTTTTCTCTTGTAGTTAAAAAATGTTTTTTAGAGAGAGATGGTGAGACTGTGTAAGAGCCTGTTCCTCATCTGACTTTCACTCAGTAATTTTAGCATTCATTGAAGTATCTTGCCTGAATTCCTCCTGTATTCAGCAGGTGGAATTCCAGTCTAAAAAAGGCTTCTTCCTGCTTATCTATTGTTATATCAGTGTGGACTCATAGATTCATATTTTTTTCAGTGGGTTATAATTCATTACTGCTATTTGTTATTTTAATGCTCAAATTGTTTCAGATTTAGTAAGTGGGAGTTTCTTCAACGTGGCCCCTGTGCTCTTTGGTTACATTCCCATCATTCTTTTGAGAATTTCCTTATTGTCTGGCAGATTAATATGTTCAAAGTTGATCTTATTCTTTCCCTGATCCTCCCTTAGAATCTATAGTGAGCCCTGGAAAAATGTATTTAAACCAAAACATAGACACTAAATTGCTCTTTGCTACTTAGGTGTTATGCTCTTAGGTCTTCTTAATGACTTCACACTTACACACACATTTAAATATCTTTGTCTCTCTCTATAGCTATAAAACCATATGTTTCTATCTATTCTTCCAATTCTAATCCAATGATCCAACCCCACACAGGTCATCTGGCTTTTTCCCCTTTCCATATTTGTAATCTTCTTTCTCCAGCACTAAAAAAACCCATCTCTTTGTGTATGTTACTAATCATCCAGTCCTGCCGGGCCTCTGATCTGCTCAGAAGCTCACCCTGTGTAAGCCCTGACTTCTACCTGTTGCAAAGGAAGGCAGACATTACCATTCTTTTTAACTGGACTTTTTGCATTGGCTGAGTATTTTGGCATCACAGAAACACAGAAGTGACTTGGGAGCAGTGTTGTTATTAAAACAGTGGGGTCACAACATATTGGTATTTATGAAAATATTACACTTACATCTACAGGTATATATTGCTATCTAAGAATGAATACACAGAGCTATGGTTCACTGCCTTTTGACCCAAGTTTTAGGGGATTTTCAAGGGCAAATGTGACCAGAGGGACTTCTTACTTTATATGAGAATTTCAGAATCTAACTCCTGTGTAAAGTATGACTCCATTGTGTGGCCTATATTGTCTCAAATTCTCCTTGCAGGAGAACACATTGCTTTGGTTTCCACAATTGAAGCTGAGAGGACAGCTACTGATTCTAGATTGTACTTACTACTGACTTATTCAGAGAAAATGATAATCATTTTTGTTTGCTAGTTCATTCCCTCAAAAATGCAGTTAAAAATGCTTTCAATAAATACTCTGATACCATGTTTCTAGGCCAGAGCTAGAAAAGAGCAGGGGCCTAGTTACGGGACAAGCTCAAGAGGGTGGCTCACCAGGCAACTTATAAGAGGCCAAGTTGAAGGGCACCGACACCAGGCATGGAGGCCAAAGCGTGTTCCAAAGAGAGAGAGGAGGACAGAGAAGCCTTGAGCCAGAGAAAGAAGGGGCCAAGAAGCTGATGACAATGGAGTATTCATTCATTCAACATATACTTACTAAGTTTTCAGTATACTCCAAAGACTCTGCTTGTTTTACAAATACATAAATGAATATATGCATTTCCTGCCCTGAAAACACTTTTTTTTCTAGTAGAAGAGAGTCATGCCAAGTTATGATACAAGATATCTCGGAAGTCTTGCTGTAGATTTTAGATTTGCGGATTTTGACAGCTGTTGCTAAACTGCTTTCCATAAGGTTAATAAGAGTTGGAAAGTCATTTCTAAATACTTCTTTAAAAACCCATTTCACATAATATCTTATATATTCGAAAGGCACATTTTAAGAAGTATTTAGATAAGAATTTTAGACCTACCTCGGATATTTTTCTCCCTTCCTGAGTTGTCAAATAAGTACCAAGAAAGTAGGTAATGGCTTGCTGAGAAAAAAACCAAAAACCAACCAAACCAAACAGTGCCTCTCCTGGTAGTATTTTTCAAGATCTCAATGGTATTGGACTGGATTCCAAAGGGTGCGGAAAATTATCTTTCAGTTAAAGCACGGTTAACTTTTAATTTTGTTTACCATTCTTTATCTTAGCATTTGTGAATGGTTATTGAGCAAATGAAATGTATTTGGTTTTGTTTAAAGTTGTCTGGGCCTTATGAAATCAGGTGGTAATTTCAGAAGACACTTCTCCTCAAGGATAACATGACTGGCAGAAACGTACCTAATTTTGAGGATTAGGAAGAAATTACAGATTACTCTAAATTTGTTATCAATAAATAAGTAGCGACATCTATGGCATTTAGCTCCCACAAAATCTGATTTTTAAAAATGGGATTCAGCTTTTTACTTTTATTTTTTGATACTTCTTGTTTATTACTGAGTCTTTTCTTATAGACACGTTTCTTTGCTGGCATATTTTCAGTTCTACAGAGTTTTTGGGTGAAAGGTATTAGAAAAGTAAGTAAATCACCATGATGTTCTGTATATTACCTTTGCAAGTAATTCCTTGGGCAAGAGCTCTAGACTAATAAATGAGAGCATGTGGATAATTTAGAATGGTTTTCTTTTTAGAACCAATTGCCTGGGAATTGAAAAATTCAAAGTGCTTTCTCATGGCATTATTGTTTGAATTAATTAAAAAAAATGCACTTCATTTAGACCTGTTTCTGTGTCTTCTCAATTTGCTTTCCTGAGAACGAACCAGGGAATGTGGCACTTTGGGAAAAATTTAATTAAGTCAGTTCACAATGGAACGCCACGAGATAAAATTCCTCAGGCCGATCCTTTTTGGAATTGTGGAAACAGATAGGAGGTGAAGATGTGCGGCCAGCACTCTGTTTGCACAGCACTATCTCCCCTCTCAGGTGAGCAGGAGCAAAGGCTGGTGATGCGAGGCAAAGGTCAAGATCACAATTCACCCTCTTAATGCAATTTCAACTCACTGAAACGTATGAGGTGTGTCACAAGCATTAACATTTTGAGCTTTAGGCAATCAGATCTGAGGGCTCATTCTGTTCAATTCATAATGCAGATTATATTTCATAATGTTGCTAGGACTTGATTATTTGCACATCCTAGAAAGTATAGCTCCTGCTCTGAACATTTAAAAGAGAACTGCTATAGAGCTCTGAACATTAAACAGATAATTACTGTAGGTAAATCTCATAGAATAAAGAAATGATCCCATAATCCTGGTTTTAGAATTATATGTTTGGATGACTATCACACGAACAGCTCAATTTGGCTACCTTGGCAAACACTGAAAAGGAAAGAGAGGCACAGAGAACTATTTGTGCACTTTATAACATTGCAGGTTAGCACAGTGACAAATAAAACACTTAATCATACCATATAGGAACATATATACTTTTCTCATCTATTTACATCTATCTCTATATCTTTATAGATATAGATGAATAAAGACACGCACACACCCCCAAATAAGACATAATGATCCCAGAAAGTGTTTGTAAACATTAATGTTAACTTCTGGACATACATTGATTTTAAACACATCCTTTACTTTAAATAGCTTTGATTTTCTGTCTAGAAGACAAAAGAGAACATTAATAGCTATCACTTACTAAGTTTACCTAGTTGAATGTGAGTGCTTCCAAAAACGAGTCAATGTTCATTACTTTTCCACATTGGAAGATTAAAGGAGTAAATGATCCTTTGAAACGGATATTCTCAGAAATGTCAAGGAAATAGTGTGTTCTGTCTCACTTTAAGAGAAACTGAACACAGATCAGAAAAGCCTTTTGACATTAAAGTGGAAGACCATTTGTATAACGTAACCCAATTAATCAGGCTCTGCTTAATTTGGAATCTGTAACAGAGTAGATATGGAATGTGTTTCGCTGCTTTTTGTAACTTGTTTAAAAAGTCCCATATGTTGAACATGAATATAATAAGAATGAGAAGAGGCTAAAATTCTTCCTAGAGTTAAGTTGTACTCAAATAAAGGTCTCGCTTATTTGAGTACAGTGCGGGCCCACCACCACCACCACATGTCAGAGGAATCTTCTGAATGGCACCATATAGCAGGTTATTAAAGCTAAAGTGGCAGCATGAATGGACAAACAGTCACAACTTTTCATGATCTCCGGGTAAGATGGCCCTTGCCCTAGTTTTTTGTTTTTGGTTTTTCGGATAAAGTCTAAGAACAAGGACGTGTTCAATGATAGTCCTGTAAAGGCTAAATGGAAGATGACACAGTGGATGTTGCCGTTCTGCGGCACCTTTTAATTTGTTCCTGTACCAAATCCATGGCAAACGGATTGTGTGTCAGAATGTCTTGGAAAAATTCAAATATCAAAGGGTGTAAAATTTAACAATTAAAATGTATTTCCTGAATTGGAAAGCACAATATACTACTTTTAGAACCAAAGCATAAGACTTATTCAAGTTAAACATGCCTAGGGAGTTCAATTCCAAGGTTCTTGCAGCCTTTTTGATAGTATTTGGCTACTTTGGTTCTACAATAAGATTTTTAGCAAGCCTATAATACTACTTAAATGTTTTTTGTTGTTGGTATGCTTCCAGCATGGAAAACTGATAGCTCATGATATTCAGGTCATAGGTAAAATCTGAGGCTTTATTGTACATCTGGGGGAGATTACATTTTGAATAATACAGTATAACCTTCAACTTCTAATAGGGCAGGAAGAGTTCAGATATGGACATTTACACTTTCAAAGTGGCCTGAATACATGATTTTCACTTGCTCTGAAATGACTCCATAAGTGTAATTTCAAATTTACTTCATCGTACCACAAAAATCTTAGCAATAAATTCTAATATGTTTAGGTATTTCAATAATAGTTTATTGTCAAATTAGTTTCCATATAATCCCCAGTGCTTCTCCCCACAAGTGCCCCCCACCATGACCATCACCTCCCCCCCTTTCAGTCCATGGTTCATTTCCAGTATTCAGTAGTCTCCCTTGATCTGTGTCCCTCACTCTTCCCCGCTCTCTATCCCCTTCCTCTCCCCATGGTCCCCTGCCAGGTCTCTCCTTGTTTAGGTATTTCAAAGAGGAGAAACTGTTTCTTTTTTGTTTGGTTATTCAAAAGATTATTGTAGCATCTCTAGTGTATGGAAAATGTTAGAAAACATAGAACACATGTGTTGGCAATAAAGATGACATTTCAATGTACTGTACTACTGTACTTTTTCCTTATTCCCTTCTAACTGCAGCATAATTAAAAATTAAACTGAGTAGGTAACTCAGTGAAAATTAAAGCTGAAGCTAGAAGTAAGCTGCCTCCAAGTCTAAATCAGATATAGGAGCATCTTCTGAAACAGGATTAAGCAGTGTTTCAAATCACCAAGAATCAATTCTCATGGGACACTGTTATAGAAATGATGATACGGAGTTTAGAAAACATTTTTCTTATGGAAAAATCACAAGTCACAGTTTGCCATTTATGTTATCCAAGATAAGTTTGGTGATCATCCTGTAAACCAATATGGATTTTTGTGTAGGCTCCAATATTTCCAACTCTTCTGGTGACTGAAATGGCTGATTGCCGAATTATGGAAAATATCTTCTAGTGAAGTGTTTGCTTCTCTGAGAAAACAAAGAAGTCACTTCACATCTGAATTTTGCTGCAAAACTTTCTAAGTCGAACTTTAACGCAGCAGAGAAAAAAACCCCTGAAGAAACCAAAACTCAAAACCCTATATATTTTTTGTTATTGGCTAACCCACAAGGTGGCACTAAAGAGAAAAGTGACAAAAGTGAAGATCACAGGCAACTTGTATACTAAATCAATTCTATTATAAACATTCAACCTATTTCATGAAATGATCTCCCAAATTTTAATATGCCAACAACTCAAAACATTGAATGCTATCCAGGTTCATTGTTTTTTCCCTATAGACTTTTTGGAGTAAGGAAGTTTCATCTTATCAAGCAGTGAGTTATTTTCAAAAGAGTTAATAGTCTGAATATTTCTGTGTAGTTCTTTTGTAGGGAAGGTTTATTTCTCATATACAGACTCCATTACCAATGTGTGGTTATAAATTATGAACATTTCTTTTTTATGTTTTATACAGTGCCTAGTACTTAATACACTTAATATAAATGTAAAAAATAACCTATTTAATATTTATAATATAATGATTTATTTAGAGTTTTGGTATTTGTAGTAATAGCTTAAAAATATTTTTAAACCACCAAGGAAAAGGCATGTTAGCCAAAGTCTAATTGTTTAAATTCCTAGAATAATTCCTGGGTCCAAAAGTACAAAATGTCACCTAACTTTCAAGGCACCTGGAGCATATTCCCAGGAGGAAAATGGGGCAATGTTCTCAGAAAACCACGTACAGAGAAAGATAAAAGGGTATGATATTGGCATAGCCTTTGTATATCACCCTAAAAGTAAACATGCATGGGGAGCCTTAGTTATAGTGCATGTGGTGGAAGGAAGCAGCTCTGATTATGAGCAAGGAGAAGGTATAGGCCAATAAAAAAAGAGGCTGTTGTTCAGTTTATGATTAAGAGATAGGTGATTCATACACAGGCCTAAGACTTGAAGGGAAATATTTTGATTCATCCTTTTTCTTAGTTGCAAAGTAGGAATTCAATGAGCTGAGAAATAATGCAATTTTAATATTTACTATTATTGAGTGTATAAATATGTATATACATATAAACACACATATATATACATATATATATACATGCACACATATATATCTTGTGAAATATTTTCTAACAGAAGATGTGTTTCTAGCCTGAAATAACTGTGTCTTTGACTAGAGTACTGACTCAGCAAAACTATATATTATATATTTTATGTTCTATCATTAAAAATAAAAAATATAGATTTAAATCAGTTTTCAAAAACTCACAAGTATGTGACTTCAGGATTAGTGATATGTTCATTATCTAAAAGAAAAGAAACCTCACCAATATTTCTTCTCATTTCTTTATCAACCCACTTATAATGATCATTTGCTACTCAACTTTAAGAAAATACTATAGTTAACCTCTTAAAAAAATTTTTTTAAGGTTTATTTATTTTGAGACAGAGAGAGACAGAATGTGAGCAGGGGAGGGGCAGAGAGAAAGACACACACACACACACACACACACACACACACACACACACAAAGAATCTGAAGCAGGCTCCGGGCTCTGAGCTGTCAGCACAGAGCCTGATGCGGGGCTTGAACCCATGATCAAGATCATAACCTGAACTGAAGTCAGATGCTCAATGACTGAGCCACCCAGGTGCCCCAGTAACGTCTTTTAAAGAGCTACAGTGATAAATATTTAGATATCAGTAAAGTGCAGGTATCAAGAGAGATAGGTACAGTAAAGTATAGTAAGCACAGGTTTTAAGAGATAAATAATACATTTTACTGTTAAAAGGAAGAAGAGTAAATAAATGATTGGAAAAGAGAAAACAAATCATTGATCAGGAGATACATATGGAAGAAGAAATAAAACGGGATATTTTATATCTTCATGTGACTTTACATTAATATTGATATGCATGCCTTTGAGGCAGATACTTTTCGTGGTTTCAAAGAGGTGAGGCACCCTTCAAATCATGTAAATTTGAGTTGTCAAATAAGCCTGGGTCAAAGATACATTTTTTAATGCATTCAGGAAGTAAGATTTCTAAGGCATATAAATTGCTTGTTCTGCAGTATGAAAATAAGCCATAGTCAACTCTTTCAACTGCTTAGTTCTCAATCCAGAATGAATAATGCTCTCCTTTTTTCTTTCTGTCATTACTTTATAAAATTATAATTAGTATTCTGCTCAGGGTCATACTACCTTTTCTCTGTTTGTTCATTTCACTTAACAGATACTCACATGGCACTTCTCGTGTGCCAGGCACTACACCATCCAAAGAGGGTGAAGATCATGGCTGTTTGGTTCAAAGCTATACCTCTAGCACTCTGCCTGGCACTGACTTCACAATTTGGGCAGCAAATGTCGATCATGCAGCCAGAAAGTTCACATCTGGCTTATCTTTCAGGAAGTAGTATGGCATAATGGGTCAGGGTGCAGATGACGAAGTAATGTTGCCTAATTTGGAATGCCAGCTCTGCCACCTATGAATTAAATGACTTTGGGCAAGGTATTTCATCTTGCTAAGCCTCAGTTTCTTCATCTGTCAAATGGGGGAAGTTAACATCATTGGCCTCATAGGTTTACTTTCATGATTAAATAAGATAACAAAGTGCTTAGATAAACACCTGGTGCAAGATGAGCCCTTGAAAAATCTTAGCTATTATTATTATTATTAACTCTTCCTGCCATATTTTTCTAGAAACATGGGTTTGAATAGCTAAAATTCATGAAAAGAACCTTATTTACTATTTCCATTTCTTGAGCTACTAGACAAATTGACTAGTTCAAAAGAAACATCTCTAGAAAGTTACCCAATTTCTATTCTGTGTGTAGAATGTGGTATATATTATGTTTTCAGTTTTTGTGAATAAACTGTAAACATTTCCATGACACATGTTTTGCCTTTTTATGGAAATTTCTTTTTTTTTTCATGTTTTATTTATTTTTGATACAGAGAGAGACAGAGCATGAGAGGGGGAGGGGCAGAGAGAGAAGGAGACACAGAACTGGAAGCAGGCTCCAGGCTCTGAGCTAGCTGTCAGCACAGAGCCTGACGCGGGGCTCGAACCCACGAACGTGAGATCTGACCTGAGCCGAAGTCGGAGGCTTAGCCGACTGAGCCACCCAGGCGCCCCTGGAAATTTCTTACTGAGATCATAAACCAAAGAGTCCACAGTGAACACTGAAGAGTTTCAACTTAGAACTCACAGATAACAATACAACTTTGTCAAGGTCATAATCTTCTCCTCTCTGAATGTAACATTTAATGCTGGAATTGGGAATAACACTGTAGATATTTGATTATGCTTTGCTTTATGTCGGCCATCTAGAGAGGTCCTTTTGTGTTGTAAGACTTGTTCTGTTTTGATGAAAGTGTAATTATGAGACTTTCCTAAGACTAATAACATATAGTATTATATTAATGCTTAGGGAATGGTTTCTTTAAAAAAACTTTACAGTTTTTCAGATTTTATGTGAGAAAAAGAGACATAATCAAATTAGATATAATTTCCTTTCAGATTAATATTTTTAAATAAATAGAAGTCAGAGAAGTAACAGTTAAATCAAGTTGTTAATTATAGTTGGCAAACTACAGACATCATGAAATTGTATGGTCTCAATTATGGCTAATTTTAAACAACTCTTCTGATTCCCTCTTTCAGATCTTGAAGAAATATTCGATCTTGAAGAGTGTTTCTTAAATGAAACCCCTCAACAATGTCAGGAGGTGCAGTCGTTAAATGGTAAACCCTAATAAAGCTGGCAATAAGGTGAATTTTCTCAAATTAAAAACTCCATCTAATTACCCCAGCCTCTGGGCACCTGGCTGGCTCAGTCAGTAGAGCATGCAACTCTTGACCTCAGCGTTGTGAGTTCAAGCTCTATGTTTCTAAGCGCAGAGCCTGCTTAGAAAACAAATGATCACAATCTCAAATTTCAAACTGCCTTTTTATAATTGCCGCATGGAGGCACCACTTCAGCCAGTAAACAGACTTCTGTCATTCATTGTCAGCACTGGTCTCTAATTGTGTGGGGTCTTCAGGAGGACCTCACACTCATAAAGCCTATCAGTCCTGTTCACCGCCAGAGGGGTGGTGGTTGTTTTCTCCCCAACTGCCCATGTTGGTGTTAGTGCTGTATATTTTTAGGAAGTTTCTTTCCCCATTAAACTTTGAGTTTTTAATTGAAAAAATGTTTGCTTCTCCTTAGAGAAAATTAATTAAAAATCATGGGAGAGCATAAAGAGACCAGCAGATTAGCTTTGGAATCTTTTTTCATGGGATGAAAATACCAGGAGAGACCCCTGAGCATTACCTAACTCCCATACATGTACACATCAAGAAACCGAGTCCTAAAGTAACTATGTTAAGATAATGTAAGGAGGTGAGGGCAGGTTGGGATTTACTTCCTTCTTCTGAGACAAGCTACTTCTGGATGTGAAGTGCTAATCACACTTGAAGGGTCCAGTCCTTAAGGACTCTTAAGTTGTGCCTCTAACTACTCACCAGAGTGAAGGGGAAAAAAGCAGCTCTGATGTCAACAGAGAGTAAAGACTAAAGCTGGTGCGTTCACTGAGAGATAGTTCATGCTGCTTATTTACAGGCCCAAGGTGGAGATTTAATTAAAAATAGCTTCTGTCGGCCTCCTGTATATCAAATGTTCGCACTGTTTTCACTTTTACAACTCGCTTAAATCAACTATGGTTACAAAAGTTCTCTAAAGACATTTGTTAGCTAAAGAAAATAATCATAAAATTCTCCCAACAATAAATGTATTTTGGAGAGAAGCATCAAGCGCTTGGGGCTCTAGCATCGCAAAGTTAAAACTCTCTGATTTAGTGATCGGTGACACTGAAGGCAACTTCTTAATAGGAATATTAGTGAGTCACTCTTTAATAGTTTGGTTAGGTACACAATCTGAAGTTTTGCCTCGTATTTTTGTCTTGGTTTGAGGGTAGAATGCACATTCTCTAGAAAAACAATATTACAAAATTATTTACAAAGTGCTTCTCAGGGGAAGGGTGCTATACACTTTCAGAAATTAAAAAAAAAGAAAAGCTTACTGGGACCCTCTTGTAACATCGATATGAGAGAGAAATACTTACCCAGTTGACCTTGATATTGAGTTCATTGTGTAAAGTTACATTTTAAGAGAAATATTTTAATAAGTTGTGTCCACTCTGTATTAATAAGCTTGTGTCTCCTCCACTTGGGTTTCTAAAATAATGCATCCACTAATTTAATCACAGTTGGTAGTGACTTTACTGATTGGTAAACATCTACTTAAATTCCCAACTATTTGAGGGTTGCCTTGTAGTAATTTTCAAAAGTATATAAACACATCAATAAAACATGAATAAGAGGAAAAGAAGTTCTTTGAATCCTTTCTTGACTAATCTCATTTTAGAGAAAGGTCTTAAAGATCCCATAGTGGGTGAACTCTTTATTTAGGTAGTGATTCTAAGACTTCTAAAAGTTCCAGATCCCTCTGATAATCCCAGTGAGTTGAATCCATGGGCATTAGATCAATAATCCTGAAATGCCAGGATTAGTACCCCGAGGTCAGAGGAGACTGGTGACCTGCTAAGAGTGACACAGCTCTTAGGCTTTTTGCCTATCTGTACTCTATTTCCTGATTCTGTGAAAACAAACTAACAAATCCCAACTCCTCAACTCTTAAAATGCATACAGCCAGATACATATGGACAGCAAGAGCATAGAGATTTAAAAACAGAGCAGAAAAAAGTAACTTGAACAGAATGTGGCATTTCCCTTGGTCTGTTGCTAGCGGCCCACATACAACATGCTTAAAAAAAAATCCCACCCAGTATTTCTTTTCATCATCATTTAAAAATGATTCAGATGGACCTTTGGGATGTATGACTTTGGGAATGTATCCCATCTGGGGATAAATGGAAAAGAGCTTCACTGAGCAGGGCTGTGTTTTCAGTGGTTGTCAGGCTACAGTTGATGTGTATTCCATCTCTAATTGTTGGCCATACTTTGAAAGCCAAGCACAACATTTTAGTTGTATATTTTCAGAACTACAAAACCAGTAGCATTTAACGTTCCTTTTTGCAAGAAAAATAATTATGGACATGATTTTTAGAATGCCTTCAGGATTTAAAGATGTGAAAGAAACACGTGAAAAGGAATTACCTCTTTTTATTCTTTCTTTTTCAGATTTTAGTTTAAATTCTAGTTGGCTAACACTCTTTTTATTCTTTATTTTCTATTTATTCTTTTTTTTTTAACTGACTCTGAAGTCCATTGCACTTTGTTTTATTAAAAACTAGAGACTTCTGCCTCTAACAACAGAATTGTTGCCTTGGGGGTGGGTCTTTTCTGAATATGGTCCCAATTCGAGTTTTTTTGCACAAAAAAACCTCTAAGGGTTGGATATCCCACGTATTCATATACATTCCGCCCCATCATTTAAAACTTCCATAAACGGAGACAGGGGTCCATAACCAGCCAATGGTCTATGAACCTGTTTTGATGCCCCTACCGTCAGCAAAACTTCCTATTGATAACTGTTCTTAAAAAGTTTAAACAATTTTCCTGGTAACACTAAAAACAGCAGAAAAGTAATTGTGGCGGGATGAAGTTAAACACTCATCAGTCGTGGAATATGTTTGTTTACTGCTTTGGTGAGTCTCCAGGGATGGGGCTCAGATCCCCGGCTTTTCTCAGTCTGAAGTTTTTGGTCTTGGGTGTAACACCGTATACATTATATTTTGATCATTTTCCCAGTGTAAAAATAGGAATTATTCATTGGGAAAAACATTTCTTTTGTTTCGCCTTTACTTCTGGAGGATTCTAATGCCTCATTGCTAGTCCTTATTTTAGAACTGCACACCTGGACTCCTCACACTATACAGTATCTGTAGTCAGGCTTTGGAGAATTTGTTTCAATTTACATACAATCCTCCAAATCCTCAGGCTAGCTAGATGTGAAATCTGATACTGCCTCGTCTCCCCTAGCAGGATATTCCTCGCGGTTGGTGCTAATAGCCAAAGGCTCCAAGGATTCCCAACCTCCCCCCGCCTCCCCGGAAGGCACGGTGGGACTAAGGAGTCGGGGGTGGGGGGTGAGAAAGGGGAGACTGCGGGGCTGGCTGCGCTGAAGATTTACAAGGTACTTCTTGCAGGCGGCTCAGCAACCCCCTCTGTGGCTGTGGGTGTCTGGTGTGACAGAGCGGAGAAAAGCTCTCTAATCTCCCAGTGCCTGCCTCTGCCGCTCAGCCGCTCCCCTCCCTCCCGCCTTCCCTGCCTCCTCGCGCTCTCTCGCTCTGTCCTTTGCCTTTCTCCGGGAGTTTCAGTCCCCGAATGCAGCCAGAGTAGCCTTGGCAATCTGGACCTGGAGACTGTGTATACACACACACACACACACACACACACACACACACAGGCACACACGCTCACACACATGCACACGCACACACGCACTCCAGCTCTCCCCACGGGGATACAGAGCAAACCCGGAGCTTCATCTACCTGAAGGGGATGGCCCGATCGGACACTTCTTGCTCACTTGTCATCTCCGGAGGTCAGAGCAACGTCGGAAGGAGGGAGGCTCTCTGTCCGGTCTGCAACCCCACGCCGTTTGCCGCCACTGCTGCTTAAAGTGTCCAGGGTGGAGGAGAAGGCTCCTTCAGGGCAGATTCCCGGCGCAGCTCTGCGGCCCTGGGACTTCGCCCGCCCGGTTCACCCCGCTCTCTTCTTCCCCGGCCATCCTCTCGCCCCCGGCTGCGGAGTGCATGGCCCGGGAGCCTCCGCTGCTGCCGCCGCCGCTGCTGCCGCGAACACATCCCATTCAGAGGACGGAACGCCGCCGCTGGAGTGGGGAGAGAAAGCGGAAGCCCTAACTTCCCTCTCCACCGCTCCCAGTCCTTTCTAGCAGAGGACCCGTTGGAAGGCTCCCGCAGAAAGGCAGGCGAGAGCTGGGCGCAGGGGAGGGCGAGCCGGGAGCCGCAGGCGCACAGGGGTGGAGGCAGCATGTGCCCCGGCGCCCCGCGCCGGCCGGAGAAGTAGCGCGCGGGGGTGGCTAGCGAGACGCTCCCTAAGTTGGGCGCGTCCCAGAGCTCGCAGCCCCGCGCCGCGGCCGCCGGGATCCGGAGAGAGGCGGGGCTGATGGGGGGCGCTCAGGTTGCAGTCGCCTGTGGCCAGAACCCGTCTTAAAAGAACCCGGGCCGGCGTCTCCAGGGTCCCAGCTGGCGTGGCGCCCTCGGCCCGCGTGCGCTCTCTGATGCCTGCGCTGGCGGTGGCCCGGGTGGCCCGCTCGCGGGGGGTGCCGGAGGGGGCGGGGGAGGAGGAGGAGGAGGCAGTGTGATGGCCCTGGACGGCGAGCGGGGGGAGCAAGAGGAGGAGAAGAAAAAGAAGAAGAAGAAAAAGAAGAGGAAGAAGAAGAAGGAGGAGGAGGAGGAGGAGGGGGCTGAGAAGAGCAGCTCACCCTGCGCTGCCACGATGGGGGAGAACGACGCGGCGCTCCGGGCCGGCGGCAGGGGGCTCTCGGACCCGTGGACAGACTCGGTGGGGGTGCGACCCCGCACCACCGAGCGCCACATCACGGTGCACAAGCGGCTCGTGCTGGCCTTCGCCGTGTCCATCGTAGCGCTGCTCGCGGTCACCATGCTCGCGGTCCTGCTCAGCTTGCGCTTCGACGAGTGCGGAGCTAGCGCGGCGCCGGGCGCCGACGGCGGCCCCGCCGGCTTCCCGGTGCGCAGCGGCAACGCCAGCCTTCCGGGGTCGGCCCGGCGCAACCACCACGCCGGCGGGGACTCCTCGGAGCCCGAGGTAGGCGGGGAGGCCACCCCTGGGACCCCGTCAGCCCAGCCGCCGTCGGAGGAGGAGCGGGAGCAGTGGCAGCCGTGGACGCAGCTACGCCTGTCGGGCCATCTCAAGCCGCTGCACTACAATCTGATGCTCACCGCCTTCATGGAGAACTTCACCTTCTCCGGGGAGGTCAACGTGGAGATCGCGTGCCGGAACGCCACCCGCTACGTCGTGCTGCACGCCTCCCGGGTGGCGGTCGAGAAGGTGCAGGTGGCTGAGGACCGGGTGGCGGGGGCTGTCCCGGTGGCCGGCTTTTTCCTCTACCCGCAAACCCAGGTCTTGGTGGTGGTGCTGAATAGGACCTTGGACGCTCAGAGGAATTACAACCTGAAGATCATCTACAACGCCCTGATCGAGAACGAGCTCTTGGGTTTCTTCCGCAGCTCCTACGTGCTCCACGGGGAGAGAAGGTAGGGAGGGAGGCGGTGCCCGGCGCCGCCCCACCCAGCCAGGCTACTGTAGCTGCTGAGCGGCCGGCCACCCCAGGGACCTGGCTGGCTTCTGAGACCCGAGAAGCGGAGGGTGGGGGAAGCAAGCGTAAAGTGGGGTAAGACCATCACCCAGAACCCTTGGGATCTCCCAGATGTTCGGGCTTTCACTGCTGCCAACTCCACAGACTCACTCACCAGTGCCAAACAATGAATGCC